>NC_137794.1:37177623-37735123 GCF_963383645.1 Muscardinus avellanarius | reverse complement strand
TAGCTACATATTCAAGTTTCAGAAAGAAGTGTGTGTGTGTGTGTGTGTGTGTGTGTGTGTGTGTGTACTGGGGATTGAATTTTTTAAATTCCAAATGAAAATACTAGATTTGAGAATAAAAATATCTATCCAACACAGTATAAGACAGGCAGAGTTCTAAAGACTTGACACATGTTAACCCACTTAATTCTCATAACAACCTATGAGTTAGGCATTATTATCCTCCATTTTATAGGCAAGAAAACATAGGCACTGGATGTGGTGGCATACACCTTTAATCCCAGCATTTGGGAGGCTGAGACAGGATTACAGATTCAAAACTAGGCTTAACAGTTTAGTAAGGCCCTCCACAATTTAGTGAGACCCTGTTTCCAAATTAAAAATAAAATAGAGCTAGGGATATAGCTAAGAAGTACAATGCTCCTGAGTTCAATCCCCAGTACCATAAAAAAGTAAAAATAAAAATAATCCAGGTGTGGTGGCACACATTTGTAACCCTAGTATTCAGAAGGCTGAGACCAGAGGATCTCTGTTCGCAGACAGCCTCAGCTACTTAGTGCGGCCCTCTGCAACTCAGTGAGACCCTGTTTCAAAATAAAGAAATAAAAAAATCAAGCTGGGATGTAGCTCTGAGCTAGAATGCCCCTGGGTTCCATCCCTAGTATCTCAATACATACATACATGCATACATACATACATACATACATACATACTAGAGAGCTGAGGGTGTAGTTCAGTGGTTAAATGCCCCTGGATTCAGTTCCCAGTACTGGGGGGGAAAAATAGGCATACAGACATTAAGTAAGTTTGTCCAGTGCCACATGTTGGTTATTAAGTAGCAGAACTAGAATTTGACCCAGAGTCTGGTTCCAAAAATCTGTTTTTAACCACTTAACTACCTCTTATTTTCAATAGTCCCAGTCACCTATTCTCAGAAATCTCTAAGAGTTAAAAAATAAAGATTTTACCATCCCTGGATACACATATTTCTGACCAAAGCATACTTTTTCTTTCAGTACTGGGGATTGAACTAAGGACTTTGCATATGTGAGGCAAGCACTCTTTACCACAGAGACACCCCAGATCCCTAAAAAATACATTTAAAATTCATAGCTTTGAAAGCAGATTAAAAAAAAAAAAAGGTGGAGCTGGGCGTGGTGGCGCACGCTTGTAATCCTTGCACTTGGGAGGCTGAGACAGGAAGATTGCACAGGTTTGAAGCCAGCCTCAGCTACTTAGTGAGGCTCTCAGCAACTCAGTGAGACCCTGTTTCCAAATAAAATTTAAAAAAAGGTCTGGAAGTGTAGCCCAGAGGTAGAAAAGCCCCTGGGTTCCATCCCTAGTACCACACACACACAAAAAAAAATAAAAATAAAAATAAAAAAGTAGGATCATTTCATGATGAGCATAGCAAAGTAAAAACTCATTGGAATTTAAGTCCTTTTTGAATACCAGAGAAAAGAAAATTGGAATGAAAAAGAGATAATTACTAAGAAAGAAAGTCTATTTTTAGGCAAGGATATGAGCTGTTTAGCATTCTCTCGGAAACAGGCAATACATGATTTTTTATGATGAATGAGTTTACTACTAAATGAATCTAAAATTACATTCTAAAAATATGCTTTTGGTCTATAATTTGATAAGCAATTTAAAATGTTCATGAGCTATGTACTCACAAACAAAACTCTTAAAAGATGTAACCAACAACAAGAAAAAACAAAACAATGGAGAGGAAATCATACATTAGCTAATTTTTTGGCATCAAAATGATATTGTATTATACTGGATATGGTCAGGTTTTACAACTCAAAAATACTTGTATTTTCTATTAATATAGCTATTTTCTATTTAGATTTTGCAAAACTTTAGAAGAAACAGCGCCAATACTTTGTAATATCAACAAATATTCATTATAACTACTTGTCCTTTTTTTAAAATAAAATACTGTCATACCTACAAATATTCATAAAATACTAAATTTGTTTATTTAACTGCTTTTGTAAAAACAATATCTGCCTGGATTTAAAAGTAGTTATATACAGCCAGGCGTGGTAGCACACACTTGTAATTCCAGCGCTTGGGAGACTAAGACAGGAGGATTGCACAGGTTCAAAACCAGCTTCAGCTATTTAGTGAGGCTCTTAGGAACTTAGTGAGACTGTTTCCAAATAAAGTATAAAATAGGTCTGAGAGTATAGCCCAGAGGTAGAAAAGCCCCTGAGTTCCATCCCCAGTACCACATACACAAAGAAAATAGTTATATAATAATATTTTTGCATTTTTTTGAACAAAGCACTTGTATTAAAATTCCTACTTTCCTTCCTATGTGTTTGAAAATGGGTGATTAAGATGGGAAGCCGGGTGTGGTGGTGCACCCTTGTAATCCCAGTACTTCTCAGGCTGAGAGAGGAGATCTCAGGTTCCAGGCTGCTACTTAGTGAGGCCTCTGCAACTCAGTGAGACCCTGTTTCAAAATAAAGAATAAAAAATAGGGCTTGGAGTGTAGGTCAGAGGTAGAATTTCCTTAGGTTCACACACACACACACACACCCCTGGAAAGTTATTGTAGGAACATAGTCTACAGACACTGATCCCAAGCATCTTATTTTTTTCAATAGGGTCAGAGAACATTCTTCTAAGTGTATTTCCTGCTTCCTTTCCTAGCCAGAGCCATGCTCCACTCATGCTCAATGCTCTAATTCTTAGTTGTAATTAATGACTTTTTTTTTCTTTTGTCAGTACTGGGAATGGAATCCAGGGGCATTCTACCTCGGAGCTGTACTCCCACCCAGCCTTTTTTTTTTTTTTTTTTTTTTGTGGAATGGGGGTTGAATCCAGAGGCATTCTACCTCCAAGCTACACTCCCATCCTATTTTTTATTCTTTATTTATTTATTTATTTATTTATTTATTTATTTTGGGTGGTATTAGGGTTCCTGGAAGCCCTTCTACCTCCGGGCTACACTCCCAGACCTATTTTTACATTTTTATTTGGAAACAGGGTCTCCTAAGCCAGCCCGCGCGGCTGGCTTCGAACCTGCGCGATCCTCCTGTCTCTGCCTCCCAAGCGCGGGGATTACAAGCATGCGCCACCATGCCAGGCCTTTATTCTTTATTTTGAAACAAGAGCTTACTAGGTTGCAGAGGGCTTCACTAAGTAGCTGAGGTTATCCACGAACCTGTGATCCTCCTATCTCAGCCTCTCAAGTACTGGGATTATAAGTGTGTAACACCATGCCCAGCTGTAATAGATGGCTTTTTTTTGGGGGGGGGGGTCTGGGGATGGAACTCAGGGACATTCTACCTCCAAGCTACACCCCGTGCCCTATTTTTTATTCTCTCTGTGTGTGTGTGTGTGTGTGTGTGTGTGTGTTAATGAGGGTGGAACCCAGGAGCTTTTCTAGATCTGGGCTATACTCCCAAACCTATTTTTATTCTTTATTTGGAAACAGGGCCTCACCAAGTTGCTGAGAGCCTCACTCAGTAGCTGAGGCTGGCTTCGAACCTGTGTGATGCTCCTGTCTCAGTCTTCCCAGCGCTGGAATTACAAGCCTGCACCACATGCCCGGCTTTTATTCTTTATTTTGAAACAGGGTCTCATTAAGTTGCAGAGGGCTTCACTAAGTAGCTAAGTCTGTGAACCAGGATCAAACCACGATCATCCGGTCTCAGCCTCCCGAAGGCTGTGATTACAAGAGTGTGACACCACACCAAGCTTAATGCATGACTTTTAACAGTTGTTTTTGTTTTTGTTTTTGTTTTATTTTTTGGTGGTACTGGGGTTCCTGAAAACCCTTCTACCTCCGGGCTTCACTCCCAGACCCATTTTTACATTTTTATTTGGAAACAGGGTCTCCTAAGCGAGGCTGACTTCGAACCTGCGATCCTCCTGTCTCCGCCTCCCAAGTGCGGGGATTACAAGCGTGCGCCACCACAGCCAGCTGTGTTTGTTTGTTTGTTTGTTTGTTTGTTTGTTTGTTTTAAGGATATGAGATTTTTACTTTCCAAGAAGTGAGCACAGAATCTGACAATGGGTAAACACCACATAAACTGATGCATTTTCCCCCACAAAGCTTGTAGGTTTGTACATGAATATACTAAATGGATAACTATACTTAGCTCTGAGAAGCCAGCTTTCCTCAAGTTACAATTATTAATATTTCTCATTCTGGAGTCAGGCAAAGCTAGTTTGAATTCAGATACCATTCATTATTACCTGTATGAATTTAGCAAACAACTTCATGTCTCCTAAGCCACCTGCCTTTTTTATAAGATTAATTGAAGAACTGAAAACTATTCCCAAGGGGTTTTTCCCCTCTCGGGACCCCCTCCTCTTTTGGGGAGCTGTTCTCTCTCTCACAGGTCGTGTTAGCCCTGAGAGAAGGCAGAGTGCAATTGAGGGCACGTGGCTCGGGATGCTCTCGGGTAAGTGACCTGAAGGCCTCTGCTGGACATCAAGGCTGACCAGGGCCCCTAGGGGTGACCTGCACCTCTTTTCTGGCAGATCGTGTGGACTTTGGAAGAAAGCCGCCTGTAATTGAAGGCATTAGGCTTGGGCTACTCCCAAGTAATGTCCTGAAGGCAGCGGCTGGACATCAGAGACCTGACAGCCCCTTTGGGGTGTTCAGCCACCTTTCCCCATTCCCTGCTGCTTCCAATAAACCTTTTACTCCCCTTCCTGAGTTTTTGGGGTGTTCAGCCACCTTTCCCCATTCCCTGCTGCTTCCAATAAACCTTTTACTCCCCTTCAAAAAAAAAAGAAAACTATTCCCAATAGCTTCGAATGCTTTCTACACCTGGATGGATAAACTACGGCATAGTTCCACAACTGTGTACCACCTAGCATTGAGAAGGAGCTGCGATGAGGATAAAGCCTCAAAGAAGATCCTAAGGGAGAGACGCCAGGCTCAGAAAGTATGAGTCCATATGTATCAAGCTCAGAAAGAGACAATCTGTGGTGTTGGAGTGAAGATAGAAGTTATCCTGGAGAGATGCAGATACAACTGGAAGTGGCCTTGAGCTGGGCGTGGTGGCGCACGCTTGTAATACCAGCATTCGGGAGGCTGAGACTGGAGGATCACGGTTCGCAGACAGCCTCAGCTACTTAGTGAGGCCCTCAGCAACTCAGTGAGACCCGGTTTCAAAATAAAGAATAAAAAATAGGGCAGGGGGTGTAGCTCGGAGGTCAAATGCCCCTGGGTTTCATCCCCAGACCTGCAAAAAAATAAAATAAAATAAAATAAAATAAAATAAAAACAACTGGAAGTGGCCATGCAGAGAATTTCTGTGGCATTGGTAATGTTCTGTTTCCTGCTACTTACACCAATGTGTTCAATTCGTGAAAATGAATCAAGGTTATATATGATTTTTGTGGTTTTTTTCAGGCTATACTAAAGTACCCCTTGGGGAGGGGTACTGGGGATTGAACCCAGGGACATTCTACCTCCAAGCTAAACCCCCAGTCCTATTTTATTCTTTATCTTGAAACAGAGTCTCACTAAGTTGCAGAGCCTCACAAGTTGCTGAGGCTGGCCGTGAACCTGTGATCCTCCTGTCTCAGCCTTCCAAATACTGGGATTATTGTGCCGAGCGTGGTGGCGCACGCTTGTAATCCCCCACACTTGAGAGGCGGAGACAGGAGGATCGCGCCGGTTCGGAGCCAGCCTCGCTGGCTTAAGAGACCCTGTTTCCACATAAAAAAGTTAAAAAAATAGGTCTGGGAGTGTAGCCCGTAGGAGTGTATCCCAGAGGTAGAAGGGCTTCCAGGAACCCCAGTACCACAAAAAAAAAAAAAAAAACAAATACTGGGATTACAAGCACGTGCCACCGCTCCTGGATCAGGCTATCCTTTAATGAGAAAATTCAAATATTAAAAATAATATAAAGTATATAAGCCGGGCGTGGGGGCGCACGCTTATAATCCCCACACTTGGGAGGCTGAGACAGGAGGATCACGCAGGTTCGAAGCCAGCCTCAGCTTCTTAGTGAGGCTCTCAGCAACTTAGTGAGACCCCATTTCCAAATAAAGTATAAAAATAGGACTGGGAGTATAGCCCAGAGGTTGAAAGCCTCTGGGTTCCACCCCCAGTACCACACACACACACACACACACACACACAAACAGTAGCCAACAAAAATAATTTAAAGTATATAATTTCTAAAGTCCTTATCTTCTAAAATATTTACAGATGAAATAATGTAATGTCTGGGCCAGGTGTGGTGGTGCATAGCTGTTAACCCAGTACTTGGGAAGCTGAAACAGGAGAATCGTGGGTTCAAGGCTAGCCTCAGCAATTTAGCAAGATCCTCAACAACTTGGTGAGATCCTGTTTCCAAATAAAAAATAAAATATGGCAGATGGTATATCCTGAGGGTAGAATGGCCTTGGGTTCAATCCCCAGCACACCACACACACACACACACACACACACACACACACACACACACACACATATAAATGTAATGTCTGGAATTTGCTTCAAAACAGTCCATTATGGGAAGAGTAAGAGAAGTATGATGAGTGCATACTTCTCAGTATTCCCAGGTGGTCTCCCATCCAAGTACTAGCCAGGCCTGACCCTGCTTAGCTCCCCAGATCAGACGAGATTGGGGCGTCCAGGGTGGTATGGCAGCAGATGACCTCATACTTCTCTATGACATCATCGTGAGGGTATGATGACTAAATTGCCAGCAACTGATAGCTGTTGAATCTAGGGAGTGGGCAATTATTAGTCTACTATTTCTACTTTTTTTTTTTTTTTTTTTTTTTTGGTGGAACTCAGAGGCTTTCTACCTCCAGGCTATACTCCCAGACCTATTTTCTATTTTATTTGGAAACAGGGTCTCACTAAGTTGCTGAGAGCCTCACTAAGTAGCTGAGGCTGGCTTTGAACCTGTGCGATCCTTCTGTCTCAGCCTCCCAAGCGCGGGGATTACAAGCGTGTGCCACTACGCCCGGCTACAGTTTCTACTTTCATGTAGGTCCTAAGTTTCTTATAATAAAGTCTATTTAAAATGGTGTTTATAAACCGGACGTGATGGCGCACACTTGTAATCCCTGTGCTTGGGAGGCGGAGACAGAAGGATCGCGCAGGTTCAAAGCCCCTTGCTGGCTTAAGAGACCCTGTTTCCAAATAAAAATATAAAATAGGTCTGGAAGTGTAGCCCAGAGGTAGAAGGGTTGCATCCCCAGTACTACCAAAAAAAAAAAAAAAAATGGTGTGTATAGCCGGGTGTGGTGACGCACACTTGTAATCCCAGCATTTGAGAGGCTGAGACCCGAGGATCAAGGTTCATGGACAGCCTCAGCTACTTAGGCCCTCTGCAACTTAATGAGACCCTGTTTCAAAATAAAAAATAGGGCAGGGGGTTTAGCTCAGAGGTCAAATGTCCCTGGGTTCCATCCCTACCTAAACCCGCAAAAAAAAAAAAAAAAAAAAAAAGGGCTGGAGGTGTAGTTCAAAGGTAGAATGCCCCTGGGTTCCATCCCCAGTTCTGCAAAAAGAAAAGGGGGGGGGGGAGGCTGATGTGTAGCTTGGAGGTAGAATGCCCCTGGGCTCAATCCCCAGTGCCACACACACACACACACACACACACACACACACACGCCTTAAACTAAGCAAGTCTAGTATAAAAATGAATATGGAAGTTGAAATTAGGTAGAATGAGACAATTAAAAAGTAAAGAAAAAAACTACAAAGCAGTAATTTGTGTGTATGGGTGGGCTGGGATGTGTACTGGGAACCTAGAGGCCATGGCCCCAGCCCTTTTATTTTTGTGTTCTGATACAGGGTCTCACTAGATTGCTGACATTCTTGCTACATTAAAGCAGTACACTTTGAAAACAAAATTATAAGATGATTACAAGTTCCACTGAGCATGTGTGCGCACACGCAGGCATACATGCATGTATGTGATACTCACAATTGAACCCAGGGGGAGCCGGGAGTGGTGGCATATGCTTGTAATCCCAGGACTTGGGAGGCTGAGACAGGAGGATCATGGTACATGCCCAGCCTCAACTACTTAGTGAGGCCCTCCACAACTCAGTGAGACCCTGTTTCAAAATAAAGAATAAAAAATAGGGCAGGGGTGTAGCTCAAAGGTCAAATGCCCTGGGTTCCATCCCCAGACCTGCCAAAAAAATTGAACCCAGAAGCATTGTGCCTCTGAGCTACACTCCCAGTCCAGTCCCATTTTATTTTATTTTATTTTATTTTTTGAAACATGCTTCACTCTCCTATCAACTCTTAAACATTAACAATAACATTATAGAAGCCGGGCATGGTGGTGCAGGTTTGTAATCCCCACGCTTGGGAGGCGGAAACAGGAGCCAGCCTTGCTGGCTTAAGAGACCCTGTTTCCAAATAAAAAATATAAAATAGGTCTGGAAGTATAGCCCAGAGATAGAAGGGTTCCATCCTCAGTAACACCAATAAAAAATTACAGAAGAACATTCAATAAATTATTGTGAGCCAGGCATGATGGCACACGCCTGTAAAGTGGGGAACTGAGACAGCAGTATTGGGGGTTTGAGCCAAGCTTCAGCAATTTAGTGAGGTCCTCTGCAACTTAGACTCTGTTTCAAAAAAAATTTTTTTGTGTGTGTGGAACTGGGGGTGGAACCCAGGGGCTTTTCTACCTCCAGGCTATACTCCCAGACCTATTTTGTACTTTATTTGGAAACAGGGTTGCTGAGAGCCTCATTCAGTAGCTGAGGCTGGTTTTGAACCTGTGCAATCCTTCTGTCTCAGCCTCCCAAGCGCAGGGATTACACGCATGTGCCACCATGCCCAGCTCCTGTTTCAAAATTTAAAAAATAAATATATGGGGGGGGGGGTTGGTGGTACTGGAGTTCCTGGAAACCCTTCTATATCCGGGCTACACTCCCAGACCTATTTTTATATTTTTATTTGGAAACAGGGTCTCTTAAACCAGCGTGGCTGGCTTTGAACCTGCACGATCCTCCTGTCTCCACCTCCCAAGCACAGGGATTACAAGCGTGCGCCACCACGCCCGCCCGACAATATATGGTATTTTAATTGGAAGATAGGTATAGACATAGATATGCCCTCTCTATGCCATGCATATGCATTTCTACTGAAAAACATTAATATATACATGTAGGAATGTGTGTATTTTATGTTCTTAGAAATACATAACCCATATTACTTATAGTGGTTCTCTTTCCTTATGTTTTTTAACCTTTATATATTGGCATTTTTTTCATAATAGGAGATTAAAATAATTTCTCAATGGGTGGTTTTTTCCAATATTTTGCTGAGGTAAAGACTTGAAGATTCGTACCTGGTATAGCTTGCCTTTCTGGCTACTACTCAGAATTTCAAGGAGTTTGCCTCAAGATAATGTCATAATTAAGCAGATGAATACAGCTGAATTTTGTCTGGCGTGGGTCTGGCATTCGACTTCATTAACTTAATCCATTTTAATATTTGCTCACCGGAAAAAGAAAAAGGTCATCTCATGATTCTTCAGAATGAACCACAGTTGCCTTACTTTCTCTGCTGTGTATGTTTTTCTGCTCTTTTAACCTTAGAAACGTCTTAACTCTTCACTAACATTTCCAATTGTACGTGTTTCTGTGGCTTCTCCTGCAACATTTGCCTTCTGAGCCACAGATTATGTTTGGGTTCTACTTGGAAATCCTGCATAGTTGCAGGCATGCGGGGAGTGGGGGTTACCTAAGAAAAAAGTCTGACCGTTCTCTTGCTACTGACCTCAAGTGAAAGGGGGCAGAGAAATATTTTCATACTTTCTTAGCAAGAAACGGAACATGACATCACTATCTGAATATGTCTTCTGGTAGAAAGAACCTTGGGGAAAGGGCACTTTGCCCTGACCCCAGCAAGCAAGATGACCTTAACATGATTTAATCTTTCTCATCCTATTTCTTCAAATGTCAAGGAGAGACAATGAAATCTAATCCACACACCCCAGCACCGCTGTTCAGCCAGGCTTCCAGAGCAGATGCAGAGTTGGTACCCCCAAGAGTGGGCGTGGTCTGAAAGGACAGCCGAGCCCGCTGTGCACAGTGCGGGTGGGTTACCCCAGTCAGTTTCCGTCACCCAAAGTTATTTTCATCACCTACAATTTTTTTCACTACCTCAAATGTGTTACTTGTTGTGAGCTTTGTTTCTAACCTAAACAGCTTTTTTTGGTAAAACATATTTTATTGCTTAGGTTTTTATATGTAATTCTGAACTTCTGAAAACATTGTCAAATATGTGCACATTAAGAAAGAATGTTTCTTTTCAAAGTTTGCCGATTTAATTAGTTGTAGCCTTGCTAAAGGAAAAAGAAATGTCACAGTTCTGAGGCTAAATATCGCTTGTTTATGCCCACAAATGCTATTCTAATCTTCAGTGTCTATGTGTGCTTGGAAATTCTGTCGTCTGTAAAACAGGTACATTTGGATGTAAATTGACCTTCTGGGGATTTGTCAGAATATGAATATACACATTATGAAAGCAAGAGGCTTAAGATACACACTAACACTATAAACTTCCAGATGTTTGCAAGCTATAAATAAGTCAATGAGAATGAGAGAAGAGTCTTTGAGGAGGGAATTGACCGTGTGAGTCAGGTAGCAGGCATCTAGCTTGGCTCAGCAGTAATTGACACCCACAGCAAGAGTGGGCCCAACACTCAGCCGGGATTCTCAAGAAAACACAAATCTTGTGTTTGCCTTCATGGGATTCAATTAAAATCTGCTTTTGAATTTGTATAAGAAATGAATGTGGAACACTTACTCTTCCCAAAGCCTTCTAAAGCAATGTTTCTCAGTCAGGAGAAATTTGCCCCCCCCCCCCCAACAACATTTGTCAATGTCTGAAGGATTTTCAGTTGTCACAATTGAGAGGTGGACTGGCGTCCAATGGGTAGAGAACAGGGACGCTGCTAAATAGTCTACAATGCACAGGAGAGATGTCCCATACAAGGAGTTATCAAGCCCAAAATATCAATGTCTGGAGTTGAGAAACCCAGTACTAGAAGAGTGTGTGTGTGTGTGTGTGTGTGTGTGTGTGTGTGTGTGTGTGTGTGTTGTTTGTGTGTTACTGGGTTACTGGCAACCAGGGGCATTCTACTACCTCCAAGCTACACCCTAACTCTATCCCCACCTGGGATCCTCCTTTCTCAGCCTTCCAAGTACTGGCATTACAGGTGTGTACCACTGTGTCTAGCTTAAAGATTTAAAAATTAATCAAATGAGCCGGGCGTGGTGGCGCACGCTTGTAATCCCAGCATTCGGGAGGCTGAGACAGGAGGATCGCGGTTCTCGGACAGCCTCAGCTACTTAGTGAGGCCCTCTGCAACTCAGTGAGACCCGGTTTCAAAATAAAGGACAAAAAATAGGGCAGGGAGTGTAGCTCAGAGGTCAAATGCCCCTGGGTTCCATCCCCAGACCCACAAAATGAATAGATAAACAAATAAATAAATTCTGTAGGAAAATAAAGCTGAGTAAAACAGTCACTAGTCTCTGGATCTCAGAGCAGATTTACATGTTTATTTCCACACTAACATCATTTAGATTCTTTTCTTCGACTATGAGAGCCACTTGTATAACAGGATTTTGGAGGCACAGGACTTTAACAGGTGAGGTTTCCACTGTTTTGGAGCTCATTGTCTCAGAGAAAATAGACAAAAATTAAACTAAGAGCCAGGCATGGTGGTGCACCTTTGTATTCCCATCACTTGGGAGGCTGAGACAGGAGGATTGCGGTTCGCGGACAGCCTCAGCCACTTAGTGATGCCCTTTGCAACTCAATAAAACCCTGTTTCAAAATAAAGAATAAGAAATCAGGCTAGGGGTATAGCTTGGAGGTAGAATGCCCCCGGGTTCAATCTCCAGTCTCTAGCACTATGCGCTCGCGCTTGTGTGTGTGTATGCACACACACACACACACACACACACACACACACACATACACACACATTACAAATTAAACTAAGAAATACATGATTTCAGTATAATTTCTGCTCCCAAAAATATTGGTCCACAGTCCGGGTACCCTCAACATCTCACCACAAACACCTAGAAATTCTAGAATAATATAGACATTCTTCTAGAAAATTAGCTGGAGATGAGCATGGTAGCACATGTTATAATCCCAGTACTTGGGAGACTGAGACAGGAGAATTTCAGGTGCTAAGCCAACCTCAGCAATTTAGCAAGGCCATCCACAATTTAGTGAGACCTTGTTTCCAAATAAGAAATGAAATTGGGCTCAGAGACAGAATGCCCCTGAGTTCAATCCCCAGTGCCACAAAAAAGAAAAGAAGAGAAGAGAAAAGAAAAGAAAAGAAAAGAAAAGAAAAGAAAAGAAAGAAAGGAAAGGAAAAGAAAAGAAAAGAAAGTGGACCATGAAAGAAAGTACAGAACTGAAAAAGGAAACTGAAAATCAGTCTTGAGTATGAGCTGGCAATGAGCTTCTTGGGACATGTAGGGCATATTAGTCACAGAAACAAGTAGATTTCAAAGGCCAGATAGGGACAGGATATGAATTCTTCATAAAGATTCACCTCTGGTCCAGTTATACCACCCCTTAGTATTTATCCAAGAGAACGAAAGCCAGCATACTTCAGTGATGCTTGCAAACCCATGCTTGTCAAAGCACAGTCATGAAGGTCAAGTTGTGGAAGCAGCCTAGGTGTCTGTCAACAGAAGAATGAGAAAACTGTGGTGTATGTGTATACAATGGGGTTTTATTTAGTCATAAAGAAAAATAACATTTTGTCATTTGCAAGAAATGGATGGAACTGGAAACCATAAGGTCGAGTGAAATAAATGAGAGGATATTCTCTCTCATATGTGGAGGCCGGGGTGGGCAGGTGGGGAAAAAAGAAACATCATGAAGGGAGAAGAGAGATATTAAGGTTGAGAAAGGGGGCCGGCGGAGGGATGAGGGAAGGATGGGAAGAGGTACTGGGAAATAAAAATGATCACTGCTTTTATGCGTGTAGAAATATGCCAATACGAAGCCAAACACATTGTACAGCTAATACGTACCAATAAAATTCAGTAACAGCAAAAATTAAACTAACAGACAAACAACAACAACAAAGATCAGGACCTGGGGTTGGAGATGTTGTCGCTCAGTGGTAGGGTGCTTCCCAAGCATGTGTGAGCCCTGGGTTTGATCCTCAGCATGAGAGAAAGAAAGAAAGAAAGAAAGAAAGAAAGAAAGAAAGAAAGAAAGAAAGAAAGAAAGAAAGAAAGAAAGAAAGAAAGAAAGAAAGAAAGAAAGAAAGAAAGGAAGAAGAAAGAAAGGAAGAAGGAAAGAAAGAAGGAAAGAAAGAAAGGAAATTGAAACTAAGATCTCTGAATAAAATTGGGATCCTTGAACAAAAGAGAGAGAGCTGAGCGTGGTGGCACACGCTTGTAACTCCAGTACTTAGGAGACTGAGATAGGAGGATTGCAGGTTTGCAGCCAGCCTAAGACACTTAATGAGGACATTCCGCAACTTAGACCCTGTTTCAAAATAAAGAATAAAGCCGGGCATGGTGGCGCACGATTGTTAATCCCAGTACATAGGAGGCTGAGACAGAAAAATCATAGGTTCTCAGATAGCCTCGGCTACTTAGTGAGGCCTTCTGCAACTTAATGAGACCCTGTTTGAAAATAAAGAATAAAAATAGGGCTGGGAGTGTAGCTCAGAGGTACATTGCCCCTGGGTTCCATCCCCAGTGCCACAAAATAAAAATTTAAAAATCAAATAAAAAGTCTGGCTGAGGGGGTAGCTCAGATGTAGAATGCCCCTGGATCCTGGATCCAATCCCCAGCACCACAAGCAAGCAAGCAAGCAAGCAAGCAAGCAAGCAAGCAAGAAAGAAAGAAAGAAAGGAAGAAAGAAAGAAAGAAAGAAAATAGGATGCACAGGAAATTAAGAAGGAAGTTAAGCCAAGCATGGTGGCGCACGCTTGTAATCCCTGTGCTTGGGAGGCTGAGATGGGAGGATTGCACAGGTTCGAAGCCAGCCCCAGCTGCTTAGTGAGGCTCTCAGCAACTTAGTGAGACCCTGTTTCCAAATAAAACATAAAATAGGTCTGGGAGTATAGCCTGGAGGTAGAAAGCCTCTGGGTTCCACCCCCAGTAACATAAAAAAAAATTTAAATAAAAAAAACTAAAGAATAAAAAATAGAGCTGGGGATGTATGTAGCTCGGAGGTAGACTGCCTCTGGGCTCTATCCTCAGTACACCCCCCCCCCAAAAAAAAAGAAGGAAGCTTATCCATCTTGTCCTTGTTCTGGTTAAAGGGGTAAAAGTAACTTATTCTGAACATTCATTACCACAACCAGGCTCAGTGGGTCTGACGAGCATATATACCCCTCCCATGTTGTCTAAAATAAGAAGTTCCTCTGGGTGGTGGTACACGCTTATAATCCCCGCGCTTAGGAGGCAGAGATAGGAGGATCGCGCATGTTGGAAGCCAGCCTCACTGGCTCAAGAGACCCTGTTTCCAAATTTAAAAAAAAGTATTAAATAGGTCTGGGAATGTAGCCCAGAGGTAGAAGGGTTCCATCCTCAATTCCACCAAAAATAAATAAACAAACAAATAATTAATTAATTAATTAATTAATTAACAAACAAATAAGAAGTTCCATAAATATGTAGCAACGAATCCCACCGTTGTGTATAATCATAATGCACCAATGGAAAACTCCTTAAAAAGTAAAATAGGAGGCTCAGGTTAGTAATCTGGACAAAATATCTAACAGAAGAAAATACTGATTCGCACAGTCAGTGTCTTGTGAACAGCTCTGCCTCCTGTGACCTACTGTGAAGTAGTGGCGAGCACTGTGCTGACCCACCTGCCTTGCTTCCCACCCTCCATCCCTCTGAATTTCTCTTTTCTCTTAGTCTCAGTGCCTTGGGATTGTATCTCCCCCCACAAAAAGGCTTAGTTCATAATCCTTGTTTCAGCCTCTGCTTTCTAGATACCTGAGCTAAATTAAGGACTCCCATAAGAGAATACTTATTGCAGAGCTGCCAATCTATACTGAGACCCAAAGGAAAAGAGAAGGGTGGAGTAATTCCAGCACAGGGAATGTTCAAAGGCTCTTTTGTTAGCCCAGAGTGGCTCTAACTCCACCTCAGCAGAAGGTGAGACAGGCAGGATTGCAGGTTCAAGAGGCCAGCCTCAGCAACTTATCAAGACTCTGTTTCAAAATAAATATAAAAAGCCGGACGAGGTGGTACACTCTTGTAATCCCAGCGTTTGGGAGGCTGAGACCAGAAGATCATTGTTCGCGGACAGCCTCAGCTGCTTAGTGAGGCCTTTTTTTTTTTTTTTTTTTTTTTTTTTTTTGGAGGTACTGGGGGTAGAACCCAGAGGCTTTCTACCTCCGGGCTATACTCCCAGACCTTTTTTTATATTTTATTTTGAAACAGGGTCTCACTAAGTTGCTGAAAGCCTCACTCAGTAGCTAAGGCTGGCTTCGAACCTGTACGATGATCCTCCTGTCTCAGCCTCCCAAGCGCGGGGATTACAAGCGTGGGCCACCACGCCCGGCTTAGTGAGGCCCTTTGCAATTCAGTGAGACCCTGTTTCAAAATAAAGAATAAAAAATAGGGCAAGGGGTGTAGCTCGAGGGTAGAATGCCCCTGGGTTCCATCCCCAGACCCACAGAATAAATAAATAAATAAATAAATAAATAAATAAATAAATAAATAAAAACATAAAGCTGGGCGTGGTGGTGCACACTTGTAATCCCGGTAATTGGGAGGCTGAGACAGGAGGATCTTAGTTCACAATCTCAGCTACTAGTAAGGCCCTTTGCAACTCAGTGAAACCCTGTTTCAAAATAAAGAATAAAAAATAGGGCTGGGGGTGTAGCTCGGAAGTAGAATGTCCCTGGGTTCCATCCCCAGTACTACAATAAATAAATAAATAAAATAAAAGGGGACCAGCACTATAGCTTGGAAGTCAAATGTCCCTTTATTCAATACTCAATATTATATATAAAATTTTATCATAGAACAGATCACAAAATTTTCAAGAAACATAAAGAAATCAAGGCAGAGCATGGGAGAGAGAAGTGTGCAAAGTTAGGTAGGAGTCTAGTCTAGAGATGCAGAACAGAGGTCTCGGGCCTGGATCTGACCCACAGTTATATGTGTGTGTGTTCTTAAATTAAGCGCCAAAAGTTGAAAATAAGAATATACCATACAATAATTTCTGAATTTTTAAAATAAGTCAAAATATCTGTGAGCAATGGGTCTGGCTTCTTACATGGTAACAGTCAACAGGTCCCACCCTGAGACAAGCAAGGCCTGTGACCTCAAGCTCACCACCGACCCAGCCCAGGCTCTTCATTCCTTTATGTTGTATGTTTGGACTCCATGGGCACTTTAATGTTCAGCTCTTAATTGAGGATCTTATAGATTGTGTTAATAGTTTTTTATTCTAAAACAAAGAATAGCCCTTGAAAATTTTTAAGCAAAGAAATGATATCATTTGCTTTGTATATATAGTCCATGCATTAGGTAAAAAATAGATAGAAAAGTATAAAGAATGGAAATAAAGATACAAATGAATCCATTGCAGGAATCCAAGTGAAAGATATGGTGGCTTAAAGTGGCAGCAATAGAGATGGAGAAATGAAAGTGGATTCAAAGCGCATCTTAGAGGCAAAAAGTTAAGTATTTCCTAAAAGAATTTATATCGAAGGTGAGAGAACTAAAATGATCTGAATTATTTTTTTTAACAGTGTCTTGCACATGCTGGGCAAGTGCCAGCCCCAGAATGGCCTGGATTCTATCATCAACAACTTGAGCCTTTTATGGTATATAAGTGAAGGAAGAACATTAATTGATAATTCTAAGTACATGGAAAACTTGACATATATGGTTACATACAAGAGGAACATTAGTGCCTCAAGGAGCTTGAATCTTAAAGGCAAGTTGATGTTTACAGCGTAAACATTTGCATTCCAAAAGGGAGAGAAAGTGCCAAAAAAAAAAAAAAAAAAAAAAGGAATAGGACCAAACAGTATCAAAATCCATACCGGGCATGGTGGCGCACGCTTGTAATCCCAGCGTTTGGGAAGCTGAGACCAGAGGATCGCAGTTCGCAGACAGCCTCAGCTACTTAGTGAGGCCCTTCATAACTCAATGAGACCCTGTTTCAAAATAAAGAATTAAAAAATGGGCAGGGGGTGTAGCTCAGAGGTCAAATGCCTCTGGGTTCCATCCCCAGACCCAAAAAAAAATCCAGTAAGGCAAGCATTTGATTCTGCAGCTCCACTGCTGGCACCCAGGGCACATGGTAGTGAGATGTGGTCTTCAAGGAACCTTGGCAGCTCTGCCCCTACAGGCTGGTTGGCTGTAATGGGCACCATATTTGTTCTTCTAGTGTGTTTCCATGGCTTGAGGATTGCAGCATTTTATTGTGATTGCTTCACATTTCTGGCACCTTTGTATTTCAGGGGTTTTCCTTGTAACCCTGGCTTTGCCCTTACAGCTTCATGATTTGCCCCCATTTGGGCCTGAGTGCAGGAATTCTGACCCTGCCACACACTGCCTGGCTTCCCAGGCATTTCTTAAAAATCTGGGATCTGGGGGTGGGGGTTAGGCTCCATGACCCCTTTTTTTTTATCCAGCAAAGCCAGCATTATTTGAGTAATCACTACCAGGATAGGCAGTCATGCCCTCTTTTTTTTTTTTTTTTTTTTTTTTTATTGGTGGTACTGAGGGTGGAACCGAGGGGCTTTTATACCTCCAGGCTACAGGGTTCCACTAAGGTGCTGAGATCCTCACTAAGTAGCTGAGGCTGGCTTTGAACCTGTGCGATCCTCCTGTCTCAGCCTCCCAAGCTCTGGGATTACAAGCGTGCACCACCACGTCCAGCTGTCATGCCCTCTTTAACCATTGCCATTGGGCCCTTTTAAATCACAGCTGTTGGGCTTGCCTCCATCTGGGCCACTGCTGGCCCCATCTCCATCATGGCCACCATTCCCTCCTTCCTCTCCTCTACCTTATTTTCTTCCACAACATCATTTCTCTGGGCCCCAGCTTTACACATGCCTTTCCTGGCCACACTAAAAATCTATAAAGTCTCTCTACTTTAGTTTCTGTTCCTAAAATTTGATGTACAATTTGCTGGACGTGGAAATCAATATCGCTAATGCAGTTTGAAAACTTTGCTGTTTTGAGATTTCCTTCACCAGTTTAGTCATTCCATCATCTTTAAATTTGGCCTCATACAAAGTTTCAGGACACAGGCATAATGCCAATACGTTTTTTACCAGAATGTAACACATGTGGCCTCTACTCCATTTCCCATGGAGTCCTTTTTGTCCTCTGAAATCTCCTAAGCACAGTTTCTACCATCTGCCTCTCTAACCAAATTCTGTTCCTTCCAACTTCTCATGAAACAGTTCCAAACATTCACAAAACACATGGTCAAACTCAGATGTAGCAGTAACCCCACTCCTCTGGTACCAGTTTCTGTTTCTGTCAACATTCTCACTGCTATAATCCAAAATGACTGGCTACATAACTTAAAAGAAGGAAGATTGATTTGTTCACAGATTTTGGAGATTTGGGGGTTCAGTCCTTGTGAGACCAGCATCTGCAGAGCTCAAGGAATAGAAGTGGGAAGCAGAAACAGAGCATGTGTACAAAGCTCAGCTCTCACATTGTGGAGGCCAAAAGCAGGGAGAGGGGGAGGAGCGAGAGAGCGCATAGACAGGGGGAGGAGAGGACCTTATATTATCCCCAAGGCCACACCCCCAGGAACCTTCCTCAGCAACCAAGTCCTCATTACAACATTGCTACCTTGTTTCCCTGAGGGCTGTGGGGACATTCCAAATCCAAACCATTACTGGGGCAGCAGAAGCAAATTAGAACAGTCTCCTACAGGAACATAGAGCTGACCCACTGGTTCTCAACCTAGCTGTTGTATAAGTTCCCCCTTTTAGAAGTCTCAAGAATTCCTGGGTCCTATTTATGCTACACAGGGTAAGGTCAGGCCTGACAAAGCTAAACTTTGGGAACTCGACCTAGCCACAATGCATAGTCAAGTTCAATTTGCTATGATTGGGTTCCAGGTTGGTTTAGGGTGGCCTAAAAGGCAATATCTTTCCAATTTAAAATGGAAAAAGAGCTGAGTGTGGTGGTGTACGCTTGTAATCCCAGCATTCGGGAGGCTGAGACCAGAGGATTGTGATTCCCGGATAGCCTCAGCTACTTAGTGAGGCCCTCTGCAACTCAGTGAGACCCGGTTTCAAAATAAAGAATAAAAAATTGGGCAAGGGGTGTAGCTCGGAGGTCGAATACCCCTGGGTTCCATCCCCAGACCCTCAAAAAAATAAATAAATAAATAATAAAAAAATAAAATGGAAATAATACCTGCAGCACGTGCACACACACACACGCACACCCACACACAAACACACACACACACACACACACACACACACACAGGCATTATTTAACACATCTCTTGTTCTTTAGGCCAAAGACCATGGTAGAAAATTACTTAGGTACCACAGTAGAAGAGATTCCTTCTCTTCCCTAGCAAAAACTCTGAGACACAATCTTTCCAGACTATCCATTTGGTAGTGAAAATCAAAGTTAGAGGAAACTGAGAAAAAACTCTCCACCTCCACTAAACCTTGCTAATGTCTATTAAGGTGGTTGATAAGTTGGGTCCCTCCCCCACGTGATCTCAGCAGCAGGAACAGGAAGGAGAACCCTGGAAGCCAGAAGCGGAGATATTGAGAGACTTCAGGTGCCGTGAGACATACTTGAGATCACAAGACTACAGATGTCGTGAGAGAATTGGCATGCCTATAAAACATCGGTGCCTCCGATCCACCACGTGACTCAGCCGACTGATCAGGACTATGCACAACTCTCCAGAGGCGTGGCCCGTTGGTCCCTTCCCCGCCAGGAGATGACTCCCAGAGGGTACTGTGGTTGGGGCCAAATAAAGCAGTGGTCTCTGATAACCTGATTGGTGTTTTAACCTCCCTCCTAAACCCCCTAACTCTATTTTCAACCTTTCAGTGGTCCTTTGACTTTCTCCCTGTTTGTGGACCTATAGCCTTAAGACCCAATTTTAGAGGAATTCTATGAGCCAGGTATGGTGGTGCATGCTTGTAATCCCAGTACTTGGGAGACTGAAACAAGAAGATTTCAGGTGTACGGCCAGCCTAAGCTTTTTAGTGAGGCCCTCTACAACTTAGTGAGACTCTGTTTCAAAATAAAAAATGAGAAATAGATCTGGAGGTATAGCTCAGAGGTAGAATGCCCCTGGGTTCCATCCCCAGTAGCCACACAAAAAAAAGAGAAAGAAAATGTATGGATTTAATAATTTATTAATATAAAGGAAGTTGTTCATTCATAACCATGTTCTGTCAAAGTGAGAGAAGTATTTAAAATTCAAAATTAAGATTCTTAACATAGACTTACTCAGTAAGTCAAGTAAAAATACCTTTTGTGAGATAATCTATCAGAATCATTAGGTCAGAAATCAAAGTTCAACTGTTTATAGCTTGAAGGTCATATTTTAAAAATTGTATGGTTCTGTGATTTTATCTTCAAAGGCCAAAACCATTATATATCAAGTTTCTACTTAGAGCTTTGCTTACTCATTCAAGTGTCTCAAACCTATACTGCAAGTCTTAATGTTTTAAAATGGCATTAAATGGTTTTCTAATATTGAGCAGGGATTACTGAGAGGTCCCTAAAGCTGTGATGTTTCACAAGGACATTCTAATGGGTTCGTCTTTCTACTTACTTTATTCAGTGCCAGGAAGTAGCTACCAATACATCTCGATGTATGTTGTTACTTAAGTCAAAAAATCCTTTTGAGCCGGGCACAGTGATCCCCACCTGTCACCCCAGTACTTGGGAGGCGGAAACAGAAAGATGGAAGGTTCGAAGTCAGCCTCAGCAACTTAGAGAAACTTTCAACAAATTAGTAAGACCCTGTTTCCAAATAAAAAATAAATAGCCAGGTGTGGTGGTGCATGCTTGCAATCCCAGCTTTCAGGAGGCTAAGACAGGAGGATCGCAGGTTTGTGGACAGCCTCAGCTATTTAGTGAGGCCCTCCGCAACTTAGTAAAACCCTGTTTCAAAATAAAGAATAAAGAATAGGGCTGGGGGTATAGCTTGAGAGAGAATGCCCCTGGGTTCCACCCCCAGTACCACGATACATAAATAAATAAATAAATAAATAGCCGGGCGTGGTGAGCACGCTTGTAATCCCAGCATTCGGGAGGCTGAGACCGGAGGATCAGGGTTCACTGACAGCCTCAGCTACTTAGTGAGGCCCTCCGCAACTTAGTGAGACCCTGTCTCAAAAATAAAGAATACAAGTTGGGTGTGGAGGCGCACACTTGTAACCCCAGCGTTTGGGAGGCTGAGACAGGAGGATCGCACAGGTTCGAAGCCAGATTCAGCTACTTAGTGCGGCTCTCAGCAATTTAGTGAGACCCTGTTTCAAAATAAAGCATAAAATAGGTCTGGGAGTATAGCCTGGAGGTAGAAAAGCCCCTAAGTTCCACACCAGTTCCACATAAATAAATAAATAAATAAATAAATAAATAAATAAATAAATAAATAAATAAATGCTGGAAATGTAGATTGGAGTTAGAATGCCCCTGGGTTCAATCCCCAGTGCCACAGGAAAAAAGAAAAGCTTTTGTATACAATGTGTGAGTTTCCAAACATAAGAAAACACAAACACAAATGCTGAGTAATCAGTGTTAAGAATAAAAAAGAGCCAGGGTGGTGGCGCACACTTGTAATCCCCGCATTTGGGAGGCTGAGACAGGAGGGTTGCACAGGTTCAAAGCCAGCCTCAGCTACTTAGTGAGGCTCTCAGCAATTTAGTGAGACCCTGTTTCCAAATAAAGTATAAAAATAGATCTGGGAGTATAGCCCGGAGGTAGAAAGCCCCTGGGTTCCACCCCCAGTACCACAAAAAAAAAAAAAAAGAATCAACAAGAGGCAGCCAGGTGGAATTTGCCTGGGAAGATTTTATAATGCTTTTATGATTAGTAAACCTAAGGAAAGCATCCAAAGATTCTTTGAAATGTTAAGAATGAACTACTGGAGAACAACTGTGCTTCAGAGGGTAGCAAAGTATGCAAGGCACTACCTCCAGAGTTAGGGAGATGTCATATACTCCAACAAATTATTTAGAATTGAATAGAAGATTGAGTTCAACAAATTTAGATTTCGATCAACTCATCAAATTAAGCTATTTTCTACAAATTCTAGTTCCCTGATTTTTTTTTTTTTTTCCTTGTGGTATCGGGGGTTGAACCCAAAGGCATTCCACACCAAACCCTTTTTTTTTTAAATTATTTTTTGTTTTTTTATTTGTTTTTGGTGGTACTGGGGGTGGAACCCAAGGGCCTTCTACCTCCGGGCTACACTCCCAAACCTATTTTATATTTAATTGGAAACAGAGTCTTGCTAAGTTGCTGAGAGCCTAAGTAGCTGAGGCTGGCTTTGAACCTTTGCGATCCTCCTGTCTCAGCTTCCCAAGGCTGGGGATTACAAGCGTGCACCACCACTCCCTGTTCATTTATTTTTGTTTGTTTGTTTGTTTTTTTTGCGAGTCTGGGGATGAAACCCAGGGGCATTCTACCTCCGAGCTACACCCCCTGCCCTATTTTTTATTTTTTATTTTGAAACCAGGTCTCACTGAGTTGCAGAGGGGCTCACTAAGTAGCTGAGGCTGTCCGTGGACCGTGATCCTCTGTTCTCAGCCTCCCGAATGCTGGTATTGCAAGCATGTGCCACCCTGCCCAGCTTTGTTCATTTCTTTTTGAAACAGGGTCTTACTAGGTTGCTGAGTCTCACTATGTTGCTGAGCTATTCACCAGGATTGTTGTGTCAGCCTCCCAAGTACTGGGATTACCATAGTGTGCCATCACACCTTGCTTAATTACCTAAATTTTGAGGATAATTTCTTGGGAACTGTTTTTTTACAACTGATTATTCCCTGAAATGCTGCTGGATATCCTGCTACATATCCAGATTATATGGAACTCAGCAAAAAGAAAACTGTACAAAAATCTACATAGTCCTATAAAACATCCCTAGACATTTTATCTTAATAAAAATGATCTTCAGATGACATGTAAAAAAGACATTCTGCTATATAAATTTATTATCGATATACAGTTCTTGAGTACCTAGAGCAAGCAAGCCTTGTTTGTGAGAGTAAAAAAATTATAAATTTGTTCCTCCTTTCAACAAATTTTATCTAATTGATATGACATATACTTGGGATATATGCACAATTATAATTAGAACGACATGAAATAGGAGAACAAAAAATCACATACTCTTCTCTAATTCAGAAGCATTTGAAGAAAAGAAACCCTTTATGTGGAAGGATCTAGATAAATTATAAATGCGTATTTTAAATATTACACAAAAAGCCAGGCGTGGTGGCACACACTTATAATCCCAGCATTCGGGAGGCTGAGACCAGAGGATCGCAGTTTGCGGACAGCCTCAGCTACTTAGTGAGGCCCTCTGCAGCTCAATTAGACCCAGTTTCAAAATAAGAAATAAAAAGTAGGGCTGGGATGCAGCTCAGAGGTAGAATGCCTCTGGGTTCCATCTCCAGTACCACAAAAAATAAAATAAAATATTACACAAAGAATATATGATATACATAAAATAAAAATTAGCCAATTTTCAGTTATCCTTGGTTATATAAGGGACAGAAACTATATAGGTGACTGAAATCCATCTATGAGATCTTCAAGTATCATATGTTCAAATTTTAGACAACCCAAACTTTTATACATCATGCATCAAGCTAACCACAGGGCCAAAATCAAACTTTTATAAATCACTGAACTAAAAATGATTTCACATGGATACAAGGTAGTCCTCTGTGCAAGCTGTTGATAGAGAGGCCTGCTCTCCAGCCCAATGAGAGAGGGGGGCGGCTTAGTGGCCTGTGTCCATGGGAACTGGCCTATGAAGTTAGGAGCACCTCCAGCATGTCCCACACCCCATGACTAGTAAAAATCACATAAGTCCATATGGCTCTCCAGAGAAACAGAGCCAATTAGATAGGTAGATAGATAGATCCTTAGACAGGGAGAAAGAGGTTGATTTACTACAGAAAGTGGCTGACAAGTTGAAACAGCCCACAGTCATTCTAAGTAGGCAGAGAACCAGAAAGTGAGTATATAATTCAGCCCGAATCCAAAGGTTTGTTTTGTTTTTTTGTTTTGTTTTGTTTTGTTTTGTCTTGTGGTACTGGGGGTGAAATCCAGGGGCCTTCTACTTCCGGGCTATACTCCCATACCTATTTTATAATATATTTGGAAACAGGGTCTCACTAAGTGCTGAGAGCCTCACTAAGTAGCTGAGGCTGGCTTCGAACATGTGCGATCCTCCTGTCTCAACCTCCCAAGTGCTGGGATTACAAGTGTGTGCCACCACGCCCCGAGGAATCCCAAGTTCTAAGAACCGGAGGGGTGAGGCAGATACATGAATCCCAAACCAAGTCCAAAGCCCCAAGAACCAGGAACGCTGATGTCCAAGGGCAGGAGATAGATATCCAACAGAGAGAGAAGGAAAGAGAAGGGAAGGGAAGGGAAGAAAGGGACAGAAACAAAAGAAAAGAGATAGAGAAAGAAAAAAGTGACAAAGAAGATCAGGCAAGCTTTAATCTGAATTACTTTACAACATTAAAGTCTATATATATATACAAAATATACAAATATACAAAAATACGAAAATACTCTAGACAAGTATGTAGTTGGGTGAAGAAGATAGATGAGGTGAAATTCAAGATATTTCTATTAGTATATAAATAGCTCTGTGACTTGATTTGAGTAAAAGATGCCAGCCATGTTATCAGTTTCATATCCTATCCCCTTTTCTGTGATAAGGGAGATTTACCAGAATCTAAAACAAGCCTAAAATGGATACTATGCTAACAGATGTGGCAGAAAGTGCCAGTTATCCACAAAAACCCATTCTCCCTTTTCTCATAATATGTTATAGTTAGGTGCTTGGTTCTGCAAATGGATGATATTTAACAAACAACTCTTTACTTAGATGTGTCCTTGTGCCCAAGTTCTTTCCCCGTGAACAGGAGTACTGAGCGCCACTTGTGAGTCTGGCCCTAAGACACCATTGTTCCTGCTCTTTTTCTCTCCCCACTGACTAAAACCTAGATGTAGAGCATTCTACTTTGGTCAGGTAAAAACACATTATCCTGATGGATCCCGTAGTGACTAAATTGGAGGAACCTGAGTCCCTGAATCACCACATGAAGCAGATTTGTCACAGTGAGTGTTAAGTGAGAAACCAACTTCTCTCTCTTTCTTTCTTTCTTTCTTTCTTTCTTTCTTTCTTTCTTTCTTTCTTTCTTTCTTTCTTTCTTTCTTTGTTGCAGATCTGGGGATGGAACCCAGGAGCATTTGACATCCAAGCTACACCCCCTGCCCTAGTTTTTTTATTCTTTAATTTGAAACTGGGTCTCACTAAGTTGCGTAGGCCCTCACTAAGTAGCTGAGGTTGTCCGCTTCCTCTGGTCTCAGCCTCCCGAATGCTGGGATTACAAGCGTGTGCCACCACGCCCGGCTTTTCTCTTTTCTTTAAACCACTATGATTTGTGGTCTTATGTTTACAGAGCCTTACATTGACCCGTTCAGAAGAGGAAATATGCTATGAGGAACAGGTACAGTATGCAATAACAATATTTTCTACTAAGAGATCAATTCAATTTCTTATTTTAGGTATATTTTTATTTTTTTTGCAGTACTGGGGATG
This sequence comes from Muscardinus avellanarius, assembly GCF_963383645.1. Lineage (NCBI taxonomy): Eukaryota > Metazoa > Chordata > Mammalia > Rodentia > Gliridae > Muscardinus > Muscardinus avellanarius. Next base: position 37,709,342 of record NC_137794.1, on the reverse strand, counting down.
GAACCCAGGGGCATTGTACCTCCAAGCTATACCCCCAGCCCTATTTTTCAGTCCATTTTTTAAATGTTTGAAACATGGTCTCACTGAGTTGCAAAGGGCCTCACTAAGTAGCTGAGGCTGTCTGCGAGCCAAGATCCTCCGGTCTCCGCCTCCCGAATGCTGGGATTACAAGCCTGCACCACCACACCAGGCCTCAATTTCTTATTTTAATGCAGGTTGAGTATTCCTTACCCAAAATGCTTGGGATTAGAAGCATTTCAGATTTCATTTCACTTTTTTAAATTTCAGAATATTTGCATAGATATAATGAGATATTTGGGGGATAGGACCAAAGTCTAAACACAAAATATGTTATATTTTATACAGACCTATACCCTTAGTCTGAAGGCAATTTATACAATATACTTAGTGCATATGCATTCTGACTGCAACCCATCTCATGAGGTCAGATGCGGAATTTTCCACTTGTACCATCATGTCAACACTCAAAAACTTTCGGTGTTTTGGAACATTTCAGGCTTCAGATTGTTGGAATAGCAATGCTCAACTTTTTGTTGAACCCTGAACAAACACTGTACCAGTGCATAAGGCATGTTAGGGCCATTCATTTCTCAGGCCTTTCACTGTGCTCTGGTGAAATCTTAGCTGCCAGTATCTGCATCTCAGTGTCTTAGGATGTTCTTCTTCCATCTCTTTGTAGGTATAAAATGCTAAGTAATTAATATTCCCAGGAGCAGCCTTTAACTAATGACTTCATGTCTTAAGTTGGTATATACATACTCCAGCCTGCTGGGCGTGGTGGCGCACGCTTGTAATCCCCGCGCTTGGGAGGTTGAGACTGGAGGATCGCACGGGTTCGAAGCCAGCCTCAGCTACTTAGTGAGGCTCTCAGAAACTTAGTGAGACCCTGTTTCCAAATAAAATATTAAAAAGGTTTGGGAGTATAGCCCAGAGGTAGAAAGCCTCTGGGTTCCACCCCCAGTACCACCAAAATAAATAAATAAATAAATAAATAAATACTCCAGCCCCCACCCTTTGGTGGAATAATTTTGTGTGTGTGTGTGCTTGGATTGAACCCAGAAGTGTCCTGTCTCTGAGCTATACCCCATCCCTATTTTATTTTGAAACAAAATCTCATTAAGTAGCTGTAACACAACAGTGCACCAATAAAATTTTTTTTAAAAAGTAGCTGTAACAGGCTGTGAATTTACTAACCTCCTGTTTCAGCCTCCCAAGTATTACAAGCATGGACCATCTGCCTGGCTTGGGGGGAATAATTCTAAGTGTGTACTTTGCACCATTTCTCTAAGGTTTCCCCTGCTAACAATATTTACAGATTTGAGTCCAGTTGCCTCTTAAGGTGCTCCTCTGTCACTAAATAACCTTCTCTACTTCCTTGTACTCTCTGAACTTCCCAAATAAATAATTATGATAAAATCTTTGCACTTTAGCATGCCTCTGGGAGAACCCACATCTCAATTTGTTTCCGCTACTTTATAAATTCATCATCTCAGCCTAGAACAATTCTCCAAGATAGACATTACTGTTAGGTACTATGATCCTGTTTTTATGAATGATGAAATTGAATTTTGAGAAGGTGAGTAACTTGACTAATGTCAAATTAAGAATGAGATCTGGTACCCAGGACTCTCCCACTCAGAAGTTTCTGCACCTTCAAAAAAAGAAATAGACTTTCCAACAGAAGTGAAAGTTTTTCATTTTCTACAAAACAACTTTCAATAGATGGTGATGTTGGAGGTTTTATGGTTGAAAGATATACTTCAGTAGATGTACTTCAGTAGCCGGGCGTGATGGCGCACGCTTGTAATCCCCGCGCTTGGGAGGCTGACACAGGAGGATCGCACAGGTCCGAAGCCAGCCTCAGCTACTTAGTGAGGCTCTCAGCAACTTAGTGAGACCCTGTTTCCAAATAAAGTATAAAATAGGTCTGAGAGTATAGCCCGGAGGTAGAAAGCCCCTGGGTTCCACCCCCAGTACCACCAAAAAAAAAAAAGATATAATTCAGTGAAATTAGATAAAATTAAGGAGGTGTAACTTAGAGATAGAATGCCAAGTAGGTTCAATCCCCAGAACCATAAAAATCAATAAATCAATTAATTAAACTACATTAATCTAGATACTTGATGTTAGTTAAAACACCTCTGAGAATCAGTCACGGTAGCACATTACTGTAATCCCTGCTACTTGGAAAGCCAAAGCAAATGACTCAAAACTTTGAGACTAGCCTCAGCAATTTAGCAAGACTGTGCATCAAAATAAAAAAAGAAGAAGAAGTGGAGGTGCACACTTAGGACACTTACTAGCATAAATATATTTAGAACTTTTTTTTCTTTCTACTGGAGATTGAATCCAGGGGACATTCTACCTCTGAGCCACACTCCCAGACCTATTTTACTCTTTATTTTGAAACTGGATCTTGCTAATGCTGAGGGTCTTACTAAATTTCCGAGGCTGGCCTTAAACCTACAACCCTCAGGTCTCAGACGCCCAAGTACTGCGCATTACAGGTGTGTATTGATGTACCTGGCTATTTAGTATTATTTAGTCAGTCAAATCCTGACTACACTTACTTCTATTGAATAAATCTGCTTCTTAAAAATGGTCCGCATAGGCCAGCCACTGTGGCACATGCCTGCAATCTCAGCTACTTGGAAAGCTGAAACAAGAGAATCGCAAGTTCAAGGCCAAACTCAGAAATTTGGCAAGAACCTGTCTCAAAATTAAAAAAAAAAAAAAAATTAAAGCCAGGTGTGTTGACAAATGCCTCTAATCCCAGTACTTGTGAAGCTGAGACAGGAGGATCACAGGTTCATAGCCAGCCTCAGCTACTTAGTGAGGCCCTCCACAACTCAGTGAGACCCTGTTTCAAAACAAAGAAGATAAAATGGGAGCTGGGGCGGGAGTGGTGGCACATGCTTGTAATCCCAACATTCCCGAGGCAGAGACCGGAAGTATGGCTTCTTAGACAGCCTCAGCTACATAGCAAGGCCCTTCTCAACTCAGTGAGACCCTGTTTCAAAAAAATTAAAAAGAGCTGGGCGTGCTGCCACAAGCTTGTAATCCCAGCATTCAGGAGGTTGAGACCGGAGGATCGTAGTTCGTGGACAGCCTCAGCTACTTAGTGAGGCCCTCCGCAACTTAGTGAGACCCTGTTTCAAAATAAAAAATAAAACAGGGCAGGTGGTGTAGCTCGGAGATTGAATGCCCTTGGGTTCCATCCCAAGACCTGAAAAAAAAAAAAAAAAAAAAAAAAAATATATATATATATATATATATATATATATATATATAATTTCAAGACCTTAGAGAAAAAATGCTGTTTACTCTTCACAGTCTCTAGATACAATCTAAACATTGCATTCCTGAGTGGCTGCGCACTAGCGCATTCAGCCCAGGCCATTACATTCCTCTGCCGGTCAGCTGGACTCTGCGGCATGATCTTAAGCTCTGGCTATTTGAGGTAAGTGAACCCTGTGTTCATGCCTGCTTCCGCTGAAACTATGTCAATAGGAATGAATAACAGAAAGAATACTAAAAGCTTAAAAAATAGATTATTAGCATTCAGGAGGCAGAGACAGGAGGATCACAGGTTCACGGACAGCCTCAGTTACCTAGTGAGGCCCTTCCCAAGCTCAGTGAGACCTAGCCAGTGTGGTGGCGCACGCTTGTAATCCCAGCATTTGGGAGACTGAGACAGGAGGATTGCGGTTTGAGGACAGCCTCAGCTACTTAGTGAGGCTCTTTGCAACTCAGTGAGACCTTGTTTCAAAGTAAAGAATAAAAAATAGGGCTGGGAGAGCTGGGCATAGTGGAGCATGGTAATGGCGTAGGGTTGTAATCCCTGCGCTTGGGAGGCTAGGACAGGAGGATCACATAGGTTTGAAGCCAGCCTCAGCTACTTAATGAGGCTCTCAGCAATTCAGTGAGACCCTGTTTCCAAATAAAATATAAAATAGGTCTGGGAGTATGGCCCAGAGGTAGAAAACCTCTGGGTTCCACTCCCAGTACCACTAAAAACAATAAAATAAAAAATTGGGCTGGGCAGGCATGGTGGCACAGGCTTGTTAGCCCAGTGCTTGGGAGGCTGAGACAGGAGGATCACTCAGCACAGGTTCCAAGCCAGGCTAAGCTACTTAGTTAGTGTGCTCTCAGCAACTTAGTGAGACCCTGTTTCCAAATAAAATATATAATAGGTCTGGGAGTACAGCCCGGAGGCAGAAAAGCCCCTGGGTTCCACCCCCAGTACCACAAAAAAGGAAAAAAGGGGCTAGGGGGTAGCTCGGAGGTAGAATGTCCCTGGGCTCCATCCCCAGTACCACAAAAATAAAATAAAGAATAAAAAATAGAGCTGGGGGTATAGTTCAAAAGTAGAATGTCTCTGGGTTCCATCCACAGTACCTCAAAAAAAAAAAAAAAAGATTATCTTCAGAAACATAACAAGCTCTTACCATTATTGATGTCATGTTTCTGTAGGGGATATTATATCATATAAAGTCTGAAAAACTATGAAAGCCAGAAAAAGCAAAGCTGTGCATTAAAAAGTTTTATACCCGGGCGTGGTGGCACAGGCTTGTAATCCCTGCACTTAGGAGGTGGAGAAAAGAGGATCACGGAGATTCAAAGCCAGCCTCGCTGGCTTAAGAGACTCTGTTTCCAAATAATAATATAAAAATAGGTCTGGGAGTGTAGCCCAGAGGTAGAAGGGTTTCCAGGAACCCCAGTACCACCAAAAAAAAAAAAAAAAGTTTACAAAAAAAAAATCTTAAACATTAACTGTTTTGAGACAAAGTCTCACTAAGTGGTTAAGGCTGGCCTCAAACTTGCAATCTTCCTGTCTCAGCCTCCCCCAAGTAGTTAAGAATACAGGTGTGTGCTGCTGTGCCAGGTGTTGCTATTAAAATACTTCAAAAAAAAAAAGTTTAGAGAGTATAGATGAAATAATAATGCAGAATGTTAATAATTATTGGGGCTGAATGCATACATAAAGACTCCTTATAGGGCCGGGCGTGGTGGCGCACGCTTGTAATCCCCACGCTTGGGAGGCGGAGACAGGAGGATCGCTCAGGTTGGAAGCCAGCCGCGCTGGTGTAAGAGACCCTGTTTCAAAAATATAAAATAGGTCTGGGAGTGTAGCCCTGAGGTAGAAGGGCTTCCAGGAACCCCAGTACCACCAAAAAAAAAAAAAAAAAAGACTTCTTATAGAATTCTCTCTTCTTTCCTATACATTTAAAAGTATCGCGTGAGAGCCAGGCATGGTGGGGCACGCTTGTAATCCCAGCATTCAGGAGGCTGAGACTGGAGAATCTCGGTTCGCGGACAGCCTTCAGCTACTTAGTGAGGCCCTCTGCAACTCAGTGAGACCCTATTTCACTATCAAACAGTAACCTGGACACCAAAGCTTGTTCTAGCACTGATAAGTGTTGTTTGAGCGCCACCTGGTGGCTCTATTGCTCTATACAGCATGAATCTCAATCTCTGTCATGAGGAAACTCTAAAACCTTCAGCCTGATACTCAAATGTCAAATTAAAATAAGAAAATTTGCCGGGCGTGGTGGCGCACGCTTGTAATCCCCGCGCTTGGGAAGCTGAGACAGGAGGAGCGGTTCGAGAACAGCCTCAGGTACTTAGTGAGGCCCTCTCCAACTCAGTGAGACTGTTTCAAAATAAAGAATAAAAAAATAGGGCAAGGGGTGTAGCCCGAAGGTGGAATGCCCCTGGGTTCCATCCCCAGACCCGCAAAAAATAAAGTATTTGAAATATTCACCTTATTTTCCTCTCCATACTTTCTTGTTTTCTTCTCATAGTCAGTAAAAAAGTCAAGCCGGGTGTGGTGGCCCACGCTTGTAATCCCAGCATTCAGGAGGCAGAGACTGAAAGATCATGGTGAGAGGACAGCGTCAGCTACTTAGCGAGGCCCTTCGCAACTCAGTAAGACCCTGTTTCAAAATAAAAAAGACTAAAAAATAGGGCTGGGTGTGTAGCTCAGAGGTACAATGCCCCTGAGTTCCATCCCCATACTGGAAAAAAAAAAAAAAAGTTAAGTCAAGAGAATGAGAAAGAAACAGCTAACATTCAATGTAGTTTTGGTTTGGTTTAATGATTTACAAAATAGGTCCCAAGGGAGCAGCACATAAAATTGACACCATATTAATCACTGAAAGAGAGAAGGAACCAACAGGCAAGGAATAGGAGGGGCGCCGGGGCCCTGAGGCAGGTGGGCTAACACAGCCAGGCCCCGGGGTCCAGAGCCCGTAACAGTGGTGTGCAGACGTCATACTGTTGGATGTTTCCCTCTGTCTTTCTGATTTGGAAATCAAAGTTACTGGGGAGGATTGGGACATATCATCAGGTCTGGTCATTGCTTCCTATTTCTGAAAGTCTAGTCTTTCCACTGATTTGTCATTGACCAAAATCTGTTTTTTGTTTTGTTTTGTATTGTTTTTGATGTTGTTATTGTTTTGTGGTGCTTGAGGTTGAACCCAGGAGCATTCTACCTCTTAGCTACACCCCCAGCCTGATTATTTATTCTTTATTTTGGTGGCACTGGGGGTGGAACCCAGAGGCTTTCTACCTCCGGACTATACTCCCAGACCTTTTCTTTTCTTTTTCTTTTTTTTTCTTTTTTTTTTTTTGAAACAGGGTCTCACTAAGTTGCTGAGAGCCTCACTAAGTAGCTGAGGCTGGCTTTGAACCCATGCGATCCTCCTGTCTCAGCCTCCCAAGCGCGGGGATTACAAGTGTGCGCCACCACACCCGGCTTTTATTCTTTATTTTGAAACAGGGCCTCACTAAGTTGTGGAGGGCCTTCCTAAGTAGCTGAGGCTGGCCACAAACCTTCGATCCTCCTGCCTCAGCCTCCAGAATGCTGGGATTACAAGAGTGCGCCACCACACCTGGCTTCTCTGGGTATTTTTGTTTGGTTTATTTATTTATTTACTTTATTTACAGGTGCCATTACATCTGCCTCTAGATCAATGGTTCCCAACCTCAACTACAATTCAAACCACAATGAAAATAAAAACAAACAAATGTATGAAGATACAGTCCCTGGAGATTCTGATTTAATATGCCTAGAATGGAGTGATTTGGATCAGTAAACTGTAGAAGCTATCCAGCTGATTCTAATTGAGCCAGATTGATTGTAAACCTCTGGGATGTAAACCACTTCAGCTTCTAGAAGGGGAGGACCAATGTCTTCTTCATCTCTGAGCGAGTATCTTGTTTCACATATACCAAGAGTTCAATATACATGACAAAACTGAAGCAACTCTGAAATACTCCTGCTTATTTATTTATTTATTTATTTATTGTGGTCCTGGAGATTGAACACAGGGACATTCTACCGCTGAGCTACACCCAGCCCTATTTGTTGGTTGTGTGTTTGTTTGTTTGTTTATTTGTTTGTTTGTTTATTGGTGGTGCTGGGGATGGAGCACAGGGGCCCTCTACCTCTGGGCTGCACTCCCAGACCTATTTTATATTTTATTTGGAAACAGGGTCTCTTAAGCCAGCTGAGGCTGGCTTCGAACCTGTGCGATCCTCCCGTCTCAGCCTCCCAAGCGCAGGGATTACAAGTGTGCGCCACCAAGCCTGGTTTATTTATTTATTTTGAAGCAGGATTCCACTAAGATGCTGAAGGTCTCTCTAAGTTGCTGAGGCTAGTCTTGAACCTAGGATCTTTATGTCTCAGTCTCCCAAGTACTGGGATTACTGGCATGTACCACCATGCCCAGCTCATGTTTATTTTAAAATAAGCCAAGAGTTGGCCCAATTGTAGGATTTTTGGGGGTGGGGTAATGGAGATTGAACTCAGAAGCATTTTATCTCCAAGCTACACCCCAGCCCTATTTTTTTAATTTGGAAACAGGGTCTCACTGGGTTACTTAACACCTCACTAAGTTTCTAAGGCTGGCCTCAAATCTGTGATCCTTCCAGGATCACAGCCTCCCAAGTACTGGAATTATAAGACATGTGCCACCATAGCCAGCTGTAGGATCCACATCCTCTGTCAAGAGTATCCTGTCAAAAACTGAGGATGAGCCAGGCGTGGTGGCGCACACTTGTAATCCCAGCATTCGGGAGGCTGAGACCTGGAGGATCATGGTTCGCAGACAGCCTCAGCTACTTAGTGAGGCCCTCTGCAACACAGTGAGACTCGGTTTCAAAATAAAGAATAAAAAATAGGGCAGGGGGTGTAGCTCGGAGGTAGAATGCCCCTGGGTTCCATCCCCAGACCCACAAAAGAGACTAATTAGTGGCAGAAACAGATTATAGGGAGAGGTACTGAATATGGAACCCAGGGGCATTCTCCCTCTGAGCCACACCCCCAGCCCTATATATATATATATATTTTTTTAAACAAGATCTTGCTATTTTTGTTTGTTTCTTTGTTTGTTTTGTGGGTCTGGGGATGGAACCCAGGGGCATTCTACCACTGAGCTATACCCTCTGCCCTATTTTTTATTCTTTATTTTGAAACTGGGTCTCACTGAGTTGCAGAGGGCCTCCCTAAGTAACTGAGGCTGTCCTCAAACCACGATCCTCTGGTCTCAGCCTCCCGAATGCTGGGATTACATGCCTGAACCACCACACCCAGTTTAAGATCTTGCTATGTTGATGAGGGTCTCACTAAGTTTCGGAGGCTGGCCTCAAACCTGCCTCCTGTCTTAGCCTCCCAAATACTAGGATTAGAGGCATGTACCACTATGCCCAGCTCAAACAGATCCTTTTTACTAAGTTCAATACAACTCAATAAAACAATTCAGCCTACAGGGTTTTAAAATAAATTACTACATTGTAGCACATTCATACATATATGATAATATGTGCATAAAATTATAGCATAGTAAAGATATTGGAAATAATCTAATACTTATTATAGGCCACTAGTTAAATAAATTATAGTATGGATCACTATGCAAACAAAAAGAAAATGATAAGGATGATCTCTATGAATTAAAATATAATGATTCCTAAAATATACTGTAAATAAGCACATCAAAGTTTCAAAAAGCTGGGCATGGTGGCACACACTTGCAATCACAGCATTTGAGAGGCTGAAACAGGAGGATTGTTCAGGTTCAAAGCCAGCCTCAGCTACTTAGTGAGGCCCTTTGCAACTCAGTGAGACCCTGTTTCAAAATAAAGAATAAAAAATAGGGCTGGGGTGTAGCTCGAAGATAGAATGCCCCTGAGTTCCATCCCCGGTACCACAAAAAAGAAGAAGGAGAAGTAGAAGAAGAAAAAAGTTTGAAAAAGCTATTGCATACCAAATTTGGTGTAAGAAAGAGAAATATATGTTTGCTATAGCAAGAAAAAAGGAAAAGAAATGTTAACAAACAAAACACCACACAGGAAAACGTTTCCTCTAGAGGATGAGTGGAGAAGGAATAGAAGAAATGAGACAGGCGATGCTTCTGTAAGCACATTTTCTGTAATTCCAGTTTTTGAACCATATAAACGTTCCTACATAATAAAAATTACTTAAGGGACTAGGATAAGGCTAAATGGTAGAGAACTTACCTGGTTTAGATCTCTAGCACCACAAAAAACCCTCAGTTTATTAAATCAGACTATGAAAACAAACCATTAAATTGAATACAACCTAAATGTATCAAAATGTATAAAATAACCTGATGGGGTGTGTCTATACAGCGCCTAAGGAGATTCGGCCTGAGCGGCCTACGGCCTAAGGCAAAACTTTAAGTAAAGTGATTCAGCAGAAAAGGGGCAACGATGGCGCCTGGAGGAAGCTAGGAAGGCGTGGTTTCCCCATTCACTATGGGTGGGGAGACTGAGCGGTTTTTCCCTTTCTACCTTTAAAGGAGCTTTCCGCACACATGAATGGCTCATGTACTGGCCTGGGATTGGCTGTAAACTACGAGCTAGTGATCTTTATCCCGGATAGGATAGGCTATTTCTCATGGAAATTCCCCTCGTGGCTTGGTACTATATAAAGGATGGCTTGGAGAGAAATAAATGAGATCTCGCTTGACTTGACTCCTGGCTCGTTGGTTTGTGTTCGAGTCGTCAGGTACTCATCATCTCGCCCAGCCCCGTAAGCTGTCAGGCTGGATTCCCGACAATAACCAAACAATTAACTCAAGTAACTCTTGTGCCCATTATCCTATCTATACATCCTTATTAGGAGGTGTTCTTAGACCAAAGAAAATCTTAAATGTTACTTAGTAAATGCATTGTTAGTAGTAATATTTTACTGAAATTTTTAAATTATTTCATAACGGGGCATGGTGGCACATGTTTGTAATCCCAGCATTTGGGAGGCCAAGACCAGAGAATCGCGGTTCACAGACAGCCTCAGCTACTTAGTGAGGCCCTGTGCAACTCAGTGAGACCCTGTTTCAAAATAAAGGATAAAAAAATAGGGCTGGAAATGTAGCTTGGAGGTAGAATGCCCCTGGGTTCCATCCCCCCAAAAAATTATTTTATGTATATTGTAAGATACTGTAAATAAATTTACATATTGTTGTACTATGAACCAAGTTTTGTTTTGTTTTGTTTTGGTTTTGGCGGAACTGAGTAGGCAACCCAGGAGCATTCTACCTCCGAGATACAACCCATGCTGAGGCTGGCTGCGAATCTAAGATCCTCCTGTCTCAGCCTTCCAAGTACTGAGATTACAAGTGTGAGTCACTACGATTTTTTTTTTTTTTTTTGCAAGTCTGGTGATGGAAATCAGGAGCATTCGACCTCCGAGCTACATTCCCTTCCCTATTTTTTTATTCTTTTTTTTTATTTTTATTTTTGGTGGTACTGGGGGTGGAACCCAGAGGCTTTCTACCTCCAGGCTATACTCCCAGACCCATTTATATTTTATTTTGGAAACAGGGTCTCACTAAGTTGCTGAGAACCTCACTAAGTAGCTGAGGCTGGCTTCGAACCTGTGCGATCCTCCTGTCTCAGCCTCCCAAGCACAGGGATTACAAGCGTGCGCAACCATGCCAATGTTATTCATTATTTTGAAAGAGGGTCTCACTAAGTTCCGGAGGACCTAAGTAGCTGAGGCTGTCCACAAACCACAATCCTATGGTCTCAGCCTCCCGAATGCTGGGATTACAAGCGTGCGCCACCATGCCTGGCTGGCCCTAAGATTTTTCATTGTAAAAAGATAGAAGCTGGGCATGGTGGCATACATACCTATAATCCCAATACTTGGGAGACTGAGAAAGAAGAATCAACGTTTGTAGGAATACAGCCTCAGCAACTAATGAGGCTTCCAGCAACTTAGCAAGATCCTGTTTTCAAATTAAAAAATAAAATAGAATAGGTCTGAGGATGTAGCCTGGAGGTAGAAGGTCCCTGGGTTCCATCCCCAGTACCATATACACACACACACACACACACACACACACACACACACACACGGCTGGGGTGTGGTGCATGCTTGTAATCTCAGTACTTGGTAGGCTGAAAGAGAAGGATCACAGGTTCAAGGACAGCCTCAGCAACTTAGTGAGGCCCTGTTTCAAAATGTAAAAAAAAGAATAATGTAGGGCTGGGGATATATCTTAGAGATGGAATGCCCCTGGGTTCAATCCCCAAAACCAATAATAATAATGACAACAACTACAATAATGGTAATTACCATATGATCCAGAAAACCCACTGCTGGGTGTATACCCAAAGACTATATAACAAGTATAGTGAAGAGACACCTGCACTCCCATGTTCACTGTCAAACTGTTCACAATTTTCAAGAAATGGAAATAGCCTAGGTGTCTATCAACTGATGAATGTATAAAAAAAATGTGTCATGTATACTAAAGAGAATAATGTTCTGCCATAAAAAAGAACAAAATTTTGTTATTTGCAACACCTGGGTGGAACCAGAGATCATTAAATGAAGTGAAATAAGTAGGCATAAAAAGACAAGCACGGAATGGTCTCACTCATATATGGAATATCTCCTAGGAGCTAAGAGGAAAGGCACTGTGGGACAGTGTATGGGGAGGGGATGGAGATGGGGAAAGTTTAATGAATGGATACTAAGTTAATTGTTACATAGGAACAAGGAGCTTGGGGTATTATTGCACAGTATGATATTATAGATAAAAATTATGTATATAAGTTGAAAAGGTTAGAAGAGAAGATTTTGAAGGTTTTTTTTGTTTTTGTTTTGTTTTGTTTTTTGTGGCACTGGGGATGGAACCCAGGGGCAGTCTATCTCTGAGCTACACCCACAGCCCTATTTTTTATTCTTTATTTTGAAACAGCTGGGTGAAACACTGAGTTGAGTTGCAAAGAGCCTCACTAAGTAGTTGAGGCTCTCTGCAAACCGCAATCCTCCCGTCTCAGCCTCCCAAATGCTGGGATTATAAGCAGGCGCCATCAGGCCTGGAAAATTTTGAAGGTGTGTGTGTGTGTGTGTGTGTGTGTGTGTGTGTGAATGTGTGTGAATGTGTGGTACTGGGGGTGGAACCCAGGAGATTTTCTACATCCAGGCTAACTCCCAGACCTAACTTTTTATATTTTATTTGGAAACAGGGTCTCACTAAGTTGCTGAGAGCCTCACTGAGTAGCTGAGGCTGGCTTCGAACCTGTGCGATCCTCCTGTCTCAGCCTCCCAAGCACTGGGATTACAAACATTTGCCACCACGCCCAGCTCAATTTTGAAGGTTTTTACCACAACAAATTGATAAGTGTTTGAGAAGATAAATATGTTCAACCTGATTTAAGCATAGCAAAATATATGCATGTATCGAACATGACATGATAACCCATTAATATACATAATTTTTATGTTTCTGTGTATCAGTTAAACTTTTTAAAGATAATAATAAACTTGAACTTCTGAAAATCATGAAACACTGACCTACACCACCCATTAGCTAAAAATAGAAATTCTATATTCAATGTGGAATCTAGGTCCCTTAATTGTAGGATTAGGAAGTGAGAGAACGGAGCCATGGGACATATTATGTGGTGGAGGGGATTGGACTTTGGAGTCAAATCCACCTAGACTGAACACCAGCTTTACAGCTAGCTAGGAGTTTTTTGTTGTTGTTGTTATTGTTGTTGTTGTTGGGATTTTTTTGTACTAGGATTGAACCCTAGGGGGGTTCTATCTCTGAGTTCTACACCCCCAACCCTTTTATATATATATCTATATATGTGTGTGGTACTAGGGATGGCACCCAGGGGCTTTCCACCTCCAAGCTACAGTCCCAGCCCTATTTTATTTTTTGGTTTGAAACAGTCTCGATAGGTTGCTTAAGGCTGTTCTCGAACATGTAATCCTCCTATCTTAACTTACAGAGTTCAAGGATTACAGGCATATGTCACCATGCCCGGCCCTATTTACTGTTTTTTTTTTATTTTTTATTTTTTGGTGGTACTGGGGATGGAACCCTTCTACCTCCAGACTACACTCCTAGACCTATTTTTTTATATTTTTATTTGGAAACAGGGTCTCTTAAGCCAGCAAGGCTGACTTCGAACCTGCGCGATCCTCCTGTCTCCGCCTCCCAAGAGCGGGGATTACAAGCGTGGTGCGCCACCACACCTGGCTACTTTTTATTTTGAAACAAGGACTGGCTAAGTTGCTGCTGATCTCTCTAAGTTGCTGAGGCTTGCCTCGAACCTGCAGTCCTCCAGTCTCAGCCTCCTGAGGTGGGATTACAGGGGTGCACCACCACACCTGGCAACTATTAGTTCTTGAGTAATTTCCTTTACTTTGCAAAGCCTGAGTTTCCCATCTGTGCAATGAGAATAATAATAAAAACTGCTTATATGGTTATTGCAACAAATAAGTAAAGCCCATATTACAGTGCCTGGCATTGAAGAAAAGCAGAGTACATGTCAGGGCTCCCAGATGTTAATCTATTTATGTTGTTAGAGTGTGTCCTATCCTGTGATGTCTAGTTCCATTATATTATGAAGCAATGTCATCCTCATGGCATAACCGTGACCCAATAGATCTGAAAAGAAATCTTAATTTCAGTTGATTGATTTAAGGGCTGATAAATGCATCTATTGCAATTTGTTCTTTCCCTTTTAGCTAAGTCATAAATCTGATTTTGAAAATGAAATAATCTTATTCAAACTTCTGCTACTAATTTTCAAATCCGAAATAAGGCAACATTCATGTAATAAGTATCAGAGGTCATCATTAGTGAACCAAGAACAATAACAATGACAAAAAAAAGTAGAATAAAATAATAGAAACTCTTACCACAGCCACTGTCACTGCCTTCCAGAAGCTTTTGGGCATTGTATTTTGCTTAAGAATTCAAAGAGGAAAATTTTTCAAGATTGTCTCTCTATGTTTAAGTGCACACACACACAAAAAATTAACTCTGTTCAAATTGCCTTTCCTTGGCTTGTTCAAAAGCAAAATAAAAACGATAGCACGTAAATATTTTCCCCAAGTTTCCTATGTTCTGTTGCACATTCAGCATACCCGATGATACTGCTTTAATTATGTGTCTGTGTGGGAAGTATTGGCTCCTACCAAAGCATGCTCTTTATTTGGTCAGACAGAAGACTCAGAGGAAAAACAAGGCAATTTTGTTTTCTTACTAGTGGGATTTGAGTCTGCATTGAGGAAATGTTTGTCACGCTTACCACATTTTTGTCATATACTTGTCTCACAGAGCCAGCGTGCTTACGAGAAGGAAGAATCGCTGCTGTGTGTGGTGCTGAGAAGCCATCCCTGCTGCTGCACTCCCTCCTACACGAGTGCCCCGCAGTCGAACACTCAGCTTTTCAATCTCAGTCTTGCTGAACATTTCTTCCAGTCTCCTTGTTTGCTACTTGATATTCAGGCTCTTAGGCCTGCCGCCAAGAATCCTCTCCCTCAAAGCATCCTGATATCAGGACCAGACAAGCTTAGATTTACTTAAAACCTTTGAACAAAAAAAAAAAAAAAAAAAGCAAGCAAAAACAGTGACTTGAAGTCATTGGAAATTAAAAAAAAATAAAAATAAAAATAAAAGCAGATTCTGAAACAATCAAAACTTGGAAGGAGAATCAAAAGAGGATGAATTTCCCAAGGTCACAATTCCCTTCCTCTACTTAAACTGGGGATTGAACTCAGGAGTGTTCTATCCCCCAGTGTTTTTATTTTTTGTTTTAAAACAAGGTCTTGCTAAGTTGCTGAGGGTCTCACTAAATTGCTGGAGCTGGCCTGGAACCTGAGATCCTCCTGGCTCAGCCTCACAAGTACTAGAATTACAGGCTTTTACCACCACGTCCTGCCAAGGTTACAGGTTCTTGCTTGCCTGGCTGAGGTTACAGGTTTAGCTGAAGTCAGCCCTGCATGTGGCTAACCCTCTATTAGATATTAAAGCAGTTTTCCAGCCAAACGAATTAGAAAATGTAATTCAGAACAATCACAAACCTTGGAAAGTGTGAGAGGAATCTGAAAACTATAGCAGACTGGGAAAGGCCTGTACTGTATCTAGAACCTCTCCCAAGTCTTTTTTTTTTTTTTTTTCAGGGACCACCCAGGGGCATTCTACCTCTGACTTACACCCCCAGCCCTATATTTTATTCTTTATTTTTGAAACAGGGTCTCACTAAGTTGCCGAAGGCCTCACTAAGTAGCTGAGGCTGTCCATGAACCTCCATCCTTTGATCTCAGCCTTCCGAATGCTGGGATTATAAGCATGCGCCACCATGCCCTGCCTTATTCTTTGTTTTAAAACAGGGTTTCACTGAGTTGCAAAAGGCCTCGCTAAGTAGCTGAGGCTGTTCGCGAACTAAGATCTTCCGGTCTCAGCCTCTCAAATGCTGGGATTACAAGCGTGCGCCACCACGCCCGGCTCCCTAGGTCTTTAAACAGCCATGAATGATGCCAACTGCCAGCATCTCAGCTAAGGACAAAAGCAACACAGAGATTCCTGTTGCTGCGGAAGAAATAACTTACAGTTCTGAGTTTGACAATGTTAAATTCCCATTTTAAATGATGAATAAAGAAAATGTGGTATATGTGTTGGAAAAGAGAGGGATAAAAAAAAAAAAAAATACAGCCAGACAGACCAGAACAGGCTCTTTAATTGGAGTGAATCTGGGAGCGGGGCTGACCCAGAGAGTCCACAAGAGTCAGGAGCCCCTTCCTTACAGATCAAGAGCTTTATTATGGGGTGTTCGGAGGAAGGGAAGGTGGAAGGTGAGGCGGTTGCGTATTTCTCCAATTGGTGTTTTTTTGTTTTTTTTATGTTTGTTTCTCTTTTTGTTTTTTGCAGGTCCGGGGATAGGACCCAGGGGCATTTGACCTCCAAGCTACACCCCCTGCCCTAATTTTTATTCTTTATTTTGAAACCGGGTCTCACTGAGTTGCAAAGGGCCTCACTAAGCGGCTGAGGCTGTCCGCGAACCGTGATCCTCCAGTCTCAGCCTCCCAAATGCTGGGATTACAAGCGTGCGCCACCACGCCCGGCCAAAAGCAAGCCAGAACAAACAAATCTGGTGGGTGAGGGATGGATACAGGCATTTTCCCGCCTTTCCAGAAGCCCTTTGCTCTCAGTCTCCTTAGGCCAGGCCTCACAGTCGGACTGATTTTACAGTGCCCACAATATACACACAATGGAATTATATTCAGCCATAAAGAAGAAAAAAAATGTCATTTTCAGGAAAATGGATATTATGCGAAGTCAAATTAGCCGGTCTCAGATAGTCAAGAGTTGTATGCTTCTTCTCATATGTGGAAGCTGGAGAGAAAGCAGGAAACAAAAAGTGTTCTGGTGAGACTGTTACGGTGCCCCCGGTAGGCTCCAAAACCGGAAGTGAGATGTAACCGTGAGTTCTTGTTCCTGTGTAGAAAAAAATAGCCAGAACTCCTCTTTTTTTTTTTTTTGCTATAAGCTTAAGCAATTTTATTATTACAAAGATAGACGACATAGTGGAGTGACTTGAAAATAAGTCGGGGGTGGTGAATTGGCCTGGACCACCCTCCCCCCCATGCCATTCTGGCATGGGGCTGTAACTATTTTCTGTATTTCAATCTTTTTAATAAACTTCTTTAAATCTTCAAAAAAAAAAAAAGTAAAAAGAAAATAAGTCACTGAAGTTTTTGGATACAGAACAGTTTTATACCAATAATCTTCTGACCCTGTAAGACCCCCGCCGAGGGGAGACCCTCAATCAACCTCAGGATAAGTGACGTCAAGTACCACGACTTTATTTTCCTTGATGCAAAAGCAAAAGGTAAAAGTTTATTAAGGAGCCAGTGCACTGGGGGCCGACTCATATAGGAGTTCAGCCCCGAGCCACTGAAACTGGGGGTATTTATAGGGAAAAGGCCACTAGTTAGGGGGGTTTGGGCTAGATTGCATGCGTTTACAGAAAATTACAGAATCATTTGAAAAGTACATTCTGTAGTCAAGTGTTAGATAAAATACCAGGTGTAGTCAGTAAGCTCCCGGGTCAAGGCGCTCTGACCCAGACAGTACAGATAAGATGGGGTGGGCTTATCGCATATTTTACATTCCTAAGCTGTAAGCTGCAGTAAAATATACTTTTCTTTTTAACTATTAGCTGGCTGCTAGGGGCTTATGATTTTTTCTTCTAAATGGAGCCTTTCAACCCAACTAGATCCACCCTTTCTTGGGTGGGTCTTTTGATGTGGGGATTCCTTCCTGTAGGCCTGTCCTGTCTCTGGTACAGACCCCAAGCCTTTTGTTATACTCTAAAATGTGTTAATTGATTTTCTGAGTCTGGGATCTCTTGAAGGCTTATGGCACCCACCCCCCAGAGCATCCTTGGGGAATTTTGCTTGTCTTTAAAATGTAAAAAGACCCTGGGCTCCCTCTACTTTTTTGCTAATCACCCTTGGTGCCTGGGACTCCCAGGGTCTCTTCCCTGAGTGCCTGCCTGTACCCATGCTCCCGCTTTCTAATACCAAGGCTATTTACAAATACATTTTGAAGCCATTTCCCAATACTGGCACAAAAAGGACTTCAGATAAAAGAGGAGAGAGACCAGTTGAAGAGTGGAAGAGGATTATGGGAGGAAGGCTGGAGGGAAAAAGGAGGTTTGAGAGGAGCACTTCGAGGCTCAGACGGGAGAATCTCGAGTTCAAGATCAGTCTCAACAACTTAGCAAGATCCTGTTCCAAAATAAAAAGTAAGCCAGGCATGGTGGCACATGCTGGTAATCCCGGTACCTGAGAGGCTAAAACAGGAGGATCACAGGTTCAAGACCAACACCAGCAATTTTGCCATGTCCTCAGTGGCTTAGTGAGACCCCTGTTTCAACATAAAAAATGAAAAGGGCTGGCAATAGAGCCCAAAGGTAGAACGCTTCTGGATTCAGTTCCCAAAATCAAAATAAATAAATATAGCCGGGCACGGTGGCACAGGCTTACAATCCCAGCATTCAGGAGGCAGAGACTGGAGGATTGTGTTTCGCCGACAGTCTCAGCTACTTAGGCCTTTCGGAACTCAATAGACCCTGTTTTAAAAGTTTAAAAAAGGCCCTGCATGGTGGCGCACGCTTGTAATCCCTGCGCTTGGGAGGCAGAGACAGGAGGATCGCACAGGTTTAAAGCCAGCTGTGCTGGCTTAAAAGACCCTGTTTCCAAAAACAAAAAAAAAGTATACAAATAGGTCTGAGCATGTAGCCCAGAGGTATAAGTTTTCCAGGAACCCCAGTACCACCAAAAAAAAAAAAAAACAAAAACAAAAAAACGCTTGTAATCCCAGCATTTGGGAGGCTGAGACTGGAGGATTGCAGTTCACGGAGAGCCTCAGCTACTTAGTGAGGCCCTCCGCAACTCAGTGAGACCCTGTTTCAAAATAAAAAATAAAAAATTGGCAGGGGGTGTAGCTCGGAGGTCAAATGCCTCTGGATTCCATCCCCAGACCCGCAAAAAAAAATTAATTAATTAATTTAATTTAATTTAATTTAAAAAGACTAAAAAATAGGGCTGGAGGTGTAGCTCAGAGGTACAATACCCCTGGGTTCCATCCCCGGTACTGCAAAATAAATAAATAAATAAATAAATAAATAAAATAAAAAAGGTTGAGAGTCTTGCTCAGTGGGAAAAATGTCTCCGGATTTAATTCCCTATGCCACAAAACAGAGAACAGATTGGAAGGAAAATGTTACGGATTCAGAGAATATGGTTGTGGGGGAACTGTTCCCGGGGATGCCTGTAAGGGTCCCGGACACAATTTCCCTCAAACCACAACAAAACCCAAAACGACCAAAAAAATAAAAAACAACTGCATGTTCTTGTCCTGAGCTAAGGATAAGTATACATAGCTTGAACACTTGCTGAAGATTTAAAGAAGTTTATTAAAAAGATAGAAATACAGAAGATAGTTACAGCCCCATACCAAAATGGCATGGGGGGAGGTGGCCCCCTTACTTCACCCTCACTGTCTGGCAAGCCTTCCTGGCTCCAGGAAGCCCTCCTTAAATCCCCTCCCCTAGCACTCCCCAATCTCACTAAGACCTTCTTGCTATACACCGATGAGAGGCAAGGGATAGCCACAGGAGTACTAAAGTAAGCCCTGGGACCAACCCAGGCACCAATGGATTACTTATCTAAACAGTTTGACCTCATTACTCATGGGTGGCCACCCTGCCTGTTCTGGCAGCAGCTACCACACTCACAAAAGAGGCTCCCAAAATTTGTCTATGGCTGAGGCCCTGGAGGTCCGGGCCCACATGGCCCCAACCCCGGGAGGGTGGGCGGGTGCAGGCTGGGCACCCTTAGGTTTCACCCCCACCCGGAAGGCCCGGGAGGTACCAGCTGCAAGGCCCCGACCCTGGGCAGGTGCAGGCAGGGGCACCCTTAGGAGACCCCCCTCCCACCAGGAAAGAAAAAAATTTTTCATCGCTACCGAGTGCTTGATCCCACATCCTCCCGAAACCACACGTACTCTCTTCTCTTATTTAAAAAAAAGGGGGGGGGGACAAAAAAGAAAAATATTTGAGAGGGGTTAAGGTGGCCTCAGCGGCAGCTAGAATACTGGAAATGCAGACAAAACATACCCATCTGAACTGGAACTTTTGGAAAAATTCCCCGAGAAGGAGGACTGCTGCTTCTCTACATTGTTAAAAATCCTGGACATCACCTGTAAGGAGAGAGTCTAGCGGAGACCTAGGAGGAAGGCGGTGTTGGCAGCAGTGGCTGAGATGGAGGTGGAGACTTGGATTTGGGAGAGGCAGACATCTGATCCAACCCACCCTGATCCTCTGAAGAAATTACCCCAAAGGTTGAATGCTACTGTCGCGCATGCTTAGGAACACTGGACATTATGCGGTATGGGATGGGAAAAGAGCTTGGGAAAGATTTGAAATGGTGGAGGCAGTCACATTGGCAGCGGCAAGTACTCAGGGGAGGCAGAGATCTGACGTAATACACCTGGAACTTTTGAAGAAATTACCTCAGAGGCAGAATACTACCACCATGCACCCTTGGGAACGTGGGACAACCTGATGGGTGAAGAGGATGCTCGGATCGGAGCCTTCCGAGGGGTGAGGCCAGTGCCGGGGCCAGTGAGGCCGGGATAGGAGCCAGCTGTGAAGCAAGGCCGCTACAGAAACCTCTGAGTCTGGGATCGGAGCCTGCCGAGGGGTTAGGCCGGTCCCGGGGTCAGCAAGGCCAGGATTGAAGCCTGCTATGAGGCAAGGCCAGTGCTGGGGCCTCCGAGGCCAGGATCGGAGCCTGGCAAGGGTTTGGGCTGGTGCTGGGGCCAGCAAGGCCAGGATCGGAGCCTGCCATGAGACAAGGCTGGTGCTGGGGCCTCTGAGACCGGGATTGGAGCTGGCGAGGGATTAGGCTGGTGCTGGGGCCTCTGAGGCCAGAATCAGAGCCTGCCGAGGGGTTAGGCCGGTGCCGGGGTCAGGAAGACCGGGATTGGAGCCAGCCGTGAGGCAAGGCTGGTATTGGGGCTTCTGAGGTCGGGATCGGAGCCAGCTGATGCCTTAGGCCAGGGCCGGAGCCAGCGAGGCCAGGATCAGAACCTGCCGTGAGGCAAGGCCGGTGCTGAGGCCTCTGAGGCCGGGATCAGAGCCTGCTGAGGGGTTAGGCCAGTGCCAGGGCCAACGAGGCTGGGATTGAAGCCTGCTGTGAGGCAAGGCCAGTGCTGGGGCCTCTGAGGCCTGGATAGGAGCCTCCCGAGGGGTTAGGCCAGTGCCGGGGCCAGTAAGGCCGGGATCGGAGCCTGTGGTGAGGCAAGGCCACTACTGAGGCCTCCAAAGCAGGGATCGGACTCTGCCGAGGGGTAAGGCTGGTGCCGGGGCCAGCGAGGCCGGGATCGGAAACTGCTGTGAGGCAAGGACGGAGCTGGGACTTGCGAGACCAAGATAGGAACTGCCAGGGTCAGCGAGGCCGGGATCTGAGCCTGTCGTGAGGCTAGGCCAGTGCTGGGGCCTCTGAGGCTGGGAGAGAAGCCAGCCGAGGGGTTAGTTTGGTGCAGGGGACAGCGAGGCCAGGATCAGGGCCTCCCATGAGGCAAGGCCAGTGCTGGAGCCAGTGAGGTCGGGATCAGAGTCCTCTGGGTGGCCAGGCCACTACTGGAGCCATTAAGAGTGGGACCGGAACTTGCAATGCGGCAAGCACAGAGAAATAGCACAGAAAATAAAATGCAGATGGTTCCCCTAATTAGCAAGAACTAGGAGGAAAGGGGTAACAGGAGGAGGTCGAGTAGTAGAAAGGGCCCTATTGAGAAGCAATTAAGGTGACCAATCAGAGGGGAGGGGATGGGGGAGGATGGAATCTCTTTTTTTTTTTTGGTGGTGGTGGTACTGGGGTTCCTGGAAGCCCTTCTACCTCCAGGCTACACTCCCAAACCTATTTTTATTTTTGGAAACAGGGTCTCTATTTTGGAAAGCACGGCTGGCTTCGAACCTGCGCGATCCTCCTGTCTCTGCCTCCCAAGCGCGGGGATTACAAGCGTGCGCCACCACACCTGGCTGGAATCTCTTTAAAACTCATGAGGTACGTAAACAATTATATCAAAGATAATCACCAATTAAGCATGGGATCAAGGGAGGGGGAGGGAATGGAATGGGGATTGCATGAGGGCTTATTGGATGATATGTGCTTGTATATCCTCTCAAGTCTTGTATTCCAAAGTGATGTATGATTACAAAAAATAATAATAATAAATAATTGCCACAAAAAAATTGTCTACGGCTGCCCCTGCAGGTATTTTCCCCACATAGGCTCCAGGATTTATTCTCTCAAGTACTCTCTCTTCTATCCCCTTCTTGCATTCAGGAATTCTATTTATTGTTCATAGAAAGTCTGGATATTAGACTGTCTCACTCCCCAACCCTTAACCCAGCCACTCTTCTACCACTAGGCCAGGGTTCAGGCCCTGATTCTTATTCACCTATGTAGATGTGATTGAGGCCCTAGCTAAACCTCGATGGACCTTCAGGACACTCCCCTTCTTAATCTAGATATTACTTATTTTGTGGATGGCAGCTCTGTTCCTGATGCCAGAGGTAAGAGAAGAGCAGCCTACACAGTGGTCGCCTTAACTCAAGTCAGTGAGGCTGCCAGGTTACCGGATGGCACCGCCTCTCAAAAGGCTGAACTGATTGCCCTAATTCGAGCTCTACACCTAGCAAAAAGCAAACGGGTGAACATATAGACTGATTCTAAATAGCACACTGCCATGTCTCAATTTGGAGAGAGCAGGGATTTCTCTCCACTGAGGGCTCACCCATTGTTAATGCCACATTAATTAAAAAGCTCCTAGACTCCCTCTCTTTGCCATCTCAATTGGCAATCATCACTGTCAGGGCCACCAGGCAGACTACTCTTTAGTGGCCAAAGGAAACAATAAAGCTGATTATACAGCAAGACAGCTGTCACAACAACCCCAACCAAGCCCAACAGCCCCTGTATTATTTTTTTACTCTTCCCACAATGACGCCTAACTACAGCCTAGCTGAACAAAAGCACCTGACCAAACTTGGTGTCCAGCACAAGGGATGGGTGGCTCATGATACAGGATAAAATTTCCCTGCCTGAGGCTCAGGCTGAAGTAGTCATTAAACTAATACACAATTCCCTACATGTGGGGCCTGTGGGGCCTACCATGCTCATACATTTCCTAAATGCCCTGTTTTATTCTTCCCTCCTGCAACAGCTGATTAGTAAAGTCAGTGCCTCCTGTTCTACTTGTGTTGCCGTTTCTCCCCAAGGAGGCCTTCGCCCCTCCTTTCCTACCCACCAAATGAGAGGACTTTTGTCAGGACAGGACTGGCAAATTGATTTCACCCATATACCCTCTCACAAAAAAACAAAATATCTTCTTACCATGGTAGACACCCTAACAGATTGGATAGAGGGTTTCCCCAAGGCCGAGACAGCCAGCACAGTGACCAATGTTTAATGCTTGGATAGTATCCCTGAGTTTGGACTCCCTAATTCCTTACAGTCTGATAATGGACCAACTTTTATTTCTAAGGGTACTCAATAGGTGCCACAGGCCTTTGGCATTTCATGGAAGCTCCACATCCCATATCAACTGCAATCATCAGGAAAAGTAGAAAAAAATGAATGTGATTCTTAAAAACCATCAAACAAAACTCTCCCTGGAGCTGCGGATATCATGGCCTAAACTCCTACCACTGGCTCTGGCCCACATACAGGCCACTCCTTAAAGCCCCACCTTCATGAGCCCCTTTGAATTGCTTTATGGTTGCCCTTTTTTTGAATCACTCTCTCCCTTCAGATCCCCCTCCCTTGGCTTCCTATCTCCCTTGTTTGTCTTTTCTCAGGCACCTCCTTAGGGAACAGGCTGATTGATATCTTCCCCAAACTGGGACCAAAGAAGCAGCTTCACACCAGGCAGCCAAGACCCTTAAGCTGGGAGACCAAGTTGCTTCAACCAAAACATCTCCAACTAAGCCTGGTGTGGTGGCGCACGCTTGTAATCCCTGCGCTTGGGAGGCTGAGACACAAGGATCGCACAGGTTCGAAGCCAGCCTCAGCTACTGAGTGAGGCTCTCAGCAACTTAGTGAGACCCTGTTTCCAAATAAAATATAAAATAGGTCTGGGAGTATAGCCTGGAGGTAAAAAAGCCCCTGGGTTCCACCCCCAGTGCCACAAAAAAAAAAAAAAAGCTCTCTCTAAAATCTGTTACTGGAAAGCCAGGCGTGGTGGCACACGCTTGTAATCCCCGCGATTGGGAGGCTGAGACAGAAGGATCACACGGGTTCAAAGCCAGCCTCAGCTACTTAGTTAGTGAGGCTCTCAGCAACGTAGTGGGACCCTGTTTCCAAATAAAAATATAAAATAGGTCTGGGAGTATAACCTGGAGGTAGAAAACCCCTGGGTTTTGCCCCCAGCACCACAAAATAAAATAAAATAAAATAAAGTCTGTTACTGAAGCCAGGCGTGGTGGTGCATGCTTGTAATCCCCACGCTTGGGAGGCTGAGACAGGAGGATTGCACAGGTTCAAAGCCAGCCTCAGCTGCTTTAAGAGACCCTGTTCCCAAATAAAAATATAAAATAGGTCTGGGAGTGTAACCTGGAGGTAGAAGGCCCCTGGGTTCCATCCCCAGTACCATAAAAAAAAAAAGTGTTACTGATGCTCTTGACCCAATAGCATGTTTTCCATTTGACCAGACTGGCCCATATTTACTCACTGCTGAAAAGGGTGGTGTGTGTCTCTTTCTCAGGGAAAAATGCTGCTATTACAATAAAGAATCTGGTCTAATGGAGGAAAATGTCTAAACTCTGACCAGGTTAAGCGAGAATCTAAAAACATGATATCCACAGTCTACCTCATATCTGGAAGAGTTCCAAGGGCCAGTAGCTGCTGAGCTTCCCCTCCTGGGACCTGTTCTCATGATTTGCCTTTCTACATGTTAAATCAGCTTAACAGGGTAAACACGTTATTGGTGGGCTAACATTTTTATCTTCTTTCCCACAAGACTACACCTTTAATAGCATAATTACTATCAGTTTTTGTACTTGTCTGTAATACCATGGACATCAACTGCAGGCCTCCCATCTTCTTGACATGTTTAGTTCCAATTCTTTGTCCAAAATAATTAAAAGTTTCTGTAATGGGTGTAAAGTTCAAAGCAAGAAGTCCCAACAATTGTGAGTTGTCACTGAAGACAGTGATCTTCCATTGTTCCCAAACAGCTGGATGAATATGGGATGATATGGAACGTAAGTCCATGTTTCATTCAACATTGAAGCTAGGAGCATCATCAGCATTGATCTGAGAACCTTCCATTTTTGCTTGATCCATATGTCACACCAGCCGCTTAGGTATCCACCGTGCATTATCTTCATCCTGTGAAAAAACACAAACATGCCCTCTTCCCCATATTAGTACGGGGTCGGGACCTTTCCAAATTCCTATGCAAGGATCTTTCCATTTCACTAGGGCAAAATTGTTTTAGGAAGATGGATGCCAATATCTATCTGCTGCTGTGCGACCAGTTTTGTCAGCATTCAAGAAATTAAGAATGAAAAGAGCATGATTTAAAGAGTTCTGTGGTTAATGGGGATGTAACTCCCCCTTTTTATTTATTTTCAAAAGTGTTGTTTTTAAAGAATTGTGGGCACGTTCTACAATACTCTGTCCTTGAGGATTATAGGGTATACCTGTAATATGTTGAATACTATATGTATTGCAAAATCGTTTAAAAGCCATTATCAGTTTTAATGTAGGTAGGAAGGCCTAAGAAAGAAAAACATTTCAAACAATGGGAAATCACATGTTTAGCAGCCTTCCCAGTTTGGGCTGTAGCCATAATAAATCCTGAAAAAGTATCAATAGACACATGAACATACTTTTGTTTACCAAAGGCAGAAATGTGCGTAATATCCATTTGCCATAAATTATTGGGAATCAATCCCCGTGGATTTACACCTAAATGAGGAACAGGCAAATACTCTGGACATATAGGACACTGTTTAACAATTTGTCGTGCTGCTTCTCGAGTAATTTGAAACTGTTTACGCAGACCAGCACTATTTTGATGATGTAAAGAATGTGATCGATGCCGGGCGTGGTGGCGCACGCTTGTAATCCCCGCGCTTGGGAGGCAGAGACAGGAGGATCGCGCAGGTTCGAAGCCAGCTGCGCGCGCTGGCTTAGGAGACCCTGTTTCCAAATAAAAAAAAAAAATGTAAAAATAGGTCTGGGAGTGTAGCCCGTAGGTAGAAGGGCTTCCAGGAACCCCAGTACCACCAAAAATTAAAAAAAAAAAGAATGTGATCGCTGAGCTTGTTCCAATTGAGAGAGGCAGACTAACTTTGTAGCATCATCAGCAATTTGGTTACCTTCTGCCAAAGGACCAGGCAGGGCAGAATGTGCTCTTATGTGCCCAATAAAACAAGGATGCTGGCATGATAAGATCTGAGTTTGAATTTGAAAAAATAAATTACCTATCAATTTATTATGTGTATCAATATATGGTACAGTTTCTAATGTTCGAAGGGCATTAGCTATATATAAACTATCTGTATAAAAATTAAAAGGCATATCAGATAGATGTTGAAAAAACAGCTGCTACTGCATGCAATTCTACAACTTGAGCAAATGTACAAGATGTTTGAATTATAGTACTATGTTTATTAATTGCATAAGATGCCTTATCATTTGATGAGCCATCAGTAAATACCAAGACCGCTTGAGATATGGGAGTAGCATGATTATCTTAGGATAATAAGAGCATGTTTACTAACAAACTGTAATAATTTATCATGAGGTAAATGTCAATTTTTCCAATAAAAGATGCAAAAGGAATAGCCTATGAATCAGCATTTTGAAAAAGCCATTGTACTTGTTGTTTAGTAAAAGGAACACTAATAAGTGAAGGTTCTTTTCCAAAATATTTTATAGATTCTGATCTGACAGAACACACCAAGCAGGCAACTAATTCCCAGTATGGCATTAAAACTCTGCTTGGAGTAGTGGGTAAATGTATCCACATTAATGGTCCATCCTGCCACAAAACAGCAGTAGGCATATGTGCTGATGTTAATATATAAGCAGCCCATTCTTTAGCTAGTCAATGTACTGTTTTCTTTGACATTCAATAGCCAATTCAACTTTTTAAAGAGCAGCACGTCCTTCCTCTGTTAAGATCCGAGAGGAAGTTGGGTCTGAGTCTCCTTTTAAGATATCAAATAAAGGTTTTAATTCTCCAGTAGTAATATTTAAAGATGGTCTTAGCCAATTAATATCTCCTAAAAGTTTTTGAAAATCATTTAAGGTTTTTAAACTATCTTTACGTAATTGAATTTTTTTGTTTGTTTTTTGTGGTACTGGGGTTCCTGGAAGCCCTTCTACCTCTGGGCTACACTCCCAGACCTATTTTTACATTTGTATTTGGAAACAGAGTCTCCTAAGCCAGTGTGCATGGCTGGCTTCGAACCTGCGCGATCCTCCTATCTCTGCCTCCCAAGCCCGGGGACAAGCGTGCACCACCACGCCAAGCCACAAGCTGTTTTTAATTCTTTTAATTGTTTGAAAGGAAAGGGTCTATGTCCTCTAATCACGCCTCCTCGACCATGAGGGTCTTCAGTAACGGGGAAAACTCTAAATCCCCTAGTATCTTCTCCGTTTTCTGCAGCCCGATTTATAGCCGCTTGAAGCGGTGATATTAAAAATAAAGGTCAGTGTTTTTCAGTGCTTTGTTTAGCAAATGCTACAGTGGGAGAATTTTGAAGGTTCGTATTGCTGATAATAGGAGAATATTGTTGAGGTCCTTCTTTTTCACTATTTGAAGGAGCTATCTGATCTAATCCTTTAGTTAAAGTCTCTACGGCTACTTCTAATTGTTTTATACAAAAAGTGGGCTCCAGAGTTTCTGGAATATCTGGATAAGCCCCTAACTCATTTCTATGGAACCGAGCAGCAGTTTCCTCAAGCCGCTCCTCTTCTTCAGTTTCCTCATCTTCCTTAGGAAGTGAAGGCAAAACACCTTTGTGTTCTATCTTAGTTTTACTTACACCAAGCATATCTCTTAACATCTCTACAAAAAACAAAAGACTAAGTTTTAGACCCATTGTATATTACAACTTCCACGTTACTCACCGCCACCACAAGTCTTCGAGCGCGCTCTCTTTCTCTTCAGCGGTGTCCTTCACTGCGTCCTCAGTTTCAGAATCTCCCCGTACGGGCCACCACCTGCCGGAGCCAGCCAGCAAAAGTACGGGTTCTGAAGAGAGGAGTGAGGATGAAAAGAATTTTATTCAAGGAATTTTATTCATAGAATACTTCATTCTCTCATTGAAGGATCGGCAGTACACTCCCGGGTTGGTATCTCTACTGACCGATCCCGGTTTTATTGCTCTCGTCCTATTTATACCGCTCCCGGTCAACCAACCCTCGTGACGTCACCACCTATGCATGCAACGGTCAAACCAATCAAGCCTGTGCCGTCACCACCTGTGCGCTTAACGGTTAAAGCAATCAATTCCACCTGAGCTTCTCTCAGATGTTGAACTTTCCATGACCCCAAACCTTATTGGCTCTGGGCAAAGGACAGTCAGAAGTATTCTTAAAGAGGAAAACCTTAATGGCTCCCCACAAACTATCATACATTTTTTTCCAGAAAAAAAATCTATTCTACCATGAAATATGAACTCTAAATACCCAAAACAATCTCAAAAAAGGAGAAAGCTAGAATATGTACATTTTTTTATTTCAAACCTTATAAAGCTACATTAATTGAAACAGTGTAGTACTGCTATAAAGGCAGATATATAAACCAGTGGAGTAAAATAAAGAGCCTAAAAATAAATTCTTTCATATATGGTCAAGTTATTTTTGACAAGGTTTCCAAGAAGATTTGGTGAAGGAAATAATGATCCTTTCACTAAATATTGTTGAAAATTAATAATTACATGAAAAAGAATATGGTTGGACCCTTACCTAACACCATATACAAATATTAACTCAAAATAGAAAAAAGACCTAAATGTAAATCTTAAGATTATAAATTTTAGAAGAAAACCTGGGTCATAACGCTTCACAACATTGAAATTGGCAGTGATTTCTTGGATATGATTTCAAAGACACAGGCAACAACAGACTAAACAAACAAGCTTCCTAAAAATAAAAATAATATTGTACATCCAAAGACAATGTAAACAGAGTTAAAAGTTTTTGATAGAACAGGGTAAAATATGCTGGGCATGGTGGCACACTCTTGTAATCCCCATGTTTGGGAGGCTGAGACAGGAGGATCACACAGATTCGAAGCCAGCCTCAGCTACTTAGTGAGGCTCTAAGCAACTTATTGAGACCCTGTTTCCAAATAAAATAGAAAAAGGGGTCTGGGAGTATATCCTGGAGGTAGAAAGCCTCTGGGTTCTACCCCCAGTACCACAAAAAAAAAAAAAGAATGGGGTAAAATATTTCCAAATGCTACATATTAATATTCCAAATAAAAATCCTAAAAATTAGCAACAATAAAAGCAAACAATACAATTTAGAAATAGGTAAAAGACTAAAATAAGTAATGAATCTCCAAATATTTTAACCAATAAACACATGAATATATTCTTCTTTGCTTAGTTGTCTGCTGGATGGAAAATCTTGTTTTTCTGGTTCTGGTGTGTATTACCTATTTCTTCTTTGTAGTTAATCTCTTTGAGTATTTTCTCTAGCGCTGGTTTTGAAGACATAAATTCCTTCAGTTTCTGTTTGTCATGGAAGCTTCTTATTTCCTCATCTAATTTGATAGAAAGTTTTGCTGGGTAGGAAATTTTTGGCTGGAAGTTGTTTTCTTTCAGAGTTTGGAATATGTTACTCCAAGCCCTTCTGGCTCTCATGACTTGGTTTGGGAAGTCTGGAGTGATTCTAATTGGTTTGCCTCTGAATGTCACTTGGCCCTTTGTTTTTGTTGCCTTTAAGATTCTCTGCTTGGCTTCCACATTGGTCATTTAGACAATTATGCGGCGTGGGGATCCTCTTCTCTGATCCTGTATAAAAGGAGTTCTATAAGTTTCCTGGACCTGTGTATCAATCTCTTGCTCTATGTTTGTAAATTTTTCTTCTATTATTTCTTTGAAGAGATTATTGATCCTTTTGGTTTCACCTTCTTTTCCCTCCTCTATTCCAATTATTCTTAGGTCAGCTCTCTTAAAATGGGCCCATATTTCTTCAGATTCCTGCTGTCGTGACTTTTTTTCTAAGTTATAAATTATGCATTCATTTTTGGAGTGATCCTCTTCTAGGAGCGATATTCTATTCTCCATGTGGTCTAATTGATTGTTTATACTTTGAATTGAGGCCTTTACCTCAATGATTGCATCCTTTATTTCTTTTAGACTCTTTCTAAATTCTTTTTGAAAGTCCTGTTTTATTTCTACAGTTATGTTTCTGATTTGATCTTCTGGAGATCTCTTGATTTCTGTGTTATCAGGTTCTGATAATATGGGGTTGTGGGCATTCATTGCTCTATTGTTGTTCCTCTTTCCCATGATTTCAGAAGTTTGTGCCTTCTCTGGATCACTACAACTTCACCTAGTGTGCTCTGTATCTCAAGTCTGTGGTAATCTCAGTTGTCACTACTCCTTTACTGGGTTGTATCGCAAAGTCTCATACCCAGGAAGTTAATTGAGACTGCGTGAGGCCATGGGGGTGCTGGGCTGTGCATTTTCCCATGGGGAGCTGTGACTAAGGTGTGGTATCTCTGCCACCACTACTCCTTCACTGAATTAGACTGCAAAATCTCAGACCCAGGGAGATTATCAAAGTCCCTGGGTGTGCAGTACAGGGATTTCTCCTTTAGGGGCCGCAATTTCACTCACAGTTATTGTGCATGTTGATTAGGAGTTGTCGAGGGTGCAGTGAACTTGCTGTCACTGCTGGCAATATGGCGCTGGTGCCACGCCCTCTGCTGTGAGGCTGGAGCTGCTGGCAATACGCTGCCGCTGCCACACCCTGAGCCATGAGGGTGGCACTGCTGGCAATATGGCACCACTGCCATGACCTCGGCTGTAAGGCTGGTGTATTTCTTTTATGGTTTTGAGCTCTGTTCTGAGTCCCTGGAAGGTGTAATGAGCTTGACCACTGGGAGTTTTAGACGTTCTTTGTGCTGAAAGAACTGCTGAATTACACCTGAACGATCCGCAGCTGCTCACTTCAGCTCCTTGTTTACCTTTCCTCTCTGGATCCTGGTGCTGTGAGGGAAGATGGTGCTGGTGCGGCCCTGCTACTACATTCTGGGCTTGATTTCTGGTCTCTGGTTGTTCTTCTAGTCTTTTATTTTTTCTGTCCTCTGTGTTTACATTTTTTATTTCTCTGCTGATGGCATTTTCTGGCTATGAAAAGCGCTGATTTTGTGGCAATAGAGATTGAGTTTTAGCAGGGCTCGTAAACGCTGCTTTTCTCGGTCGCCATCTTCCCAGAAGTCCTTAGATTCTTCCATTTTTGCTTGATCCATATGTCACACCAGCCTCTCAGGTATCCACCATGCATTATCTTCATCCTGTGAAAAAACACAAACATGCCCTCTTCCCCATATTAGTACGGGGTCGGGACCTTTCCAAATTCCTATGCAAGGATTTTTCCGTTTTACTAGAGCAAAATTGTTTTAGGAAGATGGATGCCAATATCTATCTGCTGCTGTGCGACCAGTTTTGTCAGCATTTAAGAAATTAAGAATAAAAAGAGCATGATTTAAAGAGTTCTGTGGTGAATGGGGATATAACTCCCCCTTTTTATTTATTTTCAAAAGTGTTGTTTTTAAAGAATTGTGGGCACGTTCTACAATGCCTTGTCTTTGAGGATTATAGGGTATACCTGTAATATGTTGAATACTATATGTACTGCAAAATCGTTTAAAAGCCATACTAGTATATCCTGAACCATTATCAGTTTTAATGCAGGTAGGAAGGCCTGAGAAAGAAAAACATTTCAAACAATGGGAAATCACATGTTTAGCAGCCTTCCCAGTTTGGGCTGTAGCCATAATAAAACTTGAAAAAGTATCAATAGACACATGAACATATTTTTGCTTACCAAAGGCAGAAATGTGCGTAACATCCATTTGCCATAGATTATTGGGGACCAATCCCCGTGGATTTACACCTAAATGAGGAAAAGATAAATACTCTGGACATATAGGACATTATTTAACAATTTGTTGTGCTGCTTCTCGAGTAATTTAAAACTGTTTACGCAGACCAGCACTATTTTGATGATGTAAAGAATGTGATCGCTGAGCTTGTTCCAACTGAGAGGGGCAGACTAACTTTGTAGCATCATCAGCAATTTGGTTACCTTCTGCCAAAGGACCAGGCAGGGCAGAATGTGCTCTTATGTGCCCAATAAAACAAGGATGCTGGTGTGATAAGATCTGAGTTTGAATCTGAAGAAATAAATTACCTATCAATTTATTATGTGTATCAATATATAGTACAGTTTCCAATGTTTGAAGGTCATTAGCTATATATTAACTATCAGTATAAAAATTAAAAGGCGTATCGGATAGATGTTGAGAAACAGCCACTACTGCATGCAATTCTACAACTTGAGCAGATGTAAAAGATGTTTGAATTATATACCATGTTTATTAATTACATAAAATGCTAGATTAAAACTAGATTAAATTTTAATTGCTGAGCAGTCTCCCTAAATTGCCCTTCCCCTGCTAACATATCAAACTTTATGGGTATTCCCTGAGCTACGTTCAAATCTGCTGTGGATTGGCATTGTTCTGCAAATTCAGACTTCCATAATAAAAAATCACCCTCTGATAAACAGGCTCGAGCTATCTGCTTCCAATCAGAAGGACACAAAGCCTTCATAGAGAGAGATTCTAACATGGCTTGAGTAAAAGTTGCCATTGGCCCATATTGAGCACAAGCCGTTTTTATGACTATTCCCTTGACCCATTGTATATTACAACTTCGACGTTACTCACCACCACCACAAGTCTTCGAGCGCACTCTCTTTCTATTCAGTGGTGTCCTTCACTGGATCCTCAGTTTCAGAATCTCCCCATACGGGCCACCACCTGCCGGAGCCAGCCAGCAAGAGTATGGGTTCTGAAGAGAGGAGTGAGGATGAAAGAATATAACTCTAAGAATTTAATTCAAATAATATTTATTTTAACATGGAAGGATCGCCAGTCCACTCCAGGGTCGATATCTCTACTGGCCGATCATGGGGCTTATTCTCTTGTGGTATTTATAGTTTTTAGCTTCAGGTTACCCTGAGAAAAAATCCAAAGTCCAGGCAGGTCAAACAATACCCTGGTGCAACACAAACAACAATAAATCTAATCTTAACTTAGACAGAACAGTAGTATCATTAGTTCTGAGAGAATCTTAATTACTTTGAAACCTCCATGACCCCAAACCTTGTTGACTCTGGATGGAAGGACAGTCAGAAGTATACTTTTAGTAAAGATAAGGGGAAGACCTTAATGGCTCCCCACAGTTATACCACTAAGCCAAGCATGGGAAGAAGGGATGGGGAAGGAGTGGGGTGGGAATTGGGTAGTGACTAAATGGGCAAAGTGTACATGTTTGTCCACACAAGTTTCTTACCCCATTATGATGTATGAATACAATGCACCAATAAAAAAATTAAAGAAATAAAAAGGTAAAGTTATAACTATCAAGCAAATATAAAGTTAGTACATAATTTACTGATTAATACGGTAACCAGTAAGATGTTACAAGTGATTCAAAAAGAATCAAATAAACATACATATAGCTGGGCATGGTGCCACACAATTGTAATCCCAGTACTTGGTAGGCTGAGACAGGAGGATTGTAGGTTTGAGGCCAGCAACTTAGCAGGACATCCTGTTTCAAAATAAAATAAGGCTAAGGGTGTAGCTCTGTGGTAGATTACTCTTGGGTGCAATCCCCAGTGCCACAAAATTAAATAAATAACTAAAATAATGAGTTTATCTTCTATTTATCTTCTATTTTAATATTTGAAATATTTAGTTTATTCTTCCAGAACTTATCATTAATCTCTGATTCAACAGTCAGACATAAAGTTGCTACAAATCCTGAGAGACAAGTCCTCGTGAATTCCATTGAAAGGAAAATATATTCAATTAGTAACTATAAAGAGGATTAATTTAAGCTGAGCATGGTGGTGCACACTTGCAATCCCAGCATTCAGGAGGCTGAGACGCAGAGGATCATGGTTTGCAGACAGCCTCAGCTACTTAGTGAAGCCCCTTGCAACTCAGTGAGAGCTGGTTTCAAAATGAAGAATAAAAAATAGGGCAGGGGCTATAGCTCAGAGGTTGAATGCCCCGGGGTTTCATCCCCAGCCCCACTTAAAATAAAATAAAATAAAATAAAAATAAAATAAATAAATAAATAGGATTAATTTGAAAGACTGATTCGTTTTTTTCTCCTGAAAATATTAGAAATTGTGTTTTGAGCCTCCAGGAATTCTCTTTCAGATTCTATGTGCACTCTTCATGGCAGAAACTGAGCCTTTCAATCTGGAGGAAAATGCAGTTTAACCTAAAACATCAAAAGAAATATTTTGTTAGTCATTTTGGAAACAGTTATGTTCTAAAAAAATTCTTTATAGAGAGAATGAAAATCTTAAAATTCACAAACCCCACAATATTTCCCCAGTGCACTAATATATTCAAATAGTACAACTCTGACACCCAGTGGTGGGGGGAAAAAAAGCATAACCAATTTGATTTAAAAACATACTGTAGCCGGACATGGTGGCACACCCTTGTAATCCCCGTGCTTGGGAAGCTGAGACAGGAGGATCGCACGGGTTCGAAGCCAGCCTCAGCTACTTAGTGAGGCTCTCAGCAACTTAGTGAGACCCTGTTTCCAAATAAAATATTTTTTAAAAAAGGTCTGGAAGTATAGCCCGGAGGTAGAAAGCCTCTGGATTCTACCCCCAGTACCACTAAAAACATACTGTAAACTGGGCGTGGCGGTGCACGCTTGTAATCCCAGGATTTGAGAGGCTGAGACCAGAGGACCACATTTCTCGGACAGCCTCAACTACTTAGTGAGGCCCTCTACAACTTAGTGAGACCCTGTTCTAAAATAAAGAATAATAAAAAAAAAATAAAATAGGGCAGAGGAGGTAGCTCAGAGGTCAAATGCCTTTGGATTCCATCCCCAGACCCGCAAAATAAAATGAAATAAATGAAAATTATTTTAATACAGAATATTTGGTAAATAAATTTATAGCCTTTCAGTCTGTGTTTGCATTATCATAAGACTCATTATCAATACTGTTTCATATCTAATCTTTTTTTTTTTTTTTTTTGGCGATACTGAGGATGGAACTCAGGGGCATTCTACCTCCAAGTTATACCCCCAGCCCAATTTTTTATTCTTTATTTTGAAACAGGGTCTCATTGAGTTGCAAAAGGGCCTCACTAAATAGCTGAGGCTGTCCCCAAACCGCAATCCTTCTGTCTCAGCCTCCCAAATGCTGGGATTACAAGCAAGAACCACCACGCCCAGCTTTCAGTTGCCCATTTCTTGATTGGGTTATTTGTTTTGCTAGTGTAGAGTCTTTTGAGCTCTTTGTATATTCTGGATATTAGCCCTCTATCTGAGTGGTGGATGGTAAAGATCTTTTCCCATTTTGTAGGCTTTCTGTTTAGGTTCTTTATGGTTTCCTTTGATGAGAAGGAACTTTTTAGTTTGATGCCATCCTACTTGTTAATTATTGCTTTAATTTTGTATGCTTTGGAGGTCTTGTTGAAGTTACTGCCTGTGCCTATATGTTGGAGTGTTGAGCCTATGCCCTCCTCTAATAACTTCACAGTCTCTGGAATAATTTCTAAGTCTTTGATCCATTTCAAGTTGATTGCTGTGCGTGGTGAGAGGTAAGGATTTAGTTCCATCTTTCTTTCTTTCTTTCTTTCTTTCTTTCTTTCTTTCTTTCTTTCTTTCTTATTTCCTTTTTTTTTTGTGGTACTGGGGTAGAACACAGGGGCTTTTCTACCTTTGGGCTATACTCCCAGACCTATTTTATACTTTATTTGTCTCACTAAGTAGCTGAGGCTGTCTTCAAACCTGTGTGATCCTCCTGTCTCAGCATCCCAAAGTGCTGGGATTACAAGCATGTGTCACCACGCCCAGCTAGTTCCATCTTTCTACAAATGGATAGCCAGTTTTCCCAGCACCATTTGTTGAAAAGGCTGTCTTTTTCCCAGTGTACAAGTTTGGGCCCTTTGTCAAAGATCAATTGACTATAGATGCATGGGTTTGTTTCTGTATCTTCTAGCCTATTCCACTGGTCAGCCTGCCTGTTGTTGTGCCAATACCATGCTGTTTTTTTTTTTTTTTTTTACTACTATTGCTCTATAGTATAATTTGAAGTCTGGGATTGTGATGTCTACTGCCTGGTTTTTATTGCTGAGGATTGCTTTGGCTTTTCTGAGTCTTTTCTTTCTCCATATAAAATTCATGACTGATTTTTCTAGGTCTATGAAGAATATTGTTGGTATTTTGATAGGAATTGCATTGAATCTATAGATCACTTTTGGCAGAATGGCCATTTTGATGATATTTATTCTGCCTATCCATGAGCAAGGGAGATATTTCCATCTTCCAAGATCTTCATCAATTTCTTTCTTTAATGTTTTATATTTTACTGGTTTTGAGGTTATAGTGAATGGCATTATTTTCTTTATTTCCTTCATTGTGGATTCATTGTTGGCATAAAGAAAAGCAACTGATTTCTTTAAATTGATTTTTTTTTTTTTTTTTTTTTGGTGGTACTGGGGTAGAAAGGCCAGAGTGGGGTAGAAAGGCCAGAGGCTTTCTACCTCCAGGCTATACTCCCAAACCTATCTTATATTTTATTTGGAAACAGGGTCTCACTAAGTTGCTGAGAGCCTCACTAAGTATCTGAGGCTGGCTTCGAACCTTGTGTGATCCTCCTGTCTCAGCCTCCCAAGCACAGGGAGTACAAGCATACGCCACCATGCCCAGCCTTTTAGATTGATTTTGTATCCTGCTACTTTGCTGAATTGGTTAATCAGCTCCAGTAGTCTTTTAGTTGAGTTAGTTGAGTTAGTTGTTATCTATCTTATAGATAAAGGATCATGTCATCTTCCAAATATGGATAGTTTTAATTCTTCTCTTCCAATTCAAATTCCTTTGATTTCCTACTCTTGTCTTATTGCTCTGGCAAGTGTCTTGAAGATTATATTGAAAAGGAGTGGTGATAATGGGCATCCTTGTCTTGTTCTGATTTTTTTTTTTTTTTTTTTTGGTGGTATTGGGGTTTCTGGAAGCCCTTCTACCTCTGGGCTACTCTCCCAGACCTATTTTATGCTTTTTTATTTTTGGAAACAGGGTCTCTTAAGTCAGCACGGCTGGCTTCCAATCAGCGGGATCCTCCTGTCTCTGCCTCCCAAGCGCAGGGATTACAAGCGTGCGCCACCATGCCCGGCGTCTTGTTCTGATTTTAGAGGAAATTTTTGCAGTTATTCCCCATTCAGTATGATATTGGCTTTGAGTTTATTGTATATTGCCTTGATATTGAAATACATTCATTCTATTTCAATTTTCTGCAGTGTTTTAACATAAATGGGTGTTGGATTTTGTCAAATGCTTTTTCAGCATCTATTGATACAATAATGTGGCTTTTGTTCTCAGTTCTACTTATGTGGTGTATAATGTGTATTGATTTGCATATGTTGAAACAGCCTTGTTTTTCTGGGATGAAACCAACTTGGTCGTGGTGTCCAATTCTCTTGATATGGTTTTGAATGTGTATAGCTAGAATTTTGTTTAGAATTTTTGCATCTATGTTCATCAAGGATATTTGTCTGTAGTTTTACTTTTTTGAGGTATCTTTATTTGGTTTGGGGAGTAATGTGATACTGGCCTCAAAAGAAATTTGAAAAAATTCCACCTCTTTCAATTTCCCAGAACAATTTGTGAAGTATTTGGATTAGTTCTTCACTGAAGGTTGCAGAAATCAGCTAGAAACCCATCAGGGAGTGGGGTTTTCTTTGATGGCAGAATTTTTATTGCTGTTTCTATTTTATTGCTTGCTATTGGTTGGTTTAAGCTACCTATGTCCTCTTGGTTCACTTTAGGTACACTATATGTGCTTAGAAATTTATCGATTTCTTCCATGTTTTTCAGTCTATTGGAGTATAAATTTTCAAAATAGTTTCTGAAAATCCTTTGAATTTTCTCACTGTCTATGATGTTGTCTCCTTTTTCATTTCTGATTTTAATAATTTGAGTTGATTCTTTCTTTCTTTCTTTCTTTCTTTCCTTCTTTCTTTCTTTCTTTCTTTCTTTTTTTTTTTTTTTTTTTTTTTGTGGCACTGGGGTGGAACCCAGGGGCTTTCTACCTCCGGACTATACTCCCAGACCTATTTTATATTTTATTTGGAAACAGGGTCTCACTAAGTTTCTGAGAGCCTCGCTCAGTAGCTGAGGCTGGCTTTGAACCTGTGTGATCCTCCTGTCTCAGCCTCCCAAGCATGGAATTACAAGCATGCGCCACCACGCCCAGCAATTCTCTTTCATTTGGTTAGGTTGGCAGGAGGTTTGTTAATCTTATTAATTTTTTCAAAGAACCAGCTTTTTGTTTTGTTGATTCTTTGAATTTTTTGTTTTATATTTCCTTTATTTCTCCTCTAATTTTAATAATTTTCTGCCTTCTGCTGGCTTTGGAATTACACTGTTACAGTCTTCCTAGGTCTTTGAGATGTGTCATTAGGTTGTTTACTTGGCAACTCTCTGTTCTTCTTCTTTTTCTTTTTCTTTTTTGGTGGTACTGGGGGTGGAACCCAGAGGCTTTCTACCTCTGGGTTATACTCCCAGACCTTCTATTTTATATTTTATTTGGAAACAGGGCCTCACTAAGTTGCTGAAAGCCTCACTAAGTAGCTGAGACTGGCTTCAAAACCATGCAATCCAACTGTCTCAGCCTCCCAAGTGTGGGGATTACAAGCATGCGCCACCACGCCTGGCCTATTTTTTATTCTTTATTTTGAAACAGGGTCTCACTAAGTTGCAGAGAGCCTCACTGAGTATCTGAGGCTGTCTGCGAACCTCAATCCTCCTGTCTCAGCCTCCTGAATGCTGGGATTACAAGCATGCACCACCACGCCCAGCTTTTTTTTTTTTAATATTTTATTTATTTATTTATTTATTTTGTGGGTCTGGTGATGGAACCCAGAGGCATTTGACTTCTGAGCTACACCCTCTGCCTAATTTTTTATTCTTTATTTATTTTTTTTTTTTTGTTTTTTTTTTTTTTGTTTTTGTTTTGGTGGTACTGGGGTTCCTGGAAGCCCTTCTACCTCCGGGCTACACTCCCAGACCTATTTTTACATTTTCATTTTTGGAAACAGGGTCTCCTAAGCCAGCGCACGGCTGGCTTCGAACCTGCGCCATCCTCCTGTCTCCGCCTCCCAAGCGCGGGGATTACGAGCGAGCGTGCGCCACCATGCCCAGCCATTATTCTTTATTTTGAAACAGGGTCTCACTGAGTTGCAGAGGG
The DNA here is from genome assembly GCF_963383645.1 of Muscardinus avellanarius. Taxonomy (NCBI): domain Eukaryota; kingdom Metazoa; phylum Chordata; class Mammalia; order Rodentia; family Gliridae; genus Muscardinus; species Muscardinus avellanarius. The sequence continues at coordinate 37,669,927 of NC_137794.1, read as the reverse complement.
CCTCACTAAGTAGCTGAGGCTGTCTGCGAACCATGATCCTCCTTTCTCAGCCTCCCAAATGCTGGGATTACAAGCATGCACCACCATGCCCGGTTTCTTCTCCCCTAATTTCTGATCTTACCCACTCATCGTTCAATAGTGTATCATTCAATCTCCATGCTCTTATGTAGCTTCTTTTGGGTTTCCTGTTATTGATTTTTACTTTCGTTCCATTATGGCCTAAAAAGATGCAGTGAATTATAATACATCTTTTGAATTTGCTTTTGCTTGCTTTGTGGCCCAGGATGTACTCTATTTTGGAAAGGGTTCCGTGGGCTGCTGAGAAGAATGTGTATTCTGTTGCTTTTGGTTGAAATATTCCGTATATGTCTATTAGGTCCATTTGGTTTATAGTTTTCTTTAATTATGAAGAGCCTTTACTCATCTTTTGCCTTGAAGATTGACCTAGTGGTGTGAGAAGTGTGTTAAATTCTTCCAATATTATTGTATTTAGGTCTATTTGAGATCTGATTCCAGAAGCGTTTGTTTTACAAATGTGGCTGCCCCCACATTTGGGGCATAAACATTTATTATCATTCTATCTTCTTGGTGGATTGTTCCTTTTAACAAAAGGAAGTGCACTGCTTTGTCTCTTCTGACTTGTTTTAGCTTAAAGTCTGTTTTATTGGATAGCAGCGTTGCTACCCCTGCCTGTTTTTGGTCTCCATATATCTTTTTCCATCCTTTCACTTTCAGTCTGTAAATGTCTTTGGCTATAAAGTGAGTTTCTTGCAAAGAGCATACATTTGGATTATGTTTTTTAATCCATATGCCAGTCAGTGTCTTTTGATTGGTGAGTTAAGTCCTTTGATGTCCGGAGTTATTATTGAAATATGATTTTTGTTTCCTGTCATTTTGTGTTCTGTCTTGTGTTTATATCCTGTTATTTCTTCTTTACTTAGATGTCCTGCTGATCATCTTCATCTCAAGTCTGCTTCCTTTTTCTTCTTTATGGTTTATTTCTTTAAGTATTTTCTCTAGTGTTGGCTTTAAATTCATGATTTTTTTTAGATTTTGCTTATCTTGAAACACTTGTTTCTCCATTAGTTTTGAATAATAGTTTTGCTGGATATAGCCATTTTGGCTGGAAGTTGTTTTCTTCCAGGGTCTGAATCACATCATACCAGTCTCTCCTGGCATTCATGATTTGGGTTGTATAGTCTGGGGTGATTTTTATTGTTTTGCCCTTATATGTCACCCATCCTTTTGTTGTCACTGCTTTTAAGATTCTTTCCTTAGCCTCTATGTTGGTCATTTTGATTATTATATGGTGTGGGGAGGTCCTTCTTTGAGCTTGTCTTATGGTGTTCTGTATGTCTCCTGGAGATGTAGGTCCAAGTCTCTTTCCATGCTTCGAAAATTCTCCGAAGTTATTTCTCTGAAGAGATTATGAATTCCCTTGGTCTGTACCTCTATGCCTTTTATCCATAAGTTAGGACATTTCATATTGTCCCATAGTTGTTGGATGTTTAGGTTTTGTTGCTGTCATGACTCCTGTATGCTGTTTACTATGTTTTCATGTTTTGTTTTGGTTTTTTTCAGGTCTGGGGATGGAACTCAGGGGCATTCAACATCCAAGCTACAGCCCCTGCCCTATTTTTTCTTTTTATTCTTTATTTTGAAACTGGGTCTCACTGAGTTGCAGAGGGCCTCACTAAGTAGCTGCGGTTGTCCGTGAACCGCGATCCTCCAGTCTCAGCCTCCTGAATGCTGGAATTACAAGCATACCCCACCACACCAGGCTTGTTTTCAGTTTTGGATGAACTGTCTTCCAACAGTGATATTCTACTTTCCATTTCATCTAATCTTCCAGAATATCTTTTTATTGCTGTCTTCATTTCATTTATTGACTCTCATTTCATTCCAGACCTCTTTCTGATTCTTTCCTAGTGTCTCCATTTCATCTTTCATTTTCTGTAGATGTTTTAAAGCCTTTAATCATATTGTAGATCAGGATTCAGAATTGTCCTTCTTGCATTTCTTGTAGGTCAGTATTCATGGTTTCTGTTGTCTCTTCACTATTCCTAGTTCTCTTATTTTGAAGGCTCTCAGGCCTGTTTTTCTGATGTCTTCACATCGTTTATGGGTATTATGTAACCCAATCTTAGTAGTACAAATTTAGAGGTGTCAGCAGGTAAGCAGTGATTTTTCCAATGGTGAGGGTTGGGTAATGGGGAAGGAGCTAGGGTGATGGGTACAGGATTTGGGTAAGGTAGAGGATATGATTAGGTTGAGTAAGATTTAAGTATAATTAGGTAGTATCTGGATGAGAATGAGATAATGTTAGATAGTAGGACTCTTGTAGTTAGTAGAGTAAGTATGGAGATATGAAATACCTTGAATATTAAACATGGAGATACAAAAAGGGAAAGTAAAGTTTTGAGAGAAGAAAGTAAACTAGTGTGAGGAAGTTTGTAAAAGGAATGGGGGGGGAAGGAGCAAACAAACATGAGTAAAGTAACAAAACAAGACACAAAAGCTAACAATTATACTTCGAAGACAAAAAAGAAAAGAAAAAAATGAATAAGAAAGAGAAAAGAAAAATAAATAAAGGACAAAAAAAATTAAAAAGAACTAGTGACAGTGTGAGACAACATAGCAAAACAACCAAAACAACAAAAAAACCAAATAAAAGAAAGAAAAGAAAAAAAGCAGAACAAAATACAAAACAAACAAACAAAAAAGTCCTACTAATTTACAAATATGGTGCTGAGCCCATATTATATCTATATATATGATCCCTGGTAGATTCTGGCATATATTCCAGTGTCTCTTATTTGCTCTGTACCCTATTGTCAGCTTTTGAACCCAGTCTCTGCATGATCCCTTCTCTCACCTCTGACAGCTTTGTGCAGAGGGCATCTAATATAGACTTGGCACTCCCCACTGTGATTTTTGTGCGAGTAAACACACTGTGAGCACCTTTCCTGTGTCTCTGTGAGGTTTTAACTGGTCTAGCCCACCTGGTCCCTTCTCTGGGCACACATGATTACCTGACTGCCCTGGTCCAGGTCACTGGAAGGCTTGCTGTGCTGCTGGATCCCAAGGCTTTTCTGGGTGCGCACAATTACCTGGTCCTCCTCTGGGTCTCTGGAGGACTGTGCCACCGCGGGTGCCACCTTTGGTGAGAACATGGGATTTAGGCTCAGCACAGTTCACCACTTAAGATGTTGGAGAGCTGGGCGTGCTGGTGAACGCTTGTAATCCCCGCACTTGGGAGGTGAAGATAGGAGGATCGTGCAGGTTTGAAACTTAAGGGACCCTGTTTCCAAATAAAAATAATATAAAATAGGTCTGGGAGTGTAGCCCGGAGGTAGCAGGGTTTCCAGAAACCCCAGTACCACCAAAAGATTTTTAAAAATTAAAAAAAATAAAGATGTTGGAGGTCTGTGGCTGCTTTCAAGCACTCAGATTATTTATCTGGATTTCTTGGGGCTGCCGCACTGGGGCTTGTTCTTCGGCCCGAGGCCCGCAGCCCGCAATGACACCAGCAGCCGTTCTGTAGCAGGTCAGTCATGTGCTCGGGCTTTTTGCAGTGGATCTCGCAGTTCAGAGTTATTGAATTCCTTCTGCCATGGTTCCTGTTTCTGTTTTGGTTTGCAAACTGTATTTATTTTGCTTGTCTAGACGCTGTCTTCTTGATAGATGAGCTTTATTTGTTTCAACTACTGAGATGTGCTGTGTCCCACAGTCACCATTTTGAATCCCCTCCTCATCTAATCATTTTTAAATAAAGAACATTAGTATTGTTCTATACATAGCATTTTGTAAGAAATAAATGAATAATGTCTGGCACTCAGTGAGTGATAAATGTTAATTCCTTCTGCCTCTTCTTTTCTCCTTCCCCCTCCTTTCTTCCTTTTAATGGTACTGGGGATGAACCCAAGGGTATTCTATCTCTGAGCTTTACCCCGATACTCCCAGCTCCCCCCTTTTTTTGAGACAGGGTCTTTCTACAGTCTCACAATATTGCTAAGGCTGTTCTCGAACCTATGATCCTCCTGTCTCAGCCTCCCAAATACTGCACCCCTCTATGTCAACTCTCCTTACTGCCTACTTTCATTTCTGCTAGGTGATAGGAACACAGAGCAAGCTGGTCCTTGTCCTCCTAATGCAGGAGTAGAGAAGGTTGAAAAAAATCCTAAATAATACAAAATGTTAACAGATATTATGAAAGACATTGCTTAGTAGGTACAGGGAATGCACTAAAAGGGGAAAAGTCAGTTCTTTCTGAGTGCTCTTTAAGAATTTCTCCTTGCCGGGCATGGTGGCACACACTTGTAATTCCAGCATTTGGGAGGCTAAGACCAGAGGATCGTGGTTTGCAGACAGCCTCAGTTATTTAGTGAGGCCCTTTGTGACTCAGTGAGACCTGGTTTCAAAATAAAGAATAAAAAATAGGGCTGGGGGTGTAGTTTAGAGGTAGAATGTCCCTGGGTTTCATCCCCACCCATACACACACACACACACACACACAAAAAAAAAAAAAAAAAAAAAAAAAAAAAAAAAAAAAAAAAAAAAAAAAACAGGCTTGGGAGTATAGCTCAGAAGTAGAATGCCCCTGGGCTCACTACCACAAACATAAATAAAATAAAAATTTGTATGTGTGTGATATGGGAGATTGAACCCTGGGGTATTCTACCTTTGAGCTGCACTCCCAGCCCTATTTTATTTTTTGGGTTGAAACAGGGTCTCGCTAAGTTGTTGAGGGCCTAAGTTGCTGAGGCTGACCTTAAGTATGTGCTCCTCCTATCTCAGCCTCCTAAGTATTGGGATTACAGTTATGTACCACCACTCCTGGTACACATACAAATTAAAAAATAATAATAAGTCAGGCATGGTGGTGCATGCTTTTATTCCCAATACTTGGGAGGCTGAGACAGGAGGATCGCAGGTTCTTGGCCAGCCTCAGCTACTTAGTGAGGCCCTGTTTCTAAATAATGAATAAAAAATAAGGCTGGGAATGTAGTTCAGAGATAGAATGTCAATGGCTTCAATCCCTGGTACTGCAAAAAAAAAAAAAAAAAACAATTAAATAAAGCTGGGAGCGGTGGTGCACGCTTGTAATCCCAGCATTTGGGAGGCTGAAGCTGGAGGACCGCTGTTCACAGACAGCCTCAGCTACTTAGTGAGGTCCTTTGCAACTCAGTGAGACCCTGTTTCAAAGTAAAGAATAAAAAATTGGACAGGGAGTGTAGCTCAGAGGTCAAATGCCTCTGGGTTCCATCCCCAGACCCGCAAAAGAAAAAAATCAATTAAATAAAAAATAATTTAAAAACATTTTACTTGTATTAAAATTATTCAGAAAATACAAAAGGCAATGTAACCGGGTGTGGTGGCACACAGTTGTAACCCCAGCATTTAAAAGGCTGAGACAGGAGGATCTTGGGTTGTGGACACCCTCAGCTACTTAATGAGGCTCTTTGCAACTCAATGAGAACCTGTTTCAAAATAAAGAATAAACAATAGGGCTGGGGGTGTATCTCAGAGGTAGAATGCCCTTGGGTTCCATCCCCAGTACTGCAAAAAAAAAAAAAAAAAAAAAAAAAGGGCAATGTAAACACATGGCTTCAGTGTATATGTAATACACACACACACACACACACACACACACACACACACACATACACACACATGTCAGACATGGTGGTGCATGCTTTTATTCCCAATACTTGGGAGGTCACAGGTTCAAGGCCAACCTCAGCAATTTAGGGAGGCTCTCAGCAACTTAGTGAGACCTTGTTTCAAAATTTAAAAAAAAAAAAATAAGCTGGGCATGGTGGTGTACTTTTCTAATCCCTTCATTGCTAAGACTGAGGATCTCTGAGAGCCCTGGAGAAGTACAGCTTCCCTCCTTCCTGTCCCTTCAACCCCTTCCACAGAGTTCTCAGGTATTTCCTACTTCGCACCTTAAGAGTGGAAAGACCTAATGCAGTCTGCAGCCGGCTGTAACCACTTGTTTCTGGGTATAAGTGGCACCAGGTTCAGAAGCTGGGAGGAGAGGCAGCAATCAAGGGACAAAGAATATGTTATTAGGGTGAGAAGTAGAAGATTTCTGAGACTTTCCAAAGTACTCAGATAGGAACGGAGAGAAGGTTTTAATTCAAATTTCCATGAGCTTGTTAATTGAATTCCTTTATACCTATACCTTTTCTTTTTTCTTTTTTCTTTTCTTTTTTTTTTTTTTTTTTTTTTTTTGGTGGTACTGGGGGTGGAACTCAGAGGCTTTCTACCTCCAGGCTATACTCCCAGACCTATTTTATATTTTATTTGAAAACAGGGTCTCACTAAGTTGCTGAGAGCCTCACTAAGTAGCTGAGGCTGGCTTTGAAACTGTAAGGGCCTCCTGTCTAAGCCTCCCAAGCACAGGGATTACAAGTGTGCACCACCACGCCCAGCTAAAGCCCTGTTTTTAATCCCCAATATAAAAAAAAATTGGAATATCTTTTGCAGTTGTATTTTAAATTAATTTTCTTTTCTGGTACTGGGGATTGAACCCAGGGGCATTATATCTCCAAGCTACACCACCAGCCTTCCATTTATTTATTTATTTATTTATTTATTTATTTATTTATTTATTTATTTATTTGAGGTACTGAGGATTGAGCCCAGGGGCATTCTACCTCCAAGCTACCTCCAAGTCCAGCCCTATTTTATTTTTCACTTTGAAACAGGGTTTCACTAAGTGATGGAAGGCCTCACTAAGTTGCTGAGGCTGGACTCAAACCTGTGATCCTTCTGTTTCAGCCTCCCAAGTACTGGATTACAAGCATACACCATCACACCTGGCTTTTATTATTTATTTACTTATTGATTTTTTTTTTTTTTTTGGTGGTACTAGGGGTGGAACCCAGAGGCTTTCTACCTCCGGGCTACACTCCCAGACCTATTTTATTTTTTATTTGGAAACAGGGTCTCACTAAGTAGCCGAGGCTGGCTTCGAACCTGTGCGATCCTCCTGTCTCAGCCTCCCAAGCACAGGGATTACAAGCGTGCGCCACCATGCCCAGCTTTACTTATTGATTTATTTAGGTACTGGGGGTGGAAAGGAGGAGCTTTTCTACCTCTGGGCTATACTCCCAGATATATTTTATACTTTATTTGGAAACAGGGTCTCAATAAGTTGCTGAGAGCCTCACTAAGTAGCTGAGACTGGCTTTGAACCTCTAAGATCCTCCTGTCTCAGCCTCCCAAGCGCTGAGATTACAAGCGTGTGCTACCATGCCTGGCTTTTATTTTTTATTTTGAAACAGGTTTTCACTAAGTTGCTGAGGACCTCACGAAATTGTCAAATCTGGCCTTGAACCCATGATCCTCCTGTCTTACCCTCCAAAATATTGGGATTATAGATGTGTGTCACATGCCTTTCACAAAGATACCATTTTAATTATTTAATTATTTAATTATTTATTTTGTTACTAGGGGTGGAACCCAGGGGAATTCTACCTTCCAGTTACACCCCCAGCCCTATTATTTATTCTTTATTTTGAAACAGAGTCTCACTGACTTGCAAAGGACTTCACTAAGTAGCTGAGGCTGTCCTTAAACTTTGATCCTCCTGTTTCTGCATCCCAAATGCTGTCAAAGATATCTTTTAAATAAAATACCATTTCCAGCCAGGCGTGGTGGTGCACACTTGTAATCCCATCACTTGGGAGGCTGAGACAGGAGGATCTTACAGGTGTGAAGCCAGCCTCGGCTACTTAGTGAGGATCTCAGCAACTTAGTCCTTGTTTCCAAATAAATTATAAAATAGGGCTGGGGGTATAGCCCAGAGGTAGAAAGCCCGTGGGTTCCATCCCCAGTACCACACACACACACACACACACACACACACACACACACACAAATGCTATTCTCATGTTAAGCCACATGGACCTTCTTTTGTTTCACTATTATTATAAAACGTATCTTAAATTCTGAATTAGTAGTGTCACTGAGTTTATAAAAATATGTATACTGAAGCTGGGTGTGGTGGCACACACTTGTTATTGGGAAGCTGGAACAGGAAGATCTTGTTTCAGGAACAACCTCAGCTACTTAGTGAGGCCCTCTGCAACTGAATGAGACCCTGTTTCAAAATAAAGAATAAAAAATTGGGCAGGGGGTGTAGCTCAGAGGTCAAATGCGTCTGGGTTCCATCCCCAGACCCGCAAAAAAAAAAAAAAAGAGAGAGAATAAAATATAGGGCTGGGGGTATAGCTCAGAGGTAGAATGCCCCTGTGTTCCATTCCCTGTTACGGTGAAATATGTTACGGTGTGGAAATGTTATGGTTTGGGGGAAACTGCCCCTGAGGACCCCTGTTAGGGTTCTGGACACAATTTCCCTCAAAACACACACACACACACACACACACACACAAAACAGAAAAACCGCGGGTGCTTGTCCTGAGCTAAGGATAAGTATACATAGCTCAAACATTTGAAGATTTAAAGAAGTTTATTAAAAACATAGAAATACAGAAAATAGTTACAGCCCCATGCAAATGGCATGGGGGGGAGTGGTTCAAGCCAATTCACCACCCACAGATACAGTGCCTGGACCAGACTTTTTATACCCATGACCTCCATCTTGTTTTTGACCTCCATCTACGTAATTCTGACGTAGTAAACGTTCCTGTAAGGTTCCTCCCCCAGCCAGGTGTGGCAAGGTGTCTCCTTTCACAAAGGTTGACCCCTCCTACCTCCCTGGCTAGATTGTATAGATCTGTCTTTTAGAAAGAGGAAGTCCTAGCTCCCCTTTCCTATTGACTTGTTAATTACTTTTACATTGGAATAGTTGCCTGCTTTTAGGCAGAAACCAAGTCCTTTCTTTCCCCAGGTCTGCCGCCATCTTGACACAATTATTTTTGAAATCTATCTATTAATAATCAGAGCTTTCTCAAATCTTCCTAGGCCATTCCCAATACTGGTACATTCCCAATACCACCCCCCCCAAAAAAAAAAGAATAAAAAATAGGGCTGGGGATGTAGCTTGAAGGTAGTATCCCCTGAGTTTCATCCCCAGTACTGAAAAAAGGGAAAAAATAATTATATATATATATATATCATACTGAAATCAGGGGTGTGTGTGTGTGTGTGTGTGTGTGTGTGTGTGTGTATGCAAACTGAAAATATAAAGGAAAAGCAAAACTAACTGCATTCTTATCTAGTATTTATAGAATGAGAAATCCTGTGCATGGTATTTTTTAGTATATTGACTGGAAAGAGAAATAATGTCCATTGTCTGGAGCTACCATAACCTGGATAAAAAGTCTCTCCAACCAATAACCTCCCTTTAAATGGGTTTCTATACTTAACTAAATAACATTATTTGGTTTCTTAGTTACTTCAGAATCAACAAATGGGTACTAGATAACCAATGTACATAATCTAGCTAATGTATTACTTTAGCCTGCATTTTCAGTGATGGTAATATTGTTCTTAAAATTATTAGGACATTGAGCCAAGTGTGGTGGCCCACGCTTGTAATCCCAGTACTTGGGAGGCTGAGACAGGAGGATCGCATAGGTTTGAAGCCAGCCTCAGCTATGTAGTGAGGCTCTCAGCAATTTAGTGAGACCCTGTTTCCAAATAAAGTATATAAAAAGTTCTGGGAGTACAGCCCAGAGGTAGAAACGCCCCTGGGTTCCACCCCAGTACCACACACACACACACACACACACACACACACACACACACAATTATTAGGACTTTAGCCGGGCATGTGCTTGTAATCCCAGCATTTGGGAAGCTGGGACAGGAGAATCACGGACAGCCTCAGCTACTTAATGATGCCCTTTGCAACTCAGTGAGATCCTGTTTCAAAATAAAGACTAGGGCTGGGGGTGTAGCTTGGCGTTGAATACCCCTGGGTTTAATCCCCAGGGCCAGGAAACTGTCTTATAAGATCTTTATTAAGCCAGGCATGGTGGCACGTGCTTGTAATTCCAGCATTTGGGAGGCTGAGACAGGAGGATCAGCTACTTAGTGAGGCCCTCCGCAACTTAGTGAGACCTTGTTTCAAATAAAGAATAAAAAATAGGGCAGGAGGTGTAGCTCAGAGGTCAAATGCCCCTGGCTTCCATCCTCAGACCCTCAAAAAGAAAAAAAAAATTCTTATTGATTCCCTTTTTTGGGGGGGAGGAGTTTGAGAAATAGAATGCAGAGGCATTCTACCTTTCAGCTACACCCTTAGTCCTATTTACTTACTTTTTTTGGGGGGGGTACTGAGGATGAAACCCAGGGGCATTCTACTTTCAAGCTACACCCCCTAGCCCTATATTTTATTCTTGATTTTGAAACAGGGTCTCACTGAGTTGCAAAGGACATCACTAAGTAGCTGAGGCTGGCTGTGAACCACGATCCTCCTGTCTCAGCCTCCCAAATGCTGGGATTACAAGTATGTGCCACCACACGAGGCTCACTTACTTACTGGTACTGAGGATTGAACCCAGTGGTGTTCTACCTCTGAGCCATACCCTCAACTCTATGTCAGTTTTTATTTTGAAACAGGGTCCCATTAAGTTGCTGAGGAGCTTGTTAAACTGCTGAGGCTGGCCTCGAACTGTCATCCTCCTGTCACAGCTTCCCAAATACTGGACATGTAACACCATGCCTGGCTGGCTGGCTGATTTATTTACTTACTTATTTTACTGGAATTGAACCCAGGGGCATTTCACCTCTGAGCTAGAACCCCAGTCCTATTTTCTGATAAGCTGGGTCCCTCCCCCACGTGATCTTGCAGCGGAACCCCGGAAGCCAGAAGCGGTCGTGAGACTCCAGGTGCCTCGAGACTCCAAACATCGCGAGACTCAGGATGTCCCAAGAGGATCGGCATGCCTATAAAACATCGGAGCCTCCAATCCGCCATGTGACTCAGCCGGCCAATCAGGACTATGCGCAACTCTCCAGATGTGTGGCCCATCGGTCCCTTCCCCCACGGCCGGCTGACTCTCTGGAGCGTGCCGGGTTCCGAATAAAACAGCAGTTTCTGATAACCCAGTTCGTATTTTTGCCTCCCTCCTAACCCCCCTAACTCTATTTTCAACTATTCATTATCTTTTTTATTTTTAAATAGGGTTGCACTAACTTGCTGAGAATCTCATTAAGTTGCTAAGGTTGGCTTTTTTTTTTTTTTTTTTTTTTTTTTAGTGGTGGTACTAGGGGTAGAACCCAGGGGCTTTTCTACCTCCGGGCTATACTCCCAGACCTATTTTATACTTTATTTGGAAACAGAGTCACACTAAGTTGCTGAGAGCCTCACTAAGTAGCTGAGGCTGGCTTTGAACCTGTGTGATCCTCCTGTCTCAGCCTCCCAAGCGAGGGGATTACAAGTTTACGCCACCACGCCTGGCTTATACTTTTTTATTTTGAAACAGGGTCTCTTAAGCCAGCACAGCTGGCTTCGAACCTGCGCAATCCTCCCGTTTCAGCCTCCCAAGAGTGGGGATTACAAGCGTGTGCCACCACGCCCGGCTAGCGCCTCATTTGGATGTCTCTGGAGTCTTGGAAGATTGACTACCCTATGTTCTCCTACAAATGGACCTTGAGAGTTTGTTTTGAGGTTCTAGCAGGGGAGTGCAGCTACTCGTACACCTTTGACCAAAGACCGGTCCTCCTCTATTCAGGGAAGGTCATCCTCTTTGACCAAATATGCAGCTTCCAGAGAGACGCATATGGAGTGGTGAGGGCAGAAGGGGACACCCGCCTAGGCAGCCAGATCAGCCAAATCAACCCTGGCAATCAGTGGGGTGACAGATGTAGCCGCTAAATTGCCCTCACAGCCTCTTTTCTTCCTTCCTTCCTCTTTTGAATTTCTTTCTGTACTGGGGTGTGAACCTAGGGTGTTCTGCTCCACCACCAGCCCTTCTTATGTTATTTATTTATTTATTTATTTATTTATTTATTTATTTATTTGAGGTACTCTGGGGTTTGAACCCAGGAGCAGTCTGCCTCACACCCAGTTCTATTTTTTTGGGGGGGTAGTACTGGGGATAGAACGCAGGGGCATTCTACCTCTGAGCTACACCCTCAGTCCTATTTTTTAGTCTTTATTTTATTTTTATTTTTCATTTCTTTTTCAGGTCTGGGGATGGAATCCAGAGGCATTTGACCTCCGAGCTACACCCCCTGCCCAATTTTTTAGTCTTTTTATTTTGAAACAGGGTCTCACTGAGTTGCAAAGGGCCTCACTAAGTAGCTGAGGCTGTCTGCAAAATGCAATCGTCTGTTCTCAGCCTCCCAAATGCTGAGATTACAAGTGTTAGCCACCATGCCTGGCTTAGTCTTTATATTTTTTTAAACAGGGTCTGAGTTGCAAAGGGCCTCATTAAGTAGCTGAGGCTATCCTTGAACTGTGATCCTCCTGTTTCAACCTCCCAAATGCTAGGATTACAAGCTTGTGCCATCATGTCAGGCTCCTACTTTTTATTTTTTATGTTGAAACAGGGTCTCATGGAGTTGCAAAGGGCTTCACTAAGTAGCTGAGGCTAGCCGCAAACAGCGATCCTCCTGTTTCAGCCTCCCAAATGCTGAGATTATAAATGTTCATCACCATGCCCAGCTCCTTTTATTTTGTATTTTAAACAAAATATCTCAAATACTGAGACTGGCTTCAAAATTGTGATCCTCCTGTCTCAACCTCCCAAATCCTGAGATTACAGGTGTGCATCACCATGTTTGGCTAGAAAAGATATGTTTAAAGAATCAACAATCTAGGTGTGAATTACGCTCTAAAAATTACAGTGCTGAGCCTGGGCATGGTGTGTGCCTATAATCCCAGTACTTGGGAGGTTGAGACAGGAGGATCGTAGGTTCAAAGCCAACCTTAGCAACTTAATGAGGTTCTCAGCAAGTTAGTGCAGGTTCGAAGCCAGCCTCAGCTACTTAGTGAGGCTCTCAGCAACTTAGTGAGACCCTGTTTCCAAATAAAATATAAAATAGGTCTGGAGTATAGCCTGGAGGTAGAAAGCCTCTGGGTTCTACCCCCAGTACCACAAAATAAATAAATTAATAAATTAATTAATTAATTAATTAAGAATCCAGGAGGATCACAAGTTCTGGGCCAGGCTCAACAATTTAGTAAGGCCCTCCACAACTTAGAAAGACCTTGTTTCAGAACAAAAAATAAAAAACGCTAGTTGGACCTGGTTGTGCACATCTGTAATCTCAGAATTTGAGAGGGTGAGACAAGAGAATCACAGGTTCAAGGCTAGCCTCAGCAACTTAGTGAGACCCTGTTTCCAAATAAAAAATCAAATAGGGCTGGAGGGGTATGTGGCTCAGAGGTAGAATAAATAAATAATAAAGAAAGAAAGAAAGAAAGAAAGAAAGAAAGAAAGAAAGAAAGAATAAAAAATAGGGCAGGGGGTATAGCTTGGAGGTCAAATGCCTCTGGGTTCCATCTCTAGACCCGCAAAAAATATAAACTAAAAAAAAAAAAATAAGTAGGGCAGGGGGTGTAGCTTGGAGGTTGAATGCCACTGGGTTCCATTCCCAGACTTGCAAGAAAAAAAAAAAAGGTAGGAAATGTAAAAAATGTAAAACAGAAGAGCTGGGTATAGATATGCAGTATTTTTTTTTCCAGTACCCAGGGGCATTCTACCTCTGAGCTACACCACCAGCCCTATTTTTTTATTCTTTATTTAGAAACAGGCTATGAGTTGTAAAGGGCTTCACTAAGTAGTAGCTGAGGCTGGCCGCAAACCACGCTCCTCCTGTCAGCCTCTCAAATGCTGGGATTATAAGCATGCATCACCACGTCCAGCTTCAGTTTTAGTACTCTAAGGTAATGCTTATCTTGTAGCACATATTTTTTTCTGAAATAAGAAGCAAAGACTTCTGCTGAGAGTGGTGGGGAAACAGTTGAAGTTTGAAATCATACTAGACATCTGAAGAGCATGTCAATTTGAGAAACTGTAGGAAGGCCAGCAGGACAGAGCTCCCTGTGAGGTGGCAGCCATGATGTTTAAATATGACTGAGGTAGGATAGAAGAAATAAAAGAAATAGGTAGAAAGGAAAAGGAAAAAACTGGATTACAGGCAGTGGTGCATGCCTGTAATCCCAGTACTTGTGTGGCTAAAATGGGAGGATGGTAGGTTCATGGCCAGTCTGCATAACTTAGAGAGGCTTTTTTTTTTTTTTTTTTTTTTTTGGTGTTGGTACTGGGGTACCTGGAAACCCTTCTACCTCTGAGCTACACTCCCAGACCTATTTTTTATATTTTTATTTAGAAACAGGGTCTCTTAAACCAGCAGGGCTGGTTTGAACATGTGTAATCCTCCTTTCTCCGCCTCCCAAGCCCGGGGAATACAAGCCTGCACCACCACGCCCGGCTTAGAGAGGCTTTTAGCAACCTAGTAAGAATCTGCTTCAAAATAAATAAAATAAGGCCAGGGATGTATCTCAGAGGTAGAATACCCTTGGGTTCCATCCCCAGTAGCACAAAAAAGGTAAAAAAAAAAAAAAAAAAAAAAAAAAAAAAAAAGACGAAAATAAAATTTAACACAGAAGTTCCACAGACTTTTAGACTTTTCCAGGCCTGTCATTCCCTAAGTCAGTCTCTCTCCCAGGCTGGTCACTCCCAAATTCCTGAGAAATCTATAAATCTTAAAGAGAACCAAAAATTCACTCACCTATGATAATTACCTTGTGTACTGTTAATTAGCACACCAATGCAGACATAAGCTATTTTGAGAAGCCCATAATTTAGAGAACTTTTCAGCATCATCTACTACTGATCAGATAATGAAGACCGGGTCATCTTGAGGATCCTAAAAATGACCAGGCCAGCGGGGCATGGTGGTGTACAACCATAATTCCAGTACTTGGGAGGCTGAGATAGTGGGATCACAGATTGGAGACCAGTCTCAGCAACTTGGTGAGACTCTCAGAAATCTAGAGAGACCCTGTTTCAGAATAAAAAATAAAGCCGGGTGTGGTGGCACACGCTTGTAATCCTAGCATTTGGGAGGCTGAGACAGGAAGATTGCAGTTCGTAGACAGCCTCAGCTACTTAGTGAGGCCCTCCACAACTTAGTGAGATCCTGTTTCAAAATAAAGAATAAGCCGGGAGTTGTGGTGCAGGCTTGTAATCCCCGCGCTTGGGAGGTGGAGACAGGAGGATCGCACAGGTTCGAAGCCAGCCGTGCTGGCTTAAGAGACCCTGTTTCCAAATAAAAGATATAAAATAGGTCTGGGAGTGTAGCCCGGAGGTAGAAGGGCTTCCAGGAACCCCAGTACCACCAAAAAATAAAAAAAATAAAAATAAATAAAGAATAAAAAAAAAATAGGGCAGGGGGTATAGCTCTGAGGTCAAATGCCCCTAGGTTCTATCCCCAGACCCATAAATAAATAAGTAAGTAAATAAATAAATAAATAAATAAGTAAATAAATAAAATAGGACTGATGGCGTAGCTCAGTAGTAAAATGCCTATGGGTTCAATTCCTAGTACCAAAAAGGAAAGACAACAACAAAAAAACTACCAGGTCACTATCAACCATGTTAAGATCACCAGAGTGATGTCATTTTTACATACTTTCCTGAATCCATCCATCAAACAGGAGCTGCGGTCTGGGGATTGTGGCATACATCTGTAATCCCAGTACTTGGGAGACTGAGACGAGGATCTCAGGTTTGAAACCAGCCTCAGCAATTTAGCAGGGCTTTTAGCAACTTTGTGAGACCTTGTTTCAAATAAAAAATAAAAATAGGTTGGGAGCTAGGCATAGTAGTGCATGCTGCAATCTCAGTACTAAAGAGGTTAAGTTAGGAGGGTTGTAGGTTCCAGGCCAGGCTCAGCAATTTGGCAAGACCTTGCTTCCAAATAAAGAATAAATTAGTGAGGCCCTTTGCAGCTCAGTGAAACCCTGTTTCAAAATAAAGAATAAAAAGCCAGGCGTGGTGACGCACACTTGTAATCCCAGCATTCAGGAGGCTGAAACCGGAGGATTGCAGTTCACGGACAGCCTCAGCTACTTAGTAAGGCCCTCCGCAATTTAGTGAGACCCTGTTTCAGAATAAAGAATAAAAAATAGGGCAGGGGATGTGGCTCGGAGGTCAAATGCCCCTGCGTTCTATCCCCAGACCCGGGGGGGGGGGGGATAAAAAATAAAAAAATAGGGCTGGAGGTGTCGCTTGGAGGTAGAATGCTTCGGGGTTCCTTCTGCATTACTGCAGAAAAAAAATTGTAAAAAAGAAAAAGTAAAAAAGAAAAGTAAAGAGAAAAAGAAAAGAAAAAGAAAAAAATAAAAAGATGGGCATGGAAGTTCACCTTTGTTATCTCAGGTTTGAGGACAGCCTGAGCGATATAGCAAGACTCAGCAAGCCAGTGAGATCCTTTAAAAAAGGGGGAGGGTTGGGGGTGTAGCTCAGAGGTAGTAAGCCTCTGGGTTTACTCTCCATTACCTTACCCCCCCAAAAAAAGAGAATCTGGGAACCCCCCCAAACTCATCTCTCTTGAGACATTCTACATTCTCCCTTAAATGCGTATCTGCTTTCCTAAATAAATCATTGTCTATGCCTCTGACTGGTTACATACTAAAATTATTTTGTGTGTGCATGTGAGTGTACTGAGGATGGAATCCAGGAGCATCTACCTCTGAGATTTATCTGTTATGTCTCCATTCATTTTTTTCTGAAACAGTCTCACTAGGTTGCTGAGACTCTCGCTACATTGCTGAGGCTGGTGTTGAACCTGTGATCCTCCCATCTCAGCCTCCTCCCAAGTACTAAGATTACAGGCATAACTAGATAAATTCTTTTTTTTTTTTTTCCACGTAAGCCAAGGACCTCTCTGGTCCTGAGTCAAGTGTCATCCTCCTAGGGAACTCATTGAGACCTTCTCTGAAGACATCTCTTGATCTCTTTTGCCATTCAGGACCACTAATCTCAACTGGATAACCTCCTTCAGCTGTGCTCGCCCCCTTATGACCTAGCAAGGGAGGCAGGCAATAGGGTGTATTCAGGGTAAGAGTTTAAAGGGAGGTGAGCCAGGGAAGGACAGTGAAGTAAGGCAGTGGACATATAATCAAGAAAGAGTAAATGAAATAATTCACCATGGAGTCTAAATTAGTAAAAAGTGAAAGTAAGTGAGAAGAGAAATCAATGGGTTTACATGAGATTGAAAATGTCATGAATGAGCCGGGCGTGGTGTCCCACGCTTGTAATCCCAACATTTGGGAGGCTGAGACCAGAGGATCGCGGACAGCCTCAGCTACTTAGTGAGGCCCTCTGCAACTCAGTGAGACCTGGTTTCAAAATAAAGAAAAATAGGGGAGGGGGTATAGCTCAGAGGTTGAATGCCCTCGGGTTCCATCCCCAGACCCGCAGGAAAAAAAAAAATGTCATGAATGAAATATCACAGTGGTTGCTGATATAGATGAGGTGTTTTTTTAATTTTAATTTTTTTGTGTGTGGTACTGGAGGTGAAACCCAGGGGCTTTTTCTACCTCCAGCTATACTCCCAGACCTATTTTTTATTTTTATTTGGAAACAGGGTCTCACTAAGTTGCTGAAAGCCTAAGTAGCTGAGGCTGGCTTTGAACCTGTGCGATCTTCATGTGCCACCACACCCACCTATATGAGATGTTTAATTTGAAAGAGTTAGCAAGGTCCTTTGCAACTCAGTGAAATCTTGTTTCAAAAAAAAAAAAAAAAAAAAGACTAGCCAGCCATGGTGGTGTAGGCTTGTAATCCCAGCGCTTGGGAGGTAGAGACAGGAGGATCGCACAGGTTCGAAGCCAGCCTCAGCTATTTAGTAAGGCTCTCAGCAACTTAGTGAGACCCTGTTTTCAGTTTTCATCCCCAGTACTACAATAAATAAATAAATAAATAAATGAAAGAAAGAGAAGCAGGCCCAGTGTGTGACAAGGGAATAAATGATCAGAGTGAGGTAGGAGCCTGGCTGGATCTTTGGAGCCACTTTTGGCTAGAAGCCTACAATTAAAAGGATAAGGCTTCTTCATAGCCCCTTCCCCTCAGATGTTCACAAGCAGACAGCTCCAGAGATAAGACACAGAACAGGCTCCTTCGGATATAAACAAAGCCAGGTTTCCCTAGACAGTTCAAGAGGTATGATCCAGTACCAGCTCCCTCAGATAGAAACAAAGCAGAGTCTCCCTAGGCTGCCTGCAGATAAGATGCAGAACTGAATGATATGCCACTAACCCCCATTCTGCTTCTGTCTCTCACTTACGCTAAGTAAAATAAGTTTCATGGATACCCTTCCCTTCCAAACCTTAGGTGAATGAATGTATAAAGGGACTTGTATGTTTAGTGTTCAGGGCTCAGACCCAAAGTCTGCTTACTGAACCTTCACTAGTGAATAAAGTAACCTGTTTCCCACCCCAGTCTCCATCTCCTGTCTTCAGTGACCTAGTTTCCTACAAGAGTAAGTGTATTTCCTACAACAAGCTGGGCATGGCGCCATATCCTCGTAATCCCAGCATTTGGGAGGCTGAGACAGGAGGCTTGCGGTTAACAGATACCCTCAGCTACTTAGTGAGGTCCTTTGCAACTTAGTGAGACCCTGTTTCAAAATAAAGAATAAAATATAGTGCTGGCATGTTGCTCAGAGGTAGAATACCCCTGAGCTCCATCCCCACTACTGAAAAAACAAAAACAAAAAAAGAGTATTAACAAAAAGACAGTCTAGTACTGGGCGTGGTGGCACATGCTTGTAATCCCAGCATTTGGGAGGCTGAGACTGGAGGGTTGAGGTTCGCGGACAGCCTCAGCTACTTAGTGAGGCCCTCTGCAACTCAGTGACACCCGGTTTCAAAATAAAGAATAAAAATAGGGCAGGAGGTGTAGCTCAGAAGTCGAATGCCCCTGGGTTCCATCCCCAGACCCGCAAAAAAAAAAAAAAAAAAAGAATAAAAAATAGGGCTGGTAGAGTAGCTTGGAGGTAGAATGCCCCTGGGTTCCATTGCCAGTACTGCCAAAAAAAAAAAAAAAAAAAAAAAGACATTAAAGAAGATATACTAGGGTTAATTTTTAAATTATTATTATTATTATTATTATTATTATTATTATTATTATTATTATTGTGGTACTGGGGGTGGAGCCCAGGGGCATTCTACCTCCGGGCTATACTCCCAGACCTATTTTTTATATTTTATATTTTATTTAAAAACAGAGTCTCACTAAGTTGCTGAGAGCCTCACTAAGTAGCAGGGGCTGGCTTCGAACCTCTGCAATCTTCCTGTCTCAGCCTCCCATAAACTGGGATTACAAGCATGCGCCACCATGCCCGGCAAAATTAAAATTTTTGAGTTGCAAGATCCTGTTTTGTTTTTCCTTTTTGCCAAATTTTCTTTAATGAGCCGGGCATGGTGGCGCATGCTTGTAATCCCTGCTCTTGGGAGGCTGAGACAGGAGGATCGCACAGGTTCGAAGCCAGCCTCAGCTACTGAGTGAGGCTCTCAGCAACTTAGTGAGTCCCTTTTTCCAAATAAAAAATATATATTAAAAAAAGGGTCTGGGAGTATAGCCTGGAGGTAGAAAGCCTCTGGGTTCCACCCCAGTACCACCAAAAAAACAAAAAAACCCCCAAAAAACAAAAAAAAATATTTTCTTTTTTTTTAATTTTTTTTAAATTTTTTATTGGTGCACTGTATTCATACATCATAGTGGGATACAAAGAAAACTTTTGTTGACATACACGCACACATCGCCAGTCAACCCCCACCTGATCCCCACCCCATTTCCTCCCCATCCCTCCTTCCCATGCTTGGCTTAGTGGTTGACATCTAGTATTATAGAAATTTATCCAAAATTAAAAATGATAATCTCACATAACAGTTTCATTTGTCTGATACTAAGCTTTTGATAACATAAAGATAATATTTCAATATATCTTTTTGCTTTCTTTCTTACCAGAGAATACTTTTTTTCTTTTTTTTTTTTAGGTGAAACTATCATATATTTATATATTTATTTTTCAGAAAAAAGTCTATCCTAATATGGAATATGGATTCTAGAATCCCAAAACGATCTCAAAAAAGAACAAAGTTAGGAGATGTATATTTTCTGATTTCAAACCATATAAAGCTACAATAATTGAAACAGTGTAGTACTGTTCTAAAGGCAGATATATAAACTATTGGAGCTAAATAAAAGCCTAGAGCTAAATTCTTCCATATATTGTCAAGTTATATTTGACAAGGTTTCCACGAACATTTGGTGGAGGAAATAATAATCTTTTAACTAAATAATGTTGAAAAATTAAAATTACATGAAAACATTTCAATATTTCTCTTTGCTTTCTTTCTTACCAGAGAACATTTTTTTCTATTTTTTTAGGTGAAACTATCATATATTTATATATTTATTTTTCAGAAAAAAAATCTATCCTAATATGGAATATGGACTCTAGATACCCAAAACGATCTTGAAAAAGAACAAAGCTAGAAGATATATATTTTCTGATTTCAAACCTTATAAAGCTACAATAATTGAAACAGTGTAGTACTGTTCTAAAGGCAGATATATAAACCATTGGAGTTAAATACAAGCCTAGAGTTAAATTCTTCCCTATATTGTCAAGTTATTTTTGACAAGGTTTCCACGAACATTTGGTGGTGGAAATAATAATCTTTTAACTAAATATTGTTGAAAAATAATACTTACATGGAAAAGAATAAGATTGGACCCTTACCTAATCCCATATACAAATATTAACTCAAAATAGATAAAAGACCTAAATATAAATCTTAAGACTATAAACTTTTAGGAGAAAATCTGGGTCATAAAACCTCACAACATTGAAATTGGCAGTGATTTCTTGGATATGATTTCAATGGCACAGGCAACAGAAGAGTATACAAACTCCCTAAAAAATGAAAAAATATTGTATATCCAAAGACAATGTAAACAGAGTTAAAAGTTACTGATAGAATGGGATAAAATATTTCCAAATGCTATATCTGAAGGTATATTAATATTCCAACTAGAAATCCTAAAAATTAACAACAATAAAGGCAAACAATACAATTTAGAGATAGGTAAAAGACTAACATAAATAATGAATCTCCACGGATAACCAATCTTAGTTGTCTGTTGGATGGAAAATCTTGTTTCTCTGGTTCTGGTGTGTGTTACCTATTTCTTCTTTGTAGTTAATCTCTTTGAGTATTTTCTCTAGCGCTGGTTTTGAAGACATAAATTCCTTCAGTTTCTGTTTGTCATGGAAGCTTTGTTTTTGTTGCCTTTAAGATTCTCTGCTTGGCTTCCACATTGGTCATTTTGACAATTATGTGGCGTGGGGATCCTCTTCTCCGATCCTGTCTAAAGGGAGTTCTATAAGTTTCCTGGACCTGTGTATCGACCTCTTGCTCTATGTTTGGAAAATTTTCTGCTATTACTTCCTTGAAGAGATTGTTGATCCCTTTGGTTTCACTTTCTTTTCCCTCCTCTATTCCAATTATTCTTAGGTTAGCTCTCTTAAAATGGGCCCATATTTCTTCAATGTCAGATTCCTGCTGTCAGATATTTTTTTCTAGATTAGAAACTATGCGTTCATTTTTGGAATGATCATCTTCTAAGAGCGAGATTCTGTTCTCCATGTGGTCTAATCGGTTGTTCATGCTTTGAATTGAGGCCTTTACTTCATTAATTGCATCCTTTATCTCTTTTTGGCTCTCTCTGAATTCTTTTCGAAGCACCTCTATTATTTCTACAGTTATTTTCCTGATTTGATCTTCTACAAATCTCTGATTTTCTGTTTTATCGGGTTTTGATGTTGTGGGGTTGTGGGCATTCATTGCTCCAGTATTATTCCTCTTTCCCATGATTTTGGAAGTTTGTGCCTTCTCTGGGTTCTTCCCTTGGGTCACTATGACTTCACTTAAGGTGCTCTGGATCTCGAGTCTGTAGTATTTCAGACCCCACTACTCCTTTACTGGGTTGTATCACAGAGTCTCCGACCCAGGGAGTCGATAGAGGCTGCTTTAGACTATGGGGGGTGCCAGGTTGCACGTTCTCCTATGGTGTGATATCTCTGCCACCGCCCCTCCCCCACTGGGTCAAGTCCCAGGGAGTACAGTACTGGGATTTCTCCTCTGTGGCCCGCAATTTGACTCACTGTTCTTGAGTACGCAGATATAGCTGTACTGGACTCGGTGAATTCACTGCTGCTGCCGCCGGTGGCAATATGGAGCCGCTGCCACGCCCTCGGCAGTGAGGCTGGCATATTTTTTCTTCTCTGGTTTTGAGTTCCACTCTGAGTCCCTGCAGCGTGTGCTGATCTCAGCCACTGGGAGCTTTAGATGCTCCCTGCGCAGAAAGATCCCGCCTGGCTGTTCCGTAGCGGCTCACCTCGGCTTGCTGTGGCCCTCCGGTGAATTCGCCGCTGTCGCCAGCAGTATGGCTCTGCTGCCGCGTCCTCGGGTGTGAGGCCGGTGTATCTCCTCTGTGGCTCTGAGCTCTGTTCTCAGTCCACTTTCTCTCTGGAGCCTGGTGATTTTTTTTTTTTTCCCTCTGGTGATGGTGTTTTCTGGCTATGAAAGGCGCTGATTTTGTGGTAATGGAGATTGGTTGTTAGCGGGGCTCTTAAGCCCCGCTTTTCTCGGTCGCCATCTTCCCGGAAGTCTTCAAAAAATATTTTAATGAAATAATTAGAAAAAATAAAATATCTTATTATCCACTGTAATTGCCCATCCAGTCAAACCTAAAGTAGTCTAACTTTTCCCCATTATGTTTATCTTTTTTTTTTTTTTTTTTTTTTGGTGGTGGTACTGGGGTGGAACCTAGAGGCTTTCTACCTCTGGGCTATACTCCCCGACCTATTTTATATTTTATTTGGAAACAGGGTCTCACTAAGTTGCTGAGAGCCTCACTAAGTAGCTGAGGCTGGCTTCGAACCCATGCGTTCCTCCTGTCTCAGCCTCCTAAGCGCAGGGAATACAAGCATGCACCACCACGCCCGGCTTATGTTTATCTTCTATGCCATGTTAACTTTTGTTTAATATGAAAATTAATAAGCTAGCTAACAGGTGAATGAAATTTGATAAATTTACATGTTAAAGATGTAAAGACATTGTAGATTTTTAATAAAATTTTACTGTATAATGGAGATAACTGGTTTTGTAATTACTTTTTTTTTTTTTAAACTGGGGATTGTACCCAGGGCCAATTCTACCTCCAAGCTATATATCCTGCCTTTTTTAATTTTTATTTTTGAAACAAGGTATCACTAAATTGCTGAAGTTAGCTTTGAACTCATGATTCTTCTGTTTTATCCTAGTAGATCTTGGCATTACAGGTGTGCACCACCATACCTGGCAATTAAGTCATATTTCTTTTTTCTTTTCTTTTTCTTTTTTTTTTTTTTTTGAGGTACTGTGGTTGGAACTCGGGGCATTCTACCTCCAAGCTACACCCTCAGTTCTGTTTTTTATTCTTTATTTTGAAACAGGGTCTCATTGAGTTGCAAAGGGCCTCTAAGTAGTAGGTGAGGCTGGCTGCGAACTGTGATCCTCCAGTCTCAGCCTCCAAAATGCTGGGATTACAAACATGTGCCACCATGCCCGGCTCAATTAAGTCATATTTCTGATATTCAAAGGCATTTTTTGTAATCTGAGCTTCAAAAATGTATATATAAAAACGAAGAGCTGTTAATTGAGAATTTGTAAAAATAATATATACTAAATTGCAAGAAAATGTGGTAGATTTGAAAACTTCTAGGCCCTCAATCCTGGATAATAAAACAAATATTATTAGTTCTTAGTTGAGCACACTCACCTAAAAAATAATAATTTTAGAAAATATCTTTAATGTATACTTGAATATGGGAACAGATAATTTCACTTATAATTATATATTCATAAAATCAGAATAACTGCTGGGCATGGTGGGGCATGCCTGTAATGCCAGAACCTGGGAGGCTGAGACAGGATGTTCATAGGTTTGCAGCCAGCCTCAGCTACTTATAGTAAGAGCCTATACTTACAACATGGTCTTACTTACAATGGTTATACTTACTTACATGGTTAAGTATGATGATCTTACAATGATCTCACAACTCAGTAAGACCATTTTAAACTAAAAAAATAGGGCTGGGGGTATAGATCAGAGGCAGAATGCCCCAGGTTCAACCCCAAATACCACATACATACACATACACACAAACAAATGAGAATAACTGTACTGAAAAGAAATTTGGGAATTGCTGAATTTTGTGGTTCTCAAAGTATGGCTTGAGATCAGCAGTGTCTGGATGATTTGGGAACTTGTTAGAAAGTTTCTCTGGTCCTACTCCAGGCACCTGACTCTAGAGGTTGGGTAATCTGTTTTAACAAGCCCTTCAGGTGATTGTTATGTGTGCTAGTTTGACAATCAGCTGGGGTGGGGGGGTGCACACTTTTAATCTCAGTACTTGAGAGGCTGAAACAGAAGATTCACAGGTTTGAGGGCAATCTCAGCAATTTAGCAAGGGCCTCAGTAACTTAGTAAAACCTTGTTTCAAAATTAAAAAAAAATAAATGATAGGGTTAGAGATGTAGTTCAGAGGCAGAATTCTATTGGTTCAATCACAGCACCACCACACATATACAAGTTTAAGAATCACTGGTTTAATCCATATCTTTTTTTTTTTTTTTGCAGGTCTGGAGATGGAACCCAGGGGCATTTGACCTCTGAGCTACACACCCTGCCCTATTTTTTATTTTGAAACCGGGTCTCACTGAGTTGCAGAGGGCCTAAGTAGCTGAGGCTCTCCGTGAACTGCGATCCTCCAGTCTCAACCAGTCTCAACCTCCCAAATGCTGGGATTACAAGCATGAGCCACCACGCCCAGCTTCCATACTTCTTTTTTAAAGTTGGAATTAGGGAGCCCCACAGATATTAGCTGAAATTAAAAATATTTAAAAATAAAACAGAGCCGGGCGTGGTGGTGCACGCTTGTAATCCCCGCGCTTGGGAGGCTGAGACAGGAGGATCGCATGGGTTCGAAGCCAGCCTCAGCTACTTAGTGAGGCTCTCAGCAACTTAGTGAGACCCTGTCTCAAAATAAAATATAAAATAGGTCTGGGAGTATAGCCCGGAGGTAGAAAGCCTCTGGGTTCCACCCCTAGTACCACCAAAATAAATAACTAAAATAAAATAAAACAGTGGACTTCATCTGAAAGAACCTAACTCAGCTTGCTTTTTGTGTGTATGTGTATGTTATTGGGGATTGAATCCAGGGGTATTCTACCCCCAAGCCACACCCCCAAGCTCTAGTTCATTTTTTATTTTCAAAGAGAGTCTAAATTTCAGAGGGCCTAAATAGATGAAGCTGGCCGTGAACCTGGGATCCTCCTGTCTCTGCCTCCCAAGTACTGGGCTTACAGGTGTGGGGCACCATACTCAGCTTAGTTTGCTTTAAAAGCATGTTTTATACAACTCTACATTGTTTCTCATTCCATGCATAGTAATTTTCCATGGCTACTATAGCAAGTATACAGGGAGTTTGGAAATTTACCAGACATCTATTATCTTACAGTTCTGTGAAGGCCAGGAATCCAGTATCTGTCTCATTGGTTCAAAATCAAGTTGCAGAAGCCGGGCGTGGTGTCACAGGCTCGTAATCCCAGCATTTTGGGAGGCTGAGACAGGAAGATTGCAGTTCAAGGACAGCCTCAGCTACTACTTAGTGAGGCCCTTTGACACTCAGTGAGATACTGTTTCAAAATACAGAATAAAAGCCGGGTGTGGTGGCGCACGCTTGTAATCCCCCCCCCCCTTGGGAGGCGGAGACAGGAGGATCGCGCTGGTTCGAAGCCAGAAGCCAGCAGCGCTGGTTTAAGAGACCCTGTTTCCAAATAAGTATAAAAATGGGTGTTTGGGAGTGTAGCCCGGAGGTAGAAGGGCTTCCAGGAACCCCAGTACCACCAAAAAAAACAAAACAAAACAAAAAAAAACCAGAATAAAAAGTAGGGCTGGAGTGTAGCTCCAAGGTAGAATGTCCCTGGATTTCAAGCCCAGTGCCAAAAAAAAAAAAAGATAAAACCAAGTGCTTTTTTGCCAAGTGCTTTCTTACAAGCGTGTGCCACCATGCCAGCCTTAAAATGTACTATTTTATAACATAAAAATGAAACAGCTGGGCATGGTGGCACACGTTTGTAATCCCAGCGCTTGGGAGGCTGAGATAGGATCACACAAATTTGAGGCCAGCCTCAGCTACTTAGTGAGGCTCTCTGCAACTTATTGAGCCCGTTTCCAAATAAAGTATAAAATAGGTCTGGGAGTATAGCCCAGAGGTAGAAAAGCCCCTGGGTTCCACCCCCAGGACCACACACACACACAAAAAAAAATGCAAAATACAATATAAAAAATAGGTCTGGAGTCAGTCGTGGTGGCGCTCGCTTGAAATCCCAGCGTTTGGGAGGCTGAGACCCTAGCATCACGGTTCGTGGACAGCCTCAGCTACTTAGTGTGACCCTCAGCAACTCAGTGAGACCCTGTTTTAAAATAAAGAATAAAAAATAGGGCAGGGGGTGTAGTTTGGAGGTCTAATGCTTCTGGGTTCCATCCCAACACCCCCTCCCCCCAAAAAGAAGCTGGGTGTGGTGGCGCATGTCTACTCCAGGAATTGGGAGGCTGAGACCAGAGGATCGCAGGTTCAAGGACAGCTTTAGTAAGTTAGAGATTCAGCAACCTAAGAGAAGTTTTCAAGTTAAAAAAAAAAAAATAGGGGTGGGGGTGTAGTTCAGAGGTAGAACGCCCTAAGGTTCAACCCCCAGTACCCCCAGCCCTACACACACAAAGAAAGAGAAAAAAGAAGAGAACCCACAGGATGGAGTTTCCGAATTTACTATCGCCTGACTGGTGTACGGACTGTTTTCCGAGGGTCAAGCACAGAAAAGTCAAAGCTCTTTTTTCCAGCACGGGTATCCAAAGGGCATGGGTGGCACGTCCTCGCATTACTGTTACCCTCAGGGCCCTGGGAACTGAACTTTCCCTGGTGCTTTCCGGTGTCAGCACGATGCGGTTCTGGTGGTCGTGACAGCCAGGCCCGGGCCCTGGGGGGCTCCCCCGGGCGCGCTCGGGTTCCCGGGGCGATGCCCTCAGCGACCCGCCCTCTGCGCCCCGAAACTTCTTCCAAACGAGTGTGCAGGCGACCCCCTTTCTAAACGTGTGTCCGCTCTCTTTTTCCTCACTTGGCAAATTCTAAGGCCTCCGCTCCGAAGGGAACTTGCAACATTTCTAGCGCCCGGGCGGGCCGGGGCGGGCGCGCTGGGCGGCCATGGCGGGCGGCGGCGGCGCGGGTCCGCGGCGGGCCGGGCCGGGCCGGGGCGGCGGGCGGCGGGCGGGGCGGCGGCGGCTCGGAGCCGGGGGAGGAGCGGCGGCGGCTGCTGTGGCGACCGACGCGAGGCGCGGCCGGCCGGGAGACCCACCCCTGTCCACAGGGGCAGTGGCGAGCGCCGCGGCTGGAGCGCCCGCCGGGCGGGGAGGCGGGACGCGGCGGCGGCGGGGAGCGAGGCGGCGGGGCGCCCGGCGGCCGCGGAGACGAGCGCCCGGCGGCGCGGCCATCTTACGGCCTGGGACGGAGGAGGCGTGTTCGAGCGCTCGCCCGGCCCTTCCTGCCCGGGCCCGCGGCGGAGGGGCGTCTGCGGCGGCCGCGGCGGGCGGTGGATGGGGAGTCGTGGGCCGCGGGGAAGCGCCGGGAAGCGCCGCCGCCGCCGCCGCCGCCCGCGCCGCCCCCGAGCCGCCCGCGGAGGAGCGCAGGCCGCGGGCCTCGCCGCCGCGCCCGGGCCCCGGCGCGCCTTTGTGTAGGCCCGCGTGGGCGCCGACGGCCGCGCCGCGCCCGCCACCCTGCGGCGGCCGCCCCGCGGCGGCGCGGCCCCTCTTCCCGGCGAGCGCGGCGGCCGTGCGGGCCATGGACTAAGGAGGCGGCGGCGCGGGCGGAGGAAGATGGCGGCCGGCAAGAGCGGCGGCGGCGGCGCCGGGGAGATGACTTTTCTGGAAGGTAGGCCGGCTTCTCCCCGGCGGGGAGCAGGCCCCGGAGCCTCGGGCTTTCCTGCGGCGGCGGCCGGGGCCGGGGGCGGCGGGCCCGGGGGCGGCCGTGCTGCGGGCGCCGGGGCTCGGGGCGGGCCCGGGCTCGCGGCGGCGCTCGGGCCGGCGGCGTCCGCGGCAGAGTCGGCGCCCCGGCCCGGGACGTTTCCGATCGAACGCGGAGGCCGGCGCGGCGGCGGCGGGAGGCTGGCGGTGCGGCCCCGCGCCCGGCCTCGCCGGCCTCGGCCTCCAGCCGCCGGCGCTCGGATGTTCTCCACTGAAGTGCTTTGCCGCCCGTATTTTCTAAAATGTATCTGAGGGGGGAAAAGTAAACAGAGATGAGGGTCGCTGTGACAGTTTTGGGACACTCGCCGAGGCCGGTGGAGAAAGTTTGGCCGTTTTCATTCCTGTGACTCGGGAGGGAGAGTTAAACCTTGCCCGCCCCAGGCCTGGCCGTGTTTTTGTTGGGATGGAGGTGTTTAAACTGCATTGGCTTTTTGCCGGAGCCTTCGTGCGGACCCCGGACGGACAACTACATTTCACTGTAGTTGTGGACCAAGAACTTAAATGTTCACACTGTATCTAGTTTGACTTTGGGGTCAGTGTTTGTACTGGTAATTGAGTTTATAAATAGGTTTAGGAAGACGAGTCTTTCTGCTAAACAGTGTTTTTTGTTTTTTTTTTGGTTAAAGGTAATTACTCTTTGAATAAAAGGTTTTTTTTTGCATACAGACATGTTTAAATGATAACTTTAAAATTATTTAGAAGATTTACTGAGTTTAGAAAGTAAAATTTAATTCAAAATAAAGTACCTCGGAGCGAGGCGTGGTGGCTCTCGCCTGTAATCCCAGTATTTGGGAAGCTGAGACAGGAAGATCGCATGTTCAGAGCCAGCCTCGGCAATTTAGCGAGACTTCTTATTTCGAAATAAAAAAATAAAATAGGGCTGGGGATGTAGCTCAGAGAATCCTCTGGGTTCAATTCCTGGCACATGCACACCCCAAAAAGAACTCAATTATAGGAACAGTGTAGGTAGTCCTCCATTAGCAGAGGCGGAGAAAAATAATTTAAATTTTTCCTACTTGTGTACAGTGAAGTGGAAAAAAAACCCCTCTTAACCTTTCTGTGCAAACCAACCTTAGACATTCCTAGTAAGAAGATAAACCTTGTGGTTCTTAGTTCATTACATATTGCCTCTGTTCTAATTTGGGCAGAATGAGACCTGGCAGTTTTTGTTACAGGCCATGCTATTTGTGATGTTTTTTTGTTTTGACTTTGGAAATTGAAAAGGCGGCTTGCTGGTGCTTGTTATATTCAGTGTGCAGATGACTTACTATTATACTTCAGTCTTACTGTGGTAAGATTGTGGCTTCCATAACCATCTGACTCAGGTTAAGTTCTGATTGGATGTACATAGGTTAAAAAGCACAAATAAGGCTCATGTGAATTTCAGACTGTTTTAGTTTATTCTAATTTAAGGTCTATGAATGTATAGGTGTAAGGAATTTGAGTTTCACCTTATCTCATGTAATTTTTTTATTTTTTTGCGGGTCTGGAGGTGGAACCCAGGGGCCTTCGACCTCAGAGTTACACCCCCTGCCCTATTTTTTTATTCTTTATTTTGAAACAGGATCTCACTAAGTAGCTGAGGCTGTCCGGTTTCAGCTTCCCAAATGCTGGGATTACAAGTGTGTGCAGCCACGCCCGGCTTATTCAGTATTTTTATGAAGAAAGTGAATGGTTGTTTATTTAGAACCTGAGCATAAGGGAAAGATTTTAGTTCCTCCTAATCAATTTTTATATACTGTATTGAATCTTTCTAAATAAATGATTTTCGGGGGAGGTACTGGGGCTTGAACCCTGAGGCATTCTACCTCCAAACTACAGCACCATTCCAATTTCATATTTTATTTTGAAACAGGGTCTTATAGGTTGCTGAAAGTCTTGCTATGTTGCTGAGTTTTTCCTTGAGCCTGTGATCCTCCTGTCTCAGCCTCCCAAGTACTGGGATTACAGGCATGTGCCACTATGACTGGCTTCCTTACACTTTTTTTTTCCCCCCCAGTACTGGGGATGGGACCCAGGGGCATTCTACCTCTGAGTTACATCTCCAGCCCTATTTTTTATTCTTTATTTGGAAACAGGTTCTCACTGAGTTGCAAAGAGCCTCACCAAGTAGTTTGCCTGAGAACCTTGATCCTCTGGTCTCAAGACTGCCTCCCTAATGCTGGGATTACAAGAGTGCACCACCATGCTTGGCTTTCCTTACACTGTTAATAATAAAATATTCCAACTATAATTTGCCAAACATTTTGTATTACTATGTTTTTATTTTATTTTATTCATTTTATTTTTTTGTGGTACTGAAAGTGGAACCCAGGGGCTTTTCTACCTCCAGGCTATACTCCCAGACCTTTTGTGTGTGGAGGGGTGGGGGGTGGGGGTGGGGGTACTGGGGGTGGAACCCAGAGTCTTTCTACCTCCGGGCTATACTCCCAGACCCATTTTATATTTTATTTGGAAACAGGGTCTCACTAAATTGCTGAGAGCCTCACTAAGTAGCTGAGGCTGGCTTCAAACCTGCGTGATCCTCCTGTCTCAGCCTCCCAAGCTCGGGGATTACAAGTGTGCATGCACACACACACACACACACACACACACACACACACACTCTCTCTCTCTCTCCCTCTCTCTCTCTCTCTCTCTCTCTCTCTCTCAGACCTATTTTTATACTTTATTTGGAAACAGGGTCTCACTAAGTTGCTGAGAGCCTCACTCAGTAGCTGAGGCTGGCTTCGAGCCAGTGCGATCCTCCTGTCTCAGCATCTCAAGGGCTGGGATTACAAGTGTACTCCACCATGCCCAGTTTATTACTATATAACTTTCTAAAATGCTTTCCCCATAGGTTTTTAGGATTTAATATTAAAACATCTAACATATAACACTTTCAGTCTCTCCAGCAGAGTTTTGGAAAAAAAAACTGGAGGTTTTCATTCACTCATCAAATATTTACAGCAGCCTACTCTGCTAGACACTGTAGCAAGGTACAACAGTGCAGAAAAGATCCCTGTCTTCATAAAACTTTTTTTTTTTTTTTGGTGATACTGGGGTTCCTGGAAACCCTTCTACCTCCAGGCTACACTCCCAGACCTATTTTTATACTTTATTTGGAAACAGGGTCTCTTAAACCAGCGTGGCTGGCTTCGAACCTGCGCGATCCTCCTGTCTCCGCCTCCCAAGTAAGGGGATTACAAGCGTGCACCACCATGCCCAGCATAAAACTTGTATTTTAGTGGGTGAAACTGTTAAAAATAAGTAAAAAGAAGCTGGGTGTGGTGGCGGCCGCACGCTTGTAATCCCAACATTTGGTAGGCTGAGGCTGGAGGATTGTGGTTTGTGGACAGCCTCAGCTACTTAGTGAAGCCCTTTGCAACTCAGTGAGACCCTGCTTCAAAATCAAGAATAAAAAATAGGGCTGGGGGTGTAGGTTGGAGGTAGAATGCCTCTGGTTCCATGCTAGTACCGCAAAAAACAAAAACTAAGAAAAACAAGTCAATTTAGAATAGTCTTACCCCAAATTTTCATATAGTTTCCTTCATTTTATTCTAGTCTACTCAGACATGACTGCCTACTTCAAATGTCAAAGTGTTTCTTGTGTTCATGCACACACAAACACATCACGTTACTTCTTTTTTGGTACTGGAGATTGAACCCAAGGTTGTTCTACCTTGGAGCTACACCCTCCAGCCCCCTTTTTATTTTTTTAATTTTTTAATTTTTTGTGGGTCTGCACCACCACACCCGGCTCTCCAGCCCCCTTTTTAAATGTTTTGAAACAAGTTTTTTTGCTGAGAGTCTCACTAAGTAGTGGAGGCCGATTTCCAACATGTGATCCTGTCTCAGCTTTTCAAGTACTGGGATTATAGGCCACACCACAACCAGCTTTTATGACATTACTTTTTTTTTTCCCCCTCGGGTCTGGGGAAGGAACCGAAAGACATTTGACCTCCGAGCTACACCCTCTGCCCTATTTTTTATTCTTTATTTTTTGAAACAGGGTCTAAGTTGCAGAGGGCCTCACTAAGGAGCTGAGGCTGTCTGCGAACCTCGATCCTCCTGTTTCAGCCTCCTGAATGCTAGGATTACAAGCGTGCGCCACCACGCCAGGCTATGACATTACTTTTACTGTGTTTTTTTTTTTTTTGTTTTTGTTTTTTGTGGTTCTGGGGATGGAACCCAGGGACATTCTACCTCTGAGGTACACCCCTAGTCCTGTTTTTTTCTTTATTTTTTTATATCAGTACTTTTCATATGATAAATTTATTTCTTCCTTTTTTTAACCCTACTAAAATATAAACTCTATGGAAGTAATGAATTTTTCTCTTCGCTATCCTGTTTTTTGAATCTGGAATGTATTTTTTGTTAATAAACCAGATTATGATTATGATAAAGGCAGTGGAAGAAATATACAAATTAAAAAAAAGATGGAAAGGCCATTTTGTAGTGTTCTGGTTAGGAAAGGCATCCTTGAAGTGATACCGAGTTAACACCTATAAGAGACTTGAGAGTGGGTAATAGGTATAGAGGGTTCAGAGCTGACAAATGGTGTGCATTAGAGAGTTTCCCTCTTCCCCCCTCCCATCCCCTCAGTGAGGTCACCTTATTTGCTCCTCTATAGGATCTCCTTTATCTGAGTTCCTCCTGTTACCCATATTAGAGAAAGCATCCGATTTCTTATTTCTTGTGGCTGACTAATCTCACTTAGCATAATGTCCTCTAGTTCCATCCATTTTCCTGTAAATGATGTATGATTTATCTTAATCATTTTTGCTGCTCTGGGTGGACTATATTAGAAAAGAGCAAATGTTAGAGTAGGAAGTTAGAGAACGTTGGAGCGGGCTCAGTGTGGTTTGGATTAGGATGGTGGCAGTGGAGATAGGAGAGAGAAGTAGTTAGAACATAGGTACATTTGAATGAAGAATTCCCGAGACTCATGGATGGCTTTGAGGGTCAGTAAGGGAGGAGTCATAGATGACTCCTTGGTTTGGGCTTGAGGTGTTGGGAGGTAGTGCTGTTTACTAAGGTGGAGTGGACTGGCCAAGGAATGAGAAGGAAGTTAGTAGCACTGCTTGGTCATATTAAATTTTGAGATGCCTGTTTGACATCTTTCTTCTAAAAGATGTTTTATATCCTTATAACTACTAAATGAAATTCAAATTCTTTTTCCTTTTATGACTTCTCTAGGGTAAAGGAAATTTACTGGCTACTGCTGTGCCTCATTTTGTATATTGTCACACAAAAATCGTATGAATTTCATTAGGCAATAGTTTGTGATTTTTTTTCTTTGATTCATTTCCTTTCCATCTGTTCACTTACTGTTGTCTCATATCTCTTTCCATTTGTGACAGCTTGGCAGGTTTCTCTTTGTTCATTCAACAGATATTTATTGAGCACCTGCTACATTATAGGCCCTGAGGCACAATGGTGAGGGGAAAAATGTAGTTTCTCCATAGATTCTTCAGAATAGTAAGAAGAGTCAAAAATCCAGCAATCAACTAATTAAATAAAAATTGTCAGCCGGGCTTGGTGGTGCACGCTTGTAGGGAGGCTGAGACGGGAGTGTTGTGATTCGTGGACAGCCTCAGCTACTTAGTGAGGCCCTCTGCAACTTAGTGAGACCCTGTTTCAAATTAAAGAATAAAAAATAGGGCAGGGGGTGTAGCTCGGAGGTTGAATGCCCCTGGGTTCCATCCCAGACCCCCCACACACACACAAATTAAAATTGTCATATATAAGTCGAGCGTGATGGCACAGGCTTGTAAGCCCAGCATTCCGGAGGCTGAGACTGGAGGATCGCGGTTCGTGGACAGCCTCAGCTATTTAGTGAGGCTCTCTGCAACTTTGTCATGTATAACAGAGGACAGCCATCTATGAGAATTTGATCTAATCAGAGTGGTGTGAAAGGTGGAGAGAAGCTGAGGAGAGACAGCTTTACATGCAGAGGGAATAAAAATAGGAGTGGGGTGTTTGGGGAACTAAAACAGGATGATGTGATGCCAGCAAGGACGCTGGTGCTACGGGAGGCTAGAGGGGACGGCATCAACCTCACTTGAAAAAAGGTCACTGGCTGCCACATGGAGAAGTCTTTAGAGGGTCTAGAGATTATCAGGGAAACCAGTTAGGAGAGCTGTTGCTATATAGTACAAAAATGGTGCACGCTTATTCTTATAACTTCAATATTCTTCCCCATTCTTTCTCCTCTGTGGGAGATCTAACAAATCTGATTATTCTCACATGTTTTTTCTTTTTGTCCTTGTTTATGGCTGGCTGGCTGGTCAGCCTGCCTTCCCCTCTCCTTCCCTTTCTTCTCTATTGGGGATTGAACTCATGGGTGTTCTTACTTCTGACCTACACTTCCTGCCCTTTTGTACTTTTTTTGTGTGTGTGTGGTACTAGGGGTGGAACCCAGAGGCTTTCTACCTCCGGGCTATACTCCCAGACCTTTTTTATATTTTTTTTTGGAAACAGGGTCTCGCTAAGTTGCTGAAAGCCTCACTTTAGGTAGCTGAGGCTGGCTTTGAACCTATGCGATCCTCCTGTCTCAGCCTCCCGAGCACGGGGATTACAAGCGTGCACCACCACGCCCGGCATGCGTTTTTGTTTTGAAATAGGGTCTTGTTAGATTGCTGAGTCTGTCTGTGTTGTAGACTGACCTCAAACCTGCAGTTCTCTTGTCTTGCCTCCCACGGTACTGCAATTGTCTGTGTGCAGCACTACACCTCGACCTCTACCTTTTTTTTTCTTTGCCCTTTTTTTTTTTTTTTTGGTGGTACTGGGGATGGAACCCTTCTACCTCCAGGCTACACTCCCAGACCTATTTTATATTTTATTTGGAAACAGGGTCCCTAAGCCAGCTAAGCTGGCTTCTCCGCCTCCCAAGCTGGGGATTACAGGCGTGCGCCACCACGCCTGGCTTCTTTGCCTTTTTTTCTATAATTTGTATTACTTTATTTATGCCCCCTCTTTTTGTGGGCCTGGGGATTGAACCCACGGACATTCTACTTTTGATCCGTACCCCCAGCCCCATTTTTTTTTTTTTTTTTTTTTGGTGTGTGGGTCTGGGGATGGAACCCGGGGCATTCGACCTCTGAGCTACACCCCTGCCCTATTTTTTATTATTTTGAAACAGGGTCTCACTAAGTTGTGGAGGGCGTCACTAAGTAACACTAAGATCCTTCCTGAATGCTGGGATTACAAGAATGCTGGGATTACAGTGCGCCACCATGCCTGGCTTTTTTTTTTTTTTTTTTAACAGGGGCTCACTAAATTGCAGATGGTCTTGCTAAATTGCTGAGGCTGGCTGTAAACCTGTGATCTTCCTGTCTCAGTCTCAAGTACAGGAATTACAAGCCTGCACCACCACGCCTGGTTCTTTTTCTTTTGATGCTTTACTTTGGAAATAACATCCTAGTATCATTCCTTATTTATTCCTTCGGTAAGTATGTTTATTTCCTGGTTTCATCCCAGTTGAAGTGGTAAATCTTATTTGATTTCATGTCCTTTCATGAAACAGGAGAGTAGAACCTCACTTAGAAATGAAAGTGAGCCGGGCGTGGTGGCGCATGCTTATAATCCCCTCGCTTGGGAGGTGGAGACAGGAGGATTGCGCTGGTTCGAAGCCAGCCTCACTAGTTTAAGACACCCTGTTTCCGAATAAAAAAAATATAAAATGGGTCTGGGAGTGTAGCCCGGAAGTTGAAGGGTTTCCAGGAACCCCAGTACCACCAAAAAAAATAAAATAAAAAATAAAGAAATGAAAGTGATTTTTAGTAGAAATGCAATAAGAGCATAAACTTAAGAGGCAGAATTCTGAGTTTGAACATCTGTTAGTATGTGATTTTGGACAGGTTTTTTATGCTGTCTTTGTTTTCTTACCTGTAAAGTAAGGATAATAATAATTGTAGTATTGTGTTAGGCAGCTACCCCTCACCATGACAAAATGTCCAAGAAACAACTTTAAAAAAAAAAAAAGGTTTAGCCAGGTATAGTGGTACGTGCCTGGGAGGCTGAGACAGGAGGATTGCAGGTTTGAGGATAGCCTTAGTAGCATAGTGAGACCCTGTTTCAAGATAAAAAATAAAAGGGCTAGAGGTATAGCTTGGTTACCATAGGTCAATTTCCAGTGTCCTCCCCCAAAAAAGAAGGATTTATTTTGGCATATGCTTGGTTGACCTGTTTCTTTTGGGATCATCGTGGAGGACATGATGGAGGAAGCTGCTCACCTCATGGTAGTTGGGGCATGAAAGAGGGAAAGAAAGGATAAGGTTCCTAATACTCCTGTCAGGGTCATGCCCCTAATGACCTCATTTGCTTCCACTAGGTTCTACCTGAAGGGTCTACCTCCTTGTAGTGCCACAGACTAGCAATCCTATCTTTAACACAGGAGCATTTGGGTGATGCTTATCCAAACTATAGCTTTTGCCTCATAAAATTGCTGTGGAGAGCCGGACGTGATGGTGCACACTTGTAATTCTAGTACTTAGGAGGCTGAGACAGGAGGATCTCGGGTTCGAGGCCAGCCTTAGCCACTTAGGCCCTCTGCAATTTAATTTAGCAAGACCTGTTTCAAAATACAGGATAAAAGAAAGCCAGGCATGGTGGTGCACATGCTTGTAATTCCAGCATTTGGGAGGCTGAGACAGGAGGATTGTGGTTCCCGGACAGCCTCAGCTACTTAGTGAGGCCCTCAGCAACTTAGTGAGACCCTGTTTCAAAAAAAAAGAAAAGAAAAAAAAATATATATATATATATATATGTCTGGGAGTATAGCCAGAAGGTAGAAAGCCTCTGGGTTCTATCCCTAGCAACACACACACACACACACACACACACACACACACACACACACACACAGAATAGGGCTGGAGGTGTGGCTCGGGTTGAATGCCCTTGGGTTCCATTCCAGGCATATTCAGGCAATAATAAGCAGTAGTATTGATGGGTATTGCTATCATTTTATTTAATTTCTCAGCAGGTAGAGAAGAACCTTTCCTTGCTCTCCCTTCTCTTCTAGCATGCCTTCTCTTGTTTGAATTTCAGTTTTCTTTCATTTACTGTATTTTCTTCTAGATAGTTACTGATCTTGATATTCTTGATTGGTATACTCAAAAATTAGTATTCTACATGTCTGATCTTATGTAAATTAATTGTTCCTCTTGCCATTATAAAATTATGCTGAAGCCAGGTGTAGTGTTGTCCTGTAATCCCCATATTGGGATACAGATACAGGAGGAGGTGGCAGGTTTGCAGCCAGCCTCAGAAATTTACTTAGACTCTGTTTCAAAATAAAAAATAAAGTAGGAGTATAGCTCAGTGGTAGAGCATTTGACTGCACAATAAAAAATAAAACAGGGCTGGGGATGTGGCTCAAGTAGAACATTCTTGGATTCAATCCCCCCACCACACAAAAAGATTGCTGAACACTGAGGAATTCAAAAGGCATAGAAGGGCCTGGCTTGGTGGCTCATACTTGTAATACCCCCTACCCCCCCAAGCTGAGACAGGAGGATCTCACAGGTTCGAAACCAGCCTCAGCTACTAAGTGAGGCCCTCTGCAACTTAGTGAGACCCTGTTTCAAAATAAAGAATAAAAAATTGGGCAAGGGGTGTAGTTCAGAGGTTGAATGCCTTTGGGTTTCATCCCCAGGCCCACAAAATAAAAATAAAAACAAAAACAAAAAATCAAAGTCCGCCCATATTCAAGGTGAGAAGAAATAGACCCCAACATTTAGGGAAGAAGAATGCAAGAATTTGCAGCTGTTTTAAATCTATACAGCCATCTTTTCTTTTCCTTACTACTTGCCATACTTTCCAGAAAATTGTAGTGCAGTAGTACCCTCTTACCATTAGCTTTCCTTGGTTTTGTACATCTACAGCCTGAAAATATTAAAAAATATTAAATGGAAAAGGTCAGGAGTAAGCAAATTTTAAATTGTGTTGTCTTCTGAATAGCATGATAAAACATTGTCTCTCTCCATCCCACCTGGAGTGTGAATTACTTTTCTTTCCCCTTTTTTTTGTAGTACTGAGGATTGAACCCAGGAATATTCTGCCTCTCAACTATACCTCCAGCTGTATCTTATTTTTTTCAATTTTTAAATTTTTTATGTGGACCACATTGAATGTATCTTATTTTTTAAAAATTTTGAAACAGTGTCTTACTAAGTTGCCTAAGTTGCGGAGGGCCTCACTAAGTTCCAGAGGCTGGCCTTGAACCTGTTATCTTTCTATCTCAGCCTCCTAAATAGAGATCACAAACTTCTGCCACCATGCCTAGTCCCCTGCTCATTAGTCAGTAAGTAGCCCTCTTGAATGTAAGATTTGTCACTGCACAGTAGACATGTGTTCAATATTAGTGATTCCAAAGTACTAAAAGAGTAGTGATGTTGGCAATTTAAGTATGCCAAAGAGAAGCCATAAAGTACTTCCTTTAAGTGAAAGGGTGAAAGTTCTTGACTTAACAAGGAAAGAAAAAAAATTATACTGAGTTTCCTAAAGTCTACCAGTAAGACTAAATGTCTGTTAAAAAGAAAAAAGAAAACTTTATGCTGGGTGCAGTAGCAGGCACCTATAATCCCAGTACTTGGGAGGCTAAGACAGGAGAATCGTAGGTTAGAGGCAAAGTCTTAGCAGTTTAGCAAAGCTGATTGGCAACTTAGTTAAGACCTAGCTTCAGAAATTAAGTAAGAGCTGAGTGTGGTGGTGTATGCTTGTAATCTCCATACTTGGGAGCTCAGACAGGAGGATCATAGCTCACAGCCAGCCTCAGTGACTTAGTGAGGCCTTTGCAGCTTTGTGAGACCCTGCACTCTTGTAATCCCTGCTCTTGGTATGCGGAGACAGGAGGATCGGGCAGGTTAATAGTCAGCCTCCCTGGCTTCAGAGACCCTGTTTCCAAATAAAAATACATAAAAAAAAATAGGTCTGGGAGTGTAGCCCGGAGGTAGAAGGGCTTCCAGGAACCCCTGTACCACCAAAAAATAAAAAAATTTAAAAAAGAATAAAAATAGGACTGCAGGTATATCTTGGAGGTACAATGCCCCTGGGTTCCATCCTCAGTACTGAAAAATAAATAAAAGAAGGCTAGGGGTGTAGCTCAGTAGTAGATTGCTCCTATGGTCAATTCCCAGTCCCCCCCCCTCGAAAATATCTAATGTTACATGTCAGACTACAAAAGTCAGAGCAGCAGTGTATATATAACAGATGCTTAATTAAAAGGGCAAGCCCGGTGTGGTGGCCGCACCCTTGTAATCCCAGCATTGAGAGGCTGGGACCAGAGGATCGCAATTCAAGGACAGCCTCAGCTACTTAGTGAGGCCCTCTGCAACTCAGTGAGACCTGGTTTCAAAATAAGGAATAAAAAAATAGGGCAGGGGGTGTAGTTCGGAGGTCGAATGCCCCTGGGTTCCATCCCCAGACCCATAAATAAATAAATAAATAAATAAATAAATAAATAAATAAATAAATAAATAAATAAGACTTAGATGGGTGTGGTGGCATGAGTTTGTAATCCCAACATTTGGGGAGACTGAGACCAGAGGATCACAGTTCAAGGACAGCCTCAGGTACTTTGGCCCTTTACAACTCACTGAGACCCTGTTTCAAAATAAAGAATAAAAAATAGGGCTGGAGGTGTAGCACAAAGGTAGAATGCCCCTAGGTTCCACCCCAGTACCGCAAAAAAAGGTGGGAGAGTAGGTCCTCAAATTACAGGGTTTGGTACTTTGCATTGTATCTACTGAGGGTCTAGGAACAGTCCTTGTGGATGTGCGGGTGGATACTTCCTTTCTCAGACTTGAAAATGACAGTTCTTGTGAAATAAAAAATTTGTAAATTCTGGTTTAGAAAACAAAAGTAGACAACACAGTTTGTAAATTCGTTTCAAAGGGATAAATAGTAGCATAAACATTCTTTAGTTTTACTTTTATTTAATCAGGACCTGATTGGCATTTCTGAAAGCTGGTAGGCATAAGTAAGAAGAAAAGAGAAAGTCTAGCAGAAACTTCCTGGCCTTTTTTTTTCTCCTTTCCTGCCCTTTTTTCATTCAGTGATGTTTAGAGTTGTTAATCTCTTTCTAGTTTTTATTACCTAAACTCTAGAAAACAATTATATAATTTGCAACATAGAAATTAGCCTGGTGTGGGTGCCCATGCTTCTAATCCCAGTATTTGGGAGGCTGAGACAGAGGATTGCACACTGTGAAACCTGTTTCCAAACAAAAAAGATATAAAGGGCTGGGGGCAGGGGTGTAATTTAGAGGTAGAATGTCCCTTGACACAATCCCTAGTACCATATACTCACAAAATTAAATAATTTAATTAAACAATTTTAATAGAAAACACAACAGTTAATGCACAAAGGCAAAGACAAACTATTAAATACCCACAATTACAACATGTAAGTTATATATTTAAGTCACATTTGGAGAGATGCAATAATAGATGGTCCATTGTGAACTACAAATTAAGGTTATCAGCTGTATTGGTTTTCCATTGCTATAATAGAAGTATCTGAGGCAGACTACTTATGAAAGAAAAGAGGTTTATTTAGCTAACAATTTTGGAGGCTACAATTACAAATAGCATGACACTGGCTTTGGCAAGGGCCCTGTAGCATACCGCAGAGCATGTGTAGGAGGAGGGATCAACTTAAAGCCAGGAAGCATGAGAGTCTGGGTTATCCCACCATTTCTTTGGAGGGCATGCCCCAACCACCAAAGAACATCTTACTAGGGTCCACCTCTTAAAAGGCCTACACCATGCTGAACAAATGGGTACAGGCCTATAATCTTAGTACTTGGAAGGCTGAGATAGGATTACAGGTTCAAGGCTAGCACACAGCAGTTTAGGAGACCCTGTTTCAAAATAAATAAAGCTGGGTCGAGGTTCATGGACAGCCTCAGCTTCCTAGTGAGGCCCTTCTCAAGTCAGTGAGACCCTGTTTCAAAAAATATAAAGACTAAAAATAGGACTGGGGGTGAAGCTTGGAGGTAGAGTGCCCCTGGCTTCCATCCCTAGTACTGCAAAAAATAAAAAAAATAAAAAGTTTATTCTTCATTGTTATAAAATCTTACTTGTGATAGTTTGAACCCTTCTTGCATTCTCCTCCTCTCCAGAGGCATTCTTTAATTTGGTAGTTTTCATTCCCATACATTATACTTTGCTTTTTTTTTTTTTTTTTGTACTGGGGATCAAACCAACAGGCATTCTACCTCTGAGATACACCACAGCCTTAGTTTATTCTTTATTTTGAAACAGTCTAACTTGCGGATGGCCTCACTGAGGCTGGTAGTGAACCTGTGATCCTCCTGTTTTCTTCTCAAGTAATGGGATTACAAGTATGCGCCACCACGCCCAGTTTATGCTTTACTCTGTATGTATCTCTGAACTATAAATATATATACTATATGTACCCAATACATGAATTTACATATATTTACAGTATACATAATTATATAGTCTTACATGTCATACTGTATTTGTTCTTCCATAGCTTGCTTCACTTTACAGCCTTGCTTAAGGGCTTCATCATATATTCTTTCTCCTTTGGATATATTATTTACATAAGCATACAGAAATTTTTTGAACCATTTGAACTTAAATTTCAGACATACCCATTTGCCCCTATTTAATTTTTTATCTCATCACCTAATCATTTTTTCCATTAAGGGGCCACATATTCTTTTAAATCACTACAAATTAATTATCAAATTAGAAAAGTAACATTGACATAATCTACAAACCTTTTCCTTCAACTTTTACCATGTGACTTAAATATTTCTTACTAGCGCGTGCACACATGTGCGCGCGCACACACAAATTCTGGTTCAGGATCCAGTGTAGAATTATGCACTCTAGTAGGGGTGTCACACACTTAAAATCTCAGTATTTGGGAGACTGAGACAAGAGGATCACAGGTCTCAGCCAGCCTCAGCTACTTACTGAGGCCATCAGCAAATTAGTGAGACCTTGTTTCAAAATAAAAGAGCAAAAAAAAAGGATAGAGAGGTGTAGCTAAGAGGCAGAAAGCCCCTGGGCTCAATCCCCAGTATCACAAAATAAGTAAAAATAAATAATTAAAAAGATGGGTGAGGAGCCAGGCGTGGTGGCGCACACTTGTAATCCCAGCATTTGGAAGGCTGACACCAGAAGATCACGATTTGCAGACAGCCTCGGTTACTTAGTGAGACACTCCACAATTTAGTGAGACCCTGTTTCAAAATAAAGAATTAAAAAAAAAATAGGGCAGGGGATATAGCTTAGGTCAAATGCCCTTGGGTTCCATCCCCAAACCCGTGAGGGGGGGAGAGATGGGTGAGTAGCATCTTAGTATAATTTTGATTTACATTTTCCTGATAGCTAGTAATGTTAAAAATCTTTTTATGTGAGCTTTTATTCTTTCTTTTTTTTTTTTTTTGGTGGGTCTGGGGATGGAACCCAGAGGCATTTGACCTCAGAGATACACCCCCTGCCCAATTTTTTCTTCTATATTTTGAAACCGGGTCTCACTGAGTTGCAGAGGGCCTCACTAAGTAGCTGAGGCTGTCTGCAAACTGTGATCCTCCGGTCTCAGCCTCCCAAATGCTGGGATTACAAGCGTGCACCATCATGCTTGGCGCGCGCACGCGTGTGTGCGCTCTCTCTCTCTCTCTCTCTCTCTCTCTCTATATATATATATATATATATATTTTTTTTTTTTTTTAATTTTTATTTTTTTTTGTGGTACTGGGGATGGAACCCTTCTACACTCTCAGACCTATTTTTATATTTTTTATTTGGAAACAGGGTCTCTTAAGCCAGCGAGGCTGGCTTTGAACCTGCACGATCCTCCTGTCTCTGCCTCCCAAGCTTGGGAATTACAAGTGTGTGCCACCACTCCCGGCTTTTTGGTATTTTTTTTAAAACCAGAGCATTTATTGCTTGATTAATTGTT
The DNA here is from genome assembly GCF_963383645.1 of Muscardinus avellanarius. Taxonomy (NCBI): domain Eukaryota; kingdom Metazoa; phylum Chordata; class Mammalia; order Rodentia; family Gliridae; genus Muscardinus; species Muscardinus avellanarius. The sequence continues at coordinate 37,626,941 of NC_137794.1, read as the reverse complement.
GAAATTCTAAACATCGAACTGGATCCTCCAGTAGCAGCCCTCTTGGGTTTAGGTGTTGTTCCTTCATGGAATCTATGCTTGAATCTGCGATATACAAGTTTTAGGTGTAGATGTGCCTCCTCAGAATAGCCTCAGTAGCATTTCATCTTTTAGCCTACGTGCTCATTTTTTTCCTGTGCATGGTCAAGTAACCACATTTGCTACAGGTAACTAACTTCTGAATGTGATAGGCCTTAGAGCAATACCAGTGGCACAGTGTGGGTAACTTAACTGCAGCACTTGTGTGTGTGTGTGTGTGTGTGTGTGTGTGTGTGTGTGTGTGTTACTGGGGGTGGAACCCAGAGGCTTTCTACCTCTGGGCTATACTCCCAGACCCTTTTTATATTTTATTTGGAAACAGGGTCTCACTAAGTTGCTGAAAGCCTCACTAAGTAGCTGAGGCTGGTTTCGAAGCCATGCCTTCCTCCTGTCCCAGCCTCCCAAGCGCAGGGATTACAAGCGTGCACCACCACGTCCGGCTAACTGCAGCACTTTCTAAGTGATGACATTCCCTTTGTCTTCTTGCTTTGGCATCTGAGACCAAAGAGGAGGTGATTTTAATCATAGTTTTTTTTTTTTTTCCTTGTCAGGGGATGGAACCCAGGGGCATTTGACCTCCGAGCCACATCCCCTGCCCTATTTTTATTTATTTTGAAACAGGGTCTCACTAAGTTGCGGAGGGCCTCACTAAGTAGCTAGACTGTCCGTGAACCACAAACCTCTGGTTTCAGCCTCCCATATGCTGGGATTACAAGTGTGCGCCACCACGTCTGGCTCAATTATAGATTTTTCTAGGCTGTGTCAGTTGTGAAAATTCTGGTCTCAATCCTTAGTAATTAGGGGCTGATGGTTAGGAATTCCCTCATGTTCTTAGTCCATTTAGGCTTGTGTAACAATAACATAGACTGGGAACCTTTTTATTTTTAATACTTGTATCTGTTCATTGTTACATATCATAGTGAGGTTCTAAGTGATAACAGACATATGCACACAGCGCTTGGTGTGTTTTCTTGCCTTCAGATTTCATCCTACTCCCCCTTCCTTTCCACACATGTTAGTGAGTTTGGTATTGAAACCTTCATTTGCTTTATCATTTCTTTTTTTTCCATTCCTCACCTCCCTCTCTCAATCCCCTTCGGCTATTCTGCTGGTCTCTCTCATTTATCTGAAGTCCCTTTTGTTTCTTGTTTTGTCTCCAGCTTCCACATATGAAGAAAATATATGACCCTTAGCTTTCTGAGACTGGCCGATCTCAGCACAATATTCTCTATTTCTGTCCTTTTCATGAAAATGACATGTAATTTTGTTCTTTGTAAAGGCTGAGTAAAACTCCATTGTATATATATACACCATAATTTGTTTATCCATTCATCTGTTGACATACCTAGGTTGGTTCCTGATATGGTTTGGTGCCCTTAGAAAGAGGTAAAGCTAGAGCTTAGAGCAAAGCACCACGCCACAGAGTGACATAGTGGGATGACCCAAAACAAAGCCCCGCGTGGGCGCCAAATATGTTGCAGATTGGGAGAGTATGGTTGTGGGAAAACTGTTCCCTGGGACCTCTGTTAGGGTCCCGAACACACTTTCCCTTAAACCACAACAAAACCCAAAACAACCTAAAACAGAAAAAAAAAAAACATGGGTTCTTGTCCTAAGCTAAGAATAAATATGCATAGCTTGGACAGTTGCTGAAGATTTAAAGTTTATTAGAAAGATAGAAATACAGAGGATAGGTACAGCTCTATACCAGACTGGCATGGAGGGGTGACTCGAATGAATACACCAAAGGGATCACACATGGACTGGACTTTTTATACCCATGACCTCCATCTTGTTTGCGTAATTCTGACTAGTGAACATCCCTGTAAGGTACCTCCCCCAGCAAGATGTGGCAAGTTGTCTCCTTTCATGAAGGTTGACCCCTCCCACCATCTTAGCTAGCTTATCCAATCATGTAGATCTGTCTTTAGATAAAGGTCTAGTTCTCTTCTCCTAAGATCTGTCTTTAGATAGAGAAAGGCCTAATTCTCTCCTATTGTTAATTACTTTTAGCTAGGTTTATTTCCATTGGAATAGTTGCCTGATTTTAGGCAGAAACCAAGTCCTTGCACAGATTTGCCCCTCACCCAATTTTTAAATTATATTAATAATCATAGCTTTCTCAAATCTTCCTAGGCCATTCCCAATACTGGTACAGTTGTAAATTGTGTTGATTTAAACATGGGTATGCACGTATCACTGTAGTATTCTAATTTTAATTCTTTTGTAAAGATATTTGTTGTGGCGTATTCGGGCGAGAATAACTGTCCATAACCAATTATTAGTCCGTCAAGCCACACTTTATTACAGGTTCGAACCTGGACCCAAGCGCATGTGTCTCCACATAAAGCGGCAAGGGCCAGGACCGCCATTTGGGGGGGATTTTTATACAGTTGTACATCTTTCGAGTCATTCTGTTACATCATTGATGACGCTTTTTGAATTTGCAGCTTCCATCCAATAAGGTAACTTGTACAGACCTTTTTGGGATAATAGGGTAGGGTTAGGGGGTATCTTATCTACTATTTTTTGCAAAGTCATTCTTACTACATCAGCCTTGACTTTTTTTTTTTTTTTTTTTTTGGTGGTACTGGGGTTCCTGGAAGCCCTTCTACCTCCAGGCTACACTCCCAGACCTATTTTTACATTTTTTTATTTGGAAACAGGGTCTCCTAAGCCAGCGCGCGCGGCTGGCTTCGAACCTGCGCGATCCTCCTGTCTCTGCCTCCCAAGCGCCACCACGCCCGGCCAGCCTTGACTTTTAACATTTACCACTCTATACCTTAAAGCAGTTACACAAAGTGCACAGATGTTACCGAAGATAACAGGGTCACTTGAGAGAAGGTCACTTGAGAGAGAGGGTCTCTTATCTAAGGTATGCGACCTTGGGTTGGGCAGATGCTCTCAGGTAGGGTGGATGCCCTTAGTTTTTCCAGGAATTCTCCTGTAAGCCTTTTCCAGCTTAGATGCCTGCCCGCTACTTATAATTTATTACACACAATATTATTGATCAACATTATTCGTTTGAGCAATTTTTTAGCAACTACACCGCACCACACTCTCATAGCACTTTGTAAAGCTTTAACCTAAAACTTTAAACACAATATATTGAGGAGTGGTATAGCTAGGTCATTTTTTGGTCTCATTCCTAGTCTTTTGAAGAACGACAATATGATATAAGATCTCCATAGTGGTTGTACTAATTAACAATCCCACTAACAGTGTATTTCCCTACATATTTGCCAGCATTCATTGTTTGTATTTTTTTTTTATATTTTATTTGGAAACAGGGTCTCACTAAGTTGCTGAGAGCCTCACTAGGTAGCTGAGGCTGGCTTTGAACCTGTGCCATCCTCCTGTCTCAGCCTCCCAAGTTTAGGGATTACAAGTTTGTGCCACCACGCTCTGCTGAAACTGGGTCTCATTTAGTTGCAAAGGGCCTCACTAAGTATCTGAGGCTGTCCTTGAACCTCAGCCTCCCAAGTGCTGGTATTACAAGCATGCACCACCACGCCCTGCTTAGTCTTTTCATTTTTGAAACAAGGTCTTCCTGAATTGTCTGGCCACCTTAAGTAGCTGAGGCTGTCTGTGAACAATCCTTCTGAACTGCAATCCTCCAGGTCTCAGCCTCCCCAAGGATTTGTTTTAAAGTTGCTTATATATTATTATATATTCTAGATATTCCTTCATCAGAGGAGAAGCTGACAAAGGTCTTTTCTCCCATTCTGTAGGCTCTCTTCAGAAACTTATTAATTTGATGCTATCCCGTTTATTCCAGTGTTGGTTTTATTTCCTGCTTTTCTGGGGTCTTATTGAGGAAGTCTCTACCAGTTTCAAGAATGTTAAAGCATTGGTCGTATGTTTTCTTCTAGTAACTGCAAAATTTCTGGTTTAATTTCTAGATCTTTGATCTATCTTGAGTTGACTGTGGGTGAGAGATAGCTGTCTAGTTTTGTTCTTCTACATAATGCTGTTCAGTTTTCTCAGCACCATGTGTTGAAAAGGCTGTCTTCTCCAGTGTTTGCCTTGGCTCTTTTGTCAAAAATCAGTGAAGTCCTCCACAACTTAGTGAAATCCTGTTTCAAAATAAACAGTACCACTGGGCGTGGTGACACAGGCATATAATCCCCACGCTTGGGAGGCAGAGACAGGAGGATCGCTCAGGTTCAAAGCCAGCCTTCTGGCTTAAGAGACCCTGTTTCCAAATAAAAAAAATATAAAATAGGTATGGGAGTGTATCCCGGAGGCAGAAGGGATCCATCCCCAGTACCACCAAAAAAAAAGAAAAAAGAACAGTACTTGGCAGGCTGAGACAGGAAGACCACAGTTCGAGGCCAGCCTCATCTACTTAGTGAGGCCCTCTGTAATTTAGTGAGACCCTGTTTCAAAATAAAGAATAAAAATTAGGGCTGGGGATGTACTGCAGAGGTCGAATGACCTTGGGTTCCATCCCCAGTTTAAAAAAAAAATTATAAGGCTGCTGGGGGTATAGGTCAGAGGTAGAGTATCCTTATGTTCATTCCCCAGTAACACACACACACACACACACACACACACACACACACACACACACACACTGACTATAGCTGTGAGGGATTTGCTTCTGTATCATTTTTGTTGAAGTGTATCATTTTTGTTGAAGTGACTTATGGTTTTGTATTTGTTACTATAGCTCTGTAGTGTAATTTGAAATCAGGGATTGTTATGCCTCCAGCATGGTTTTCACTGCTCAGAATTGCTTGGCTATTCTGAGTCTTTTGTTCTTCCATATGAATTTTAGGACTCTAGCTGGGTTTGGTGGCACATGCTTGTAATCCAAGCATTTGGGAGATTGAGACAGGAGGATCGCGGTTCTCAGACAGCCTCAGCTACTTAGTGAGGCCCTTTGCAACTCAGTGAGACCCGGTTTCAAAATAAAAAATAAAAAATAGGGCAGGGGTGTAGCTCGGAGGTCAAATGCCCCTGGGTTCCATCCCCAGACATGCAAAAAAATAAAAAGAAAAAAAAATTTAGGACTCTTTTTTTGGCACCTCTGTGAAGAATGAGGTTGGTATTTTAATAGGGATTATACTGAATCTGTAGATCCACTTTTGATAGTCTGAGAACATTTTATTTATTTATTTATTTATTTATTTATTTATTATTTATTTATTTTTGGTACTGGGGGTTGAACTCCAGCCCCAATTTATTTTTTACTTTAAAATGGGTATCAGCCAGCTGTGTGGTAGCACATGTTCGGGAGGCAGAGACAGGAGGATCACACACGGATTGTGGACAGCTTCAGCTACTTAGCGAGGATCTTTACAACTCGATGAAACCCTGTTTAAAAAAAAATAAGACTAAAAAATATGACTGGGGAGTAGCTTAGAGGTAGAATGCCCCTGGGTTCCAACCTCAGTACCGTGAAAACAAAAAAACTGTCTCACTAAGTTGCTGAGGGCCTTGTTAAATTGCTAAGGCTGGCCTTGAACCTGTGATCCTCTTATTTTACAGGTATGGGCCATCAGGCCCAGTTTTTTCTGGGAAGTGTGTGTGTGTGTGTGTGTGTGTGTGTGTGTGTGTGTGTGTGTGTGTTTTACTGGAGGTTGAAACATGGGACATTTTACCTCTGAGCCACATCCTTGGCCCTATTTTATTTTTTTATTTTGAAACAGGGTCTCACTAAATTGCTGATTCTGACTGTGAACCTTTGATTCTCCTATCTCAGCCTCCCAAGTACTAGGATTACAAGCATGTGTCACCATGCCCAGCTGTCTGGGGATCTTTTAACCAACAAATTTCTCACAGTTATGGTAGCTGGGAAATCAGATCAAGGTATCCAATGTCTGCATCTGTTAAGATCCTGCTTTGTCATGGATGGCACCTTTTGATTGTGTTCTTCTGTGGTGGAAGGGTAGCAAACTCCCCTAGCTCTCTTTTATAAGGGATATTAATCTCATAAGAACTCTGCCTTGTGTCTCCCAAATACCCCCACCCCTTAATGCCACCAGCTTGGGGCTTGGGATTTTTTTTTTTTTTTTTTTTTTGGTGGTACTGGGGGAACCCAGGGGCGTTTCTACCTCCGGGCTATACTCCCAGACCTATTTTTTACTTTATTTGGAAACAGGGTCTCACTAAGTTGCTGAGAGCCTCACTAAGTAGCTGAGGCTGGCTTCGAACCTGTGCTATCCTCCTGTGTCAGGCCCAAGCGCTGGGATTACAAGCATGCAGCACCATTCCCAGGCAGGGCTTGGGATTTCAACATTTAAAATTTGAGGGGGACACAAACAGACCATAGCATTACCCTGAGGTAGATTCACTTTGTAGCTTAGTTCAAAACCCAGCACCACGGGTAAGACATCATGAGTATCCCTGCTGTCTTTATTTTAGTGAGTTCCTCCCTACCCTCACTCTGACTTACCTAATCAGACTATTGCCCTTTGTGTTGTCTGCTTTTTAACCTGGCCTTTTATCCTGCTAGCTCTAGGAAGGACATCAGGCTTTTGTCATGTGTTTAAGGTAGATGCAAGCTTTGAAATTTCATTTGTCTCTCTGGGTTTCTACTTTGTAGTTATTTATTACTTCGGGGGCGTTCAGCCATGTACTTAGTGGTTTTTTATACTCAGAATGAGCATCCTTGGTGTTCTGATATAGGGATTTTTTTGGTCATCAAATTAACTGTATTATCAACACAGAAGACCTTGTTTTGTTTTTCTTCTGTTAAAAGGCAGAGGTAACTGAATTTAAAGAAGAGGCTAGTAGTCTGGATATAATCCTGATAAGAAAAGCAAGCCATATAAATTAAGTTAATAATTTCTGGAATTATGAATCAGAGGTTGAGACTTAGGGCTGATTTTTATAAACTTCATATACCACATTTTTTTCTTGCTAATTAGAGCTTTTACTAGGAGAGACACACATATGCACATACACATGGATGACTGACTGTAAATTAGATGGAAAAACAGATTACAATGTGGTCTTCTCTTCGGAAGAAATAAGATACAAGAAAATAAAAGAGCAAGCAAGTTTTTAAAATCTAGAATAATGAAAGAGCTTGGGAAATGCTCAAATTTGTTTTATATTTAATAGCTCTATTAATGGATACTTATCTCAGTTTGTTTTTATTTCAGCTTTGGCTAGAACAGAGTCTAAGAGAGATGGAGGTTTTAAAAATAATTGGAGCTTTGATCATGAAGAAGAAAGTGAAGGAGATACAGATAAAGAGTAAGGAACTTTTTCCCTCAGATATTTTATAAGAATGAAACTTTTCATTAGAAGAACAGTATTTCATGGAAAGACTTTAAGTACGGTATTCTTTACTTAAAACTTTTTTTTTTTTTTTTTGTAGCAAAGGAACCCAGAGACATTCTACCTATGAGCTACACTCCTAGTCCCCCTCCCCCCTTTATTTTGAAACAGGGTCTCACAAAATTGCTAAATTGCTGAGGCAGGCCTTGAAGCAGCAATTTTCTGTCTGGCTTCCCAAGTACTGGGATTACAGGGTTGTACCACCACATGCTTCCAATACATGTAACCTTACGATTAAAAATTGATCATACAGCAGGGCATATTGGCATATGCTTCTGATCCCAGCTTCTTGGGAGGCTGCTGGAAGAGGCTATCAAGCTAAAGGCCAGCCTGGGCAACTTGGCTAGACCCTGTCTCAAAGTAAAAACAAAGAGCAGGGTGTGGTGGCGCATGCTTGTAATCCCAGCATTTGGGAGGCTGAGACAGGAGGATCTCAGTTCGCGGAGAGCCTCAGCGGCTTAGTGAGGCCCTCTGCAACTCAGTGAGACCCAGTTGCAAAATAAAGAATAAAAAATAGGGCAGGGGGTGTAGCTCGGAGGTCAAATGCCCCTGGGTTCCATCCCCAGACCCACATAAAATAAAATAAAATAAATAAAAACAAAAATAGCTGGGGTTGTAGTTTAGAGACTCTGGGTTTAATTCCCAGTCTCCTTACCCCCAAACTGACCAAACAACAGAAGATTTCAAATAAAGGAAAATATTCTTTTAAAAGGAGAAGAACATTCTATTTGGGCAGCAATTTGAAACACTATCATTTTCCAAATTAAGGCACTTAATTTTATATGAAAGTTTAAGTCCCATAGTATCTTTCTTTTCCAAGTATGACCTTCCTACCACCATTTTCATCTTAGATTAGATTCCCATCAGAGAAAGCGGCACTACTATAAATGATAAGCGTTAATGTTTTCCCAGGTAGAAGTTAAACAAAGCACTTATTATACCTTGTTAATGTCCTTGGAATGAATGCTGTGTATAAATTTTAATTAGTAGTTTTAATAGTGAAGGGTTGATATATCTGATTGATGGATGTATAACTATTTTACTATGGTGGTACCATTGGAATTACTTTCTTTTAATTAGCTAATTTTTTCCCTTTTAACAGTATGTTTCTTCTGTATTTTATTTTTCTGTTCTTCCCTAAATGTCAGTCTAAGACAGAAAGGAAAAATGAATGAGAACATATAAAATTCATAGCTTAAAAAAAATCATATGTTCATTTATAGTAGGATTCAATAAACTATGGCATATGGTCTCAAACTTGCCACCCATCTGATTTTGTATAATAATACTTTATGATAAAGAGTGGTTGTTACAGAAGTCATATGGCTTATAAAGCCAGATATATTTTATTATCTCATTCTTTACAGAAAAAGTTTGCTGATTTTCTGAATTAGGAGAGTATAAAGGATAAAACTTGTGAATTTAATGTATGCATTGTTAATGTTACTTAAGTTTTTTTTTCCCTTATTTTCTGTGTAGTGGGGCAAATCTACTCAGTATAGAAGATGAGGATTCTGAAACCTCAAAAGGAAAAAAGGCAAGTGTTGCTTTTTAAGTGTTTTTTTATTTTAAATTATATACTAAAATTATTACTTTAAAAGACTGTTTTAATTGTAAGCCCCAACTCCCCACCTCCCACCCCAGAGGCAAATATCACTTTGTTGTTTATGCATATGGGAATGTGTATTAGTCAATTTTTTTGTTATTGAACATATCTGTGTTAATCAGCTTAATCAGGAAAAGGTTTATTTTGGCTCCTTGCAGAAGCGTCCATGGTTGTGGAGCTCTGTTGCTTTGGGCCTGTGGCAGCACAATACCTCATGGCAGTGGGGAGTGGTGGGGAAAGCTGCTCACCTCTGGGCAGCTGGGAAACATGTGCCCTGCGAAGGCATTCCCTCAGAGACCTTACTCCCACCATGCCCCTCCACCTGAGGGCTCCACTGCACTCTGGTGCCAAAGTGGTCAGTACCTAGGCCTTTGGAGGGCACTGAACAAACAGTAGCACAAGATGTTAGGCAGTGTAAGACACAATTGTAATATACTGTACAGTTTTTTTTACATTTAATATACTTGGAGTCTGTAAAAACACTGATTCTTTTCAGTGGGTGTATAGTATTCTACTGTATTATGTGCTATTATTATGTGTGTTAGGCTGGTGCTGGGGCCAGTGGCCAGATGCTGTGAGGCAAGGCCGGTGCTGGGGCCTCTGAGGCCTGGATTGGAGCCTGCCGAGGGGTTAGGCCGGTGTTGGGGCCAGCGGCTGGCATCGGAGCCTTCCATGAGGCAAGGCTGCTACTGAGGCCAGCGAGGCCAGGATCAGAGCCTGCCAAAGGATTAGGCCGGTGCCGGGGCCAGCAAGGTCGGGATTGGAGCCTGCCGTGAGGCAAGGCCGGTGCTGGGGCCTTCAAGGCTGGTGCCGGGGTTGGCATCGGAGCCTGCCTTGTGGCAAGGCCGTTACTGAGGCCTCCAAGGCTGGGATCTGAGCCTGCCGAGGGGTTAGGCCAGTGCCGGGGCCAGCGAGGCCAGGATTGGAGCCTACCATGAGGCACGGCTACTACTAAGGCCTCCGAGGCCGAGATCGGAGCCTGCTGAGAGGGTAGGCCGGTGCCGGGGCCAGCGAGGCCGGGATCAGAGCCTGCCATGAGGCAAGGCCGGTGCTGTAGTCTTTTTATTTTTAAAACAGGGTCTCATTGAGTTGTGAAAGGCTTTGCTATGTAGCTGAGGCTGTCTGTGAACCGCAATCCTCCTGTCTTGGCGCCCTGAATGTTGGGATTATAGCGTGTGCCGCCATGCTTGGCTCTGTGCTATACTTTTATTTGACTGGCAGTGGAGGTTTTTTATAATATTATCAAACACATTATGATGGCTGTGCTGTCACTAAGTGATAGGTTTCAACCCTTATGTAACTTATGTGTATATGCATCTTATATGCAGACTGTCATTGATAAAAATGTTATTATGTAGCACATAGCATATGTGTGTGTGTGTGTGTGTGTGTGTGTGTGTGTGTGTGTGTGTGTTTTTCAGGGGCATTAGACCTCTGAGTTACATCCCCTGTCCTGTTCTATATTCTTTATTTTGAAACAGGGTCTCACTAAGTTGTAGAGGGCCTCACTAAGTAGCTGAGGCTGTCCATGAACCACGATCCTCCAGGCTCAGCCTCCCAAATGATGGGATTACAAGCGTGTGATTATATCTATCTATCTATCTATCTATATAATTTTATTTTTTTTAATCTTTTTTATTTTTTTTATTTTTGGTGGTACTGGAGTTCCTGGAAGCCCTTCTACTTTCGGGCTACACTCCCAGACCTATTTTATACTTTTTAGTTGGAAACAGGGTCTCTTAAGCACGGCTGGCTTCGGACCAGCGCAATCCTCCTGTCTCTGCCTCCCAAGCACGGGGATTACAAGCCTGCACCACCACGCCCGGCTATAGCTATATTTTAACCTAGTTTTTCCACTAGAATTTTTTTGTTTGTTTTTCTTTTGTTCTTTGCTTTAGTAGTTATTGCCTTGGAAAAAATATATTTTCTTATGTCAACAAATATATCTGTCACCTACTGGTCTTCTTTGTATTTCTTTTGGTTGTTTTCTTTGATACTGGAAATCTAAGCCAGGGCACTCTACCAGTGATCTACATTACTGGCCCTCTTGTTATTTTTTTATTTTTGTAGGTTTGGGGAGGGAACCCAGAGGCATTTGACCTTCTGGCTACATCCCTTGCCCAATTTTTTTTTTTTTTTATTCATTTTTGAAACAGGGTCTCACTGAGTTGCGGAGGGCCTCACTAAGTAGTAGCTGAGGCTGTCCACAAACCCCGATCCTCCGGTCTCAGCCTCCCAAATGCTGGGATTACAAACATGTGCCACCACGCTCGGCTTATTTTTATTTTGAGATTGACTCTGGCTAAGTTGTTTACACTGCCCTGAGACCTGACATCCTCCTGTCTCAGCCTTCTGAGTAGCATGAGCCATCACACTGTGCTGAATATATCATCTTGATTTTATTAATAGGAGTGCTCTAATCTGTGATATAATCTGCCATAAATTGCTCAATTTTTACTTATATCCTATTTGTTCCCATTAATTTGATATAGATTATTAAATAAAAACTATGAGGAGGAGAGAATTGGATGTGCCATGTGTTCTAAAATTTTTTTTATTATTGTGTGGGAAGGTTTTTTGTTTTTTGTTGTACTGGGGATTGAACCTAGAGTGATCTATCTTTGAGTTATACTCCAACTCTTTTTTTTTTTTTTTAATTTGGAACAGGGTCTCACTACTTACTTATGATCCTCCTGTCTTAGCCACCATGCTTTTTTTTTTCCTCCCCCTCTCAGTACTAGAGATTGAACACAAAGGCATCCTACTTCTGAGCCACACTCCCAGCCCTTTTTATTATTTATTTTGAAACAGGGTCTCACTAAATTGCTGAGCTGGGCTTGAGCATTCAATCCTTCTGTCTTGGCAGTACCCCAGCATGCCTGGCTGCAGCTTCTTTGCTTTTAAAATATAGGAATAGAGAGTTGTTAGCAAGTTTAAATAATATATGTTGGAGAGATTATGTTGAGAATAAAAATAGAAACTGGATGTGGTGGTGCATACTTACAATCCCAGCATTGGGCGGTTAATCACAGGTTGGAGATGAGCTTTAGCAACTTCACCAGGCATTGTTTCAAAGTAAAAAATAACAAGGATTGGAGGTACAGCACACAGGTATGATGTCCTTGGGTTCAATCCCGAGTATTCCTCTCCAAAGAAAAACAATAATCAAAAAATGAATAGAAGTAGGAAATTTGAGCGTTTTCTGGGTTGTCAGTACCTAGGGTCATATATTTGGCCTGGTGTTTTAGGTACAATTATTGTGTCTCAATCTGAAAAACCACTGGAATATGTAAAATACGAAAACTGATTTGGGCATGGTGTCACATGCCTATAATCCCAGCACTTGGGAGACTGAGACAGGAGGATTGCAGGTTTGAGGCTAGCTTCATCAATTTAGTGTGGCTGTCCACAACTTAGACCCTGTTTAAGAATTTAAAAATAAAAGCCGGGCGTGGTGGTGCACACTTGTAATCTCAGCATTTGGGAGGCGGAGACAGGAGGATTGCGGTTTGCAGCCAGCTTCAGCTACTTAGGCCCTTTGCAACTCAGCAAGAACCTGTCTCAGCGAGACCCTGTTTCAAAATAAAGAAAAAATAGGGCTGGGGGTTTACCTCAGAGGTAGAATGTTCTTGGGTTCAGTCTTCAGTACCTCAATCAATCAATCAATGGTCTCTGGATGTAGTTCAGAAACAGAATGCTCCTGGCCTTAATCCCAATACCCCCCCCCCAAAAAAAAAAAACCACGGAGATTGAATGAGATACTTCCTATAATGTAATTAGCATAATGGCACTTCATAGTAAGTACCTAAGAAATATTAGTTGTTGTAATAATATAGGGAGAAATAATATATGATCAGTATTTAATTGCAATCTTTTGCTTTTGGCATTCTTAGCAGATTGTATAGCAATATCAACTAAGAGAATAGTTCTCAAACATGGTGTATATCAGAATCAATTGGAGGATGGTGCGCGCCTGTTATCCCAGTACTTGGATGGCTAAGACAGCATCAGAAACACAGGGACCCTCACCAGACCCTATTTTCAGACCCTGTTTCAAAATAAAAAAAGGCTGAAGCCGGGTGTGGTGGCGCACGCTTGTAATGCGCACGCTTGTAATCCCCGCGCTTGGGAGGCGGAGACAGGAGGATCGCACAGGTTCGAAGCCAGCCTCAGCTACTGAGTGAGGCTCTCAGCAACTTAGTGAGACCCTGTTTCCAAATAAAATAGAAAATAGGTCTGAGAGTATAGCCTGGAGTAGAAAGCCTCTGGGTTCCACCCTCAGTACCATACACACACATAAATAAATAAAAATGTTCATAAGTGATCTAATATTGTTAGAGACTACACTTTGAGAATCACACTTTGATCTAGGGTACTTTTTTTAGAATAACCTGGGTATATTTATGGACCACAGTGTCTGGACAGGCCTAACTTTTCTCAACAAAATGCAGGTTAACTAATTATTCATGATAAAATAATTTGAAGAAATATGTTTTGCTAATTGTTACTGAATTCCTATTCCTGGGCTAGCTAGTGGATTGGGAGGGAGGGAGGGAGGGAGGGAAGGAGGGAAGGAGAGAGAGAGAGAGAAAGAGAGAGAGAGAGAGAGAGAGAGAGAGAGTGTGTGTGTGTGTGTGTGTGTGTGTGTGTGTGTGTGTGTGTGTACTAGGGATTGAATTCAGGGGGATTCTACTCTGAGCTACATCTCCAGGCCTATTTTTCATTTTGAAACATTGTCTCACTAAAGTTGCAAAGGGCCTCACTAGATTGCTGAGTCTGTATGGGAAAGTGTGACCATCAGGTCTCAGCATTCTAAATACTGGGATTAGAGCCCTGTGCCACCAGGCATGGTGGTTTATATCTTTATTTTTTTTTTTCTTTTGAGGTACTGGGGATGGAACCTAGGGCTTTCTGCCTCTAGTCTATACTCCCAGACCTATTTTATATTTTATTTGTAAACAGGGTCTCACTAAGTTGCTGAGAGCCTCATTCAGTAGCTGAGGCTGGCCTTGAACTTACATGATTCTCCTGTCTGAGCCTCCCAAGTACTGGGATTACAAGCTTATGCCACCACAACCAGCTTTATTAATTAGTATTTAATTACCCCAAGATTACAAGTAAAGGTACTTGACAAGAAAGACCAATTCCTAAGTCATTATATTTTCATGGTAATAATAGTACATTTTCTATATAAAAAGGTCACCAAAGCTGGTATGGCGTGCATGTAATTCCAGCAATTTGGGAAACTGGACAAGTTTGAGGTCAGGCTGGACAGTTTAGCAAAACCCTGTCTCAATATAAATTAAAATGAGCTGGGGATGTAGCTCAGTAGTAGAGTGCTTGCATAAGGCCCTAGGTTTGATCCAAACGCAGAAGTGATTGTATTCTCTTACTCAGAGAAATGAAAGAATGTTGATAACCTCATTATCTTTCCTCTGTAGTTCTGTTTCTATTGTCAGTTGTTTCTCTTGATTTTTGGTTATATATTGTGAGCTTGGTTGAACAATTGGTAGTGCATATGAAAGGTACCCATTAATTTGTGGCCTAGGATAATCTCTAGAGAAGATGTACATTTACTGGCAGGGTTAAACAGTTTGAATCATCTAGTTAATTCTAGTATACTCTAGAATTTGAGAACTACTGCTTTAATCAATCTGGAAGTTGACATGATTAGAAAGGATCTGGATTCCCATCTCTGAGGGCTATAATAGTTCTAATCACATGTGGTGGTAAGCTATAACACTATATTTTGAGGTATTTTGAGGTCCTTTGTGCCTGACAGAGTAACAACTCCAGTTTTTATCCCCCTGGCTATGGAAGTCTGTTAGAAGTTGGTTTCAGCTTCTCTGTATCTCCTGGAATCAATAGAAGCCTTGTAGGAAACAGTTCAAATATCAGCCCACTACTCTAGGTTTCTTGTATCCTAATAGTCTGACAACCCAAAAGAGAGTAGGTAATAAGGAAATGTCTTAGGAAGAGAGTGATGAGCAGTGTGTCTAAAATAGGTACTTTTAAGTTTTGGAATATAGTTATGCCAGAAAACAAGCAGTGCTGGCACAGAGAACTCTCTCCTCAGGAGGACTTTTTCATGGGAAATATTTCTTAAGGTACTATAGGGTATCTATAGAAATAATTAGGAGTCGGGCATGTGGCACACACTTTTAATCCCAGCATTTGGGAGGCTGAGGCAGGAGGATTGCAGTTTGTGGACAGCCTCAACTACTTAGCGAAGCCCTTTGCAACTCAGTGAGACCCTTTAAAAAAAAATAAAAAGACTGAAAAATAGGGCTGAGGGTATAGCTTGGAGGTATGCTCATGGGTTTCATCACCAGTACCACAAAAGAAAGAAAGAAAGAAAGAAAGAGGGATGTCAAGTGATTATCTTACAGGTTTTTTTTTTTTTAAAAACAAAAGAGTGATAAACATGCTTCAAGAATGAATTTAAAGTCCAGTGTGGTGGCGCACGCTGGTAATCCTAGCATTCAGGAGACTGAGACAGGAGGATCGCAGTTTGCGGTCAGCTTCAGGTATTTAGTGAGGCCCTTTGCAACTCAGAATGACCCTGTTTCAAAATAAAGAATAAAAAAATAGGGCTGGGGGTGTAGCTTGGAAGTAGAATGCCCCTGAGTTCCATGCACAGTACCACAAAAACAAAACAAAACAAAACAAAAGGATGAATTTAAGCTGGGTACAGTGGCACTTAGCTCTAGCTCTAGCTACTCAGGAGGCTAGGGCCAGCCTGGGCAACATAGTGAGACCCTGTCACTATGCAGTCACAACAACAAAAATGAAATAAAAGCAGTTGAAAATCATTGTTTAAATGTTGTGTGTGTGTGGGGGGGGGTACTGGGGATGGAACCCAGGGGCATTCTACTTTCAAGCTACACCCCCAGCCCTATTTTTTATTCTTTATTTTGAAATAGGGTCTCACTGAATCACAAAGGGCATCATTAAGTAGCTGAGGCTGTCTGTGAACCGTCATCCTCCAGTCTCAGCCTCCTGAATGCTGGGATTACAAGGGTGTGCCACCATGCCTGGCTTTAAATGTTGCTTTGAGGAAATTATTACTAAGAACTGAGGACCTTGTTTTTTGTTTGTTTTTGTTTTGTTTTGTTTGTTTTGTTTGGTGATACTGGGGTTCCTGGAAGCCCTTCTACCTCCGGGCTACACTCCCAGACCTATTTTTTTAAAATATATATATTTTTATTTGGAAACAGGGTTTTTTAAGCCAGTGCAGCTGGCTTCGAATCTGCGCAATCCTCCTGTCTCCGCCTCCCAAGTGCGGGGATTACAAGCGTGTGCCACCACGCCCGGCTGTTTTTGTTTTTGTTTGTTTTATTTTTGGTGGTACTGGTGTTCCTCGAAACCCTTCTACCGCCGGGCTACACTCCCAGATCTAATTTATATATATTTTTTGGAAACAGGGTCTCTTAAGCCAGCTGAGGCTGGCTTCGAACCTGCGTGATCTTCCTGTCTCAGCCTCCCAAGCGTGGGGATACAAGCGTGCGTGCGCCAGTAGCCCGGCTAGAGGTTTTTTTTTTTGTCCCTTTGGAAGCGGGGATTGAACCCAGACTGCCACACCTATGAAGCAGAGCCTTTGCCACTGAGCTACATCCTGGCCCCTGAAAGTTTTTGGTTTTTTTTTTTTTTTACTATCTTATGCAATGCGTGCACCAAATACAGTTTTCTTTGGTAAGGAAATCAAGGAGGAATTTATCCTGTTATGTTGTGATTTCTTCCAGGTGATTAATACTTTTATGTTAACATTTGTACCTGTGATGAAATAAAGACATTTTCTTATTTTTCCTTTGGTTTTTTTTTTTTTTTTTTTTTTTTTTTGGTACTGGGGTTGGAACCCAGGGGCATTGTACCTCTGAGCTACACCCCCAGTCCCAGTTTTTGTCTTTTTTTTTTTTTTTTTTTTCTGAAACAGGATCTCACTGAGTTGTGAAGGGTCTAGCTAAGTAACTGAGGCTGTCCGCAAACCTCAATTCTCCAGACTCCGCCACCGAATGCTATGATTACAAGCGTGCTCCACAACGCCTGACCTCATTTTTCCACTTTTATATAGAAACGTTTATGCTAGGGCAAAAATTCTTACAGAAAGATAAAAGTTGAAGCGAGAACTGATTGCCACATTTGGCAGTGCTGTCCTACTGAGGAAATGAATTTTTTTACTTTCTGAAGAAAACTGTCCTAATATCCACTACCCTCATTTCTTTTTAGTACTTTAGAGAGATTTAAATGGGAAAAATAAAATGCCCTGATGTTCCTTCAAATTTGCATTCTTGTTAGAAAATAAAAGCACCATTATTGAATTACTCCAAGGTCCATGCCACTGTTAATCACCTTCATTCATCTGTCCCTAGTAGCTGTACATTTTTGTTTTTTCAAATAGTTGATGATAAATAACATTATGGTACTTACTGACTCTTTAATATTTATGGATTTTTTTTACAGTTAAGTCGTCGATCTGAAATTGTTCCTACTAGTTCTGGTGATTTCATCTTGAAGACATATGTAAGACGAAACAAGAGTGAAAGTTTTAAAACTTTGAAAGGCAACCCAATTGGACTTAACATGTTGAGCAACAATAAGAAATTAAGGTATAGGTGCTTTATCACAATATTCTACAGAAAAGATAAAAGGTCTAGTAGGAAAAGATAACCACCTTGGTAGCCAGCAGGCTCACTGTATACCTTTTCTTTTGAATTTGTCAGGCCAACAGGTAGGATGGTTCCAGTATATGAATTCTTTATTTCAGTCTTGGGAGTAGGATTGATTATAATGATTTCTTGATTCTGAATAAAAAGATATTGCAAGAAATTTCAGTAGGCTGTCATCTTATGCATTTACTTTATAGATAGCAAATGTACTAGAAGTAGTAGAAGGCACCATAGGGTGGGATGGTCACATGCCATGTAGGAGATTCTAATTAAGATTGTCTCAACAAGGGAATGTAAGCCTGCCCCTCCAACATTACTTATTCTTCCTCTTGCTTTCCTAATAATTACCATATTGAGCCACTGTTACTAGTACAATTGTGCTATAAGTAATAGCCTATAAAATCACTAATTTCAACTATGTCAGTTTATAGATAGATGGCTAAGATCCATAAAGACTGAATAACTTTCAGGTTAGTGCAGAATCAGAAGTAGAGTTTAGGACTCTTAATTTCTATTCTGGTGATGTACATTATTTTTTTTTTCCCCCTTGACCTGGTTCGGAAACCTTTGAAAAACAATTCAGGAAATAGAAAACACCTACAGAGCAAGTTACATGATTGATTGGGTTTATCTATAATTTTTTACTTTTAAGTGGGAAAGGTTTTTGTTGTGTGTGTATGCTCATATTTAAAAGGGTTTGTTTTGTCAAGTATATTTAGTTTTTCCCTGTTAAATATTCTTTATTTCTTGAATTTTGCAGTGAAAATACACAAAATGCATCATTATGTTCTGGAACTGTAGTTCACGGTAGACGTTTTCATCATGCTCATGCTCAGATAGCAGTAGTAAAAACAGCAGCCCAAAGGTAAGGATTTAAATTCTTTGCGTTACACATATTAAACACACACACACACACACACACACACACACACACACACACACACACACACAAACCTCTTTAATAGGAGTTTACTTAAAATAAACACAAAAACTGGGCGTGGTAGTGCATGCTTGTATGGAGGCAGAGACCTGAGGATCGCCCTTCGTGGACAGCAGCTACTTAGTGAGGCCCTTTGCAACTCAATGAGACCGTTTCAAAAAATAAAAAAGAATAAAAAATAGGGCTGGGGGTGTAGCTCAGAGATAGAATGCCACTGGGTTCCATCCCTGGTACCTCAAAAAAATTAAATAAAAACAATTTTTTTGTGGAACTTTACTGTTTTCACTATCTGTGAAGAACTATAGCTTTGTAATAATTTGTGACCTGAAGTTTTATTTTTTTATCTGCTTTTGAAATAATCACATTCTAGCCGGGCATGGCGGCACATGCTTGTAATCCCAGCATTCGGGAGGCTGAGATAGGAGGATTGCGGTTTGAAGACAGCCTCAGCTACAACATAGTGAGGCCCTTTGCAACTCAGTGAGAACCTATTTCAAACTAAAGAATAAATGTAGCTTGGAGGTTGAATGCCCTTGTGTTACATCCCCAGATCTGCAAAAAGAAAAGAGAAGAAAAGAAAAAGATAATCACATTCTATAAGAGACTTTTAAAATACGAGCCATTGTATTGCATTATAACCCAGGAGATCTAAGAAAATACATAAATTGAGCTGATTTATACAATTTAACCTTACAGTGTTTGACTGATTTATCCTCAAGTTGGTAGTTGAGCACTAAAGAGTAAAAACTATAGCTCTTACTTCACATGATTTATAAGAATTCATACTCTCAAACTGGTATAGTACTTGAGAGACTGAGACGGGAGAAGCAAATGTTCAGAGTCATCCTCAGCAATCTGTTGAGGCTGTGAGCAACTTAGCAAAACCTTGTTGCAAAATAAAATCTTAAAGATAGGGCTGGGGGTGTAGCACATAGGGAGAGTGCCCCTGAGTTCAATTCCCAGTAGACCCCCCACCACCACCACCAGACACACACAAAGAATTCATAGTGTCAAAACCACATTCTACCTCCAAGCTATACCTCCAGCCCTACATTTTTAGTCTTTTTATTTTATTTTTACTTTTTTTTTTTTTTTTTTGGTGGTACTAGGGGTGGAACCCAGGGGTTTTTCTACCTCCGGGCTGTACTCCCAGACCTATTTTTATTTGGATACAGGGTCTAACTAAGTTGCTGAGAGCCTCACTTGGTAGCTGAGGCTAACTTCGAATATGTGCGGTCCTCCTGTTTCAGCCTCCCAAGTGCTGGGATTACAAGCATGTGCCACCATGCTGGCTCTAGTCTTTTTATTTTTTAATTAATTAATTGATTAAAAGATTTTTGATATTGAGGTTGGAACCCAGGGGCTTTTCTGCCTCCAAGCTATACTCCTAGATCTATTTTTTTTATACTTTATTTGAAAACAGGGTCTCACTAAGTTGCTGAGAGCCTCATTAAATAGCTGAGGCTGGCTTCAAACCTGTGCAATCCTCCTGTCTCAGCCTCCCAAGTGCTGGGATTACAAGCGTGTGCTGCCACTCGCCACTCCCAGGCTAGTCTTTATTCTTTGAAACAGAGTCTCAGTGAGTTGTGAAGGGCCTCCATAAGTAGCTGAGGCTGTCCTTGAACCATGATCCTCCAGTCTCAGCATCCCAACAAGTTGTGTGCCCTTATTCTTTATTTTGAAACAAAGTCTCAAAGGGAGGCACAGGGCCTTATTAAGTAGCTGAGGCTGTTCAGGAAGTACCATCCTCCTGTCTCCAAATGCTGGGATTAAAAGTGTGTGCAACCAAACCTGGCTCTAGTATATTTATTTTTCCAAGGATAAGAAAAATAAATACCATTGAGCTTCAGCCCCAGACCTTAGAGCTTATATTTTAATAAAAGCTTATTAACAGTACAGCACAATATTTTATTTGGGTAGTAGTTCAGCATAATTCATAATATACTTTTTTCCATAAATGATTATTACCTACATACCTCTCTCTTTTGTTTTCCCTTTTTAACTTCCTAATTTTTTTTTTTTTAAAAAAACCAAACCCCTTTCTTTTACCTCTATTCTGTATTCTCTCTTTCCTTTGCTCTGTACAAATGAGTTTTCAAAACAACAAAGTGGCCGGGTGTAGTGGCGCACGCTTGTAATCCCAGCCCTTGGGAGGCTGAGACAGGAGGATCGCACAGGTTCGAAGTCAGCCTTAGCTGCTTAGTGAGGCTCTCAGCAATTTAGTGAGACCTTGTTTCCAAATAAAGTATAAAATAAGTCTGGGAGTATAGCCTGGAGGTAGAAAAGTCTCTGAGTTTCATTCCCAGAACCATAAAAAAATGTGAAAGTATTAAACTTTTTTCACTTCTTAGGCTCAACAGTGATTAGTTTTTTTTTGTTTTTTTTTTTTTTTTTTCCTTTTTTGGTGGTACTGGCGTTCCTGGAAGCCCTTCTACCTCTGGGCTACACTCCCAGACCTATTTTTACATTTTTATTTGGAAACAGGGTCTCCTAAGCCAGCGCACGCGGCTGACTTCGAACCTGCGCGATCCTCCTGTCTCTGCCTCCCAAGTGCAGGGATTACAAGCGTGCGCCACCACGCCCGGCCCAACAGTGATTAGCTTTTAATGCTTAACTTTTGATTTTAGTTTTACTTTTCCAGGAAATATAGCTCCATAAAAAAATGAATACATAGAATAAGATAGCTCATATTTTAAACTTTGATGTTTATATTTTGCTTCACTGACTTTAATGAGTATGATGATATTGCATCATTTTTTGTCATTTACTCAATATAGATTTATTTTATTTGTTTATTTTTTTTGTGGTGCTGGGGATGGAACCCAGAGGCTTCCTATCTTCGGGCTACACTCCCAGACCTATTTTGTATTTTATTTGGAAACAGGGTCTAACTAAGTTGCTGAAAGCCTCACTAAACTGCTGAGGCTGGTTTCGAACCTGTGCGATCCTCCTGTCTCAGCCTCTCAAGCGCGGGGATTACAAGCGTGCGCCACCACGTCAAGCTCAATATAGATTTATTTCATATAATTTTTAATAGCAGAATTTCAGATAGATTAACATAAGCTTGTAATGATTCTCTTCCTAGCTGTTGAAAAAGTGTTAACTGTGTGTTTTCTTTTGAATATTTATATAAAGACAAGTTATATTTCTTTTAAAATTTGCTGGGACTAAATTATTTTTAAATGTATTCCACATGATAGAAATATAAGAGTTAGTATAGAGATTTGAAGAGTTTTGTAAACTATGTTTACAGACAGCTCTTAATATCTAGCTTCTCTTTAATGACAAATAATTTCAGAATGTGAATTTTGTTTTCTCCTTGAGTAAATGATATTAATAGTTTTTTGAAGTTTCATGAACTGTGGAAAATATAGACTTATACATCTTATTTATGATAATTGACTATAATTTTTAATCCTAGCCCTTTCCTTGTTTCTGAAATAATATGTGATATTTATCCTAAGGCTTTTATGGAAAAGTTTAAACTTGAAATATCTTTGTTTACTCAAAAGCAAATAATCACATCTGAACCACTAAAAATTTTATAACTTTCAGGAAATGTCATTGTTCTGAAAGATTATAAAGCTGTCCTAAAATAAAATGTATCTTCGAATGTTTGATACATAAGTGCTTTCAAGAATTTACCTTTTTATATATCCATCTTTCTTTCTGTTAAGTATATATGATTTATCAAATTAAATTTAGATTTAATTAGATTAAATTTTGTGTCTTGCCAAAAATTGAAAAACAATTCAGACAAGACTTAAAATATACTATAGAATATACATAAAACATCTTTAAAACAAGTCAATCATATTATAGTTTTGCCTTATTGACTACAGTTAATACAACTACGATGTTATATCAATAGTGAGGTCTTGCCTCTTACATTTTTTTCTTTTTTATGTTTTAAGCAATCCGGACCGAAAAGAAAGGTAAGCTTAATATTGATGAAATTAGAGCATGACTATAGCAGTAAAATACAAGATTATTTATATGTTGGAAAAATATTTATTGAATTAGAGTTCATCATTAAAGTGTATTATCTTTTCCTGCTTGTGGTGCCAGGAATCAGACCTAGGACTTTGTGCATTCTAAGCAAGCGTTCTACCACTGGGCTACATCCACATCCCTTAAAGCTTTTTATTTTAATAAAAGGAAACATAATAAACAGTTACAACATGATGTTTGGGCTTATGAATGTGGTGGTTCAGCATATTTCATAGTTTTGATCAGTGTTTATTATGTATTTTTGCTGATGCGTGGCTACTTTCCTTTAAAAATGTAATGTTTCAGTCACTTGATAATAAAGTTACTTTCATTTATATCATTAGTGCTACTCCTATTTTTCATTTTACTCAGGTAGAGTGTGTTGGGGAATAGAAATTAGAACATCTTAAGTTTGGAGTTTAAACATCAAGCTGGATGTAGTGGCACATGCTTGGACGTAGTGGCATTTGGACGTAGTGGCATTTGGAAGGCTGAGAGCAGAGGATGACAGTTCCCGGACAGCCTCAGCTACTTAGTGAGGCCCTCTGCAACTCAGTGAGACCTGGTTTCAAAATAAAGAATAAAAAAAAAGTAGGGCTGGGAGTGTAGCTCAGAGGCAGAATGCCCCTGGCTCCCATCCCCAGAACTACAAAACAATAAAAACAACCCCCCCACACACACTTTAAACATCAAATGTTTTCTAGTCTGACCCCTAAATTTGTAACAGTTTCATGGTCAACTTTCTAATTTTTGAATAATGTAAATATATAGAATAAAACTTTTACTAATACATATTTCTTTGAATAGTGAAATGATTATAATGGTTCTAAAGCAAGTGTTTGCAAAAGTAGCTTCTCCAGTTGATAAGTATGAAGATATTTTTCTTTGTGTGTGTGTGTATCTTTTCATGCTTTTATGAGATTCTCAGAAATTTTTTGTGAACTCTGCCTTTCCGCCTCCTAACCAAGTTAAGAGCCCTTGTATTAAAACATTACTTTCATATAATTGGTGTTAAAAAGGGACATATCATCATTTTATTTAGGTTTTTTTTTTTTTTTTTTTTTTTACGGATCTGGGGATGGAACCCAGGGGCATTTGACCTTTGAGCTATACCCCCTGCCCTATTTTCTATTCTTTAATTTGAAACAGGGTCTCACTAAGTTGCAGAGGGCCTCACTGAGTAGCTGAGGCTGCCTGGGAACCACGATCCTCTAGTCTCAGCCTCTCAAATGCTGGCTTACAAGTGTGTGCCACCACACACAGCTTTTATTTAATTCTATAATTTCAGCTCTTTAATTTTGTTTAAAGATGTTTAGGATGTAAAGAGAAATGTTATTTTTTGTAAAAATTTTTCCATCTTCATGAACACCAAGTTTCAGTAGATTTAAAAATGATTTTTAAACAAAAATTTTAAATGCATTTTATAATTGTGAACATATTTTACTACCTATTTCCTGAAAGATGTATTTTCCCATCGTATCAGTCTTTTTCTTTGAGTCAATCATTATTTGTCATATATAGGTGAATAATTTTATATCTTAACTTTTTACTCATTAGTGACTACTTTTTGTTTTATTTATTTATTTATTTATTTATTATTTATTTATTTGCAGTACTGGGGATGGAACCAAGGGGCATTTTACCTCCGATAGATGCCATATCCCTATTTTTCATTCTTTATTTTGAAACAGGGTCTTACTGAGTTGCAAAGGGCCTCACTAAGTAGCTGAGGCTGTCTGTGAACCGCCATCCTTCCTGTCTCAGCTTCCCAAATACTGGGATTACAAGAGTGTGCCACCAGGCTAAGTGACTACTTTTTAATAAGGTTATTATTTTATTAAACTGTTAAAATATGTTAAATAAGTTTATAATTATATATAGAACAGTCTCTTGTTGTATCCAAATAAATACATTCTTTTCATGTGTTGTATAGTAATTAAAATGTAGCCACTCTTATGAACAAAATATGAAGGATCTTAGATTTTTTTCACAATACTGTGGAAGGTTTATGATTCTTTTTCATTGCTTTGGCTTATGTATATTTCTGTAGTAGGAATTTATTCACTGATAAAATTCAGCAAATATTTAAATGCTAGTATACAGTGGGCCCTCTTTTAGGAACAGACAGAGGTTCCTATCTTTTTGTAGCTTAGATTCTTTTTGGAGTAATGCTGGAATAGGAATCAGAAAATTGACAAATTATAGCCCAGCCTAGTGGGGCACACTTGTAACGCCAGGACTTGGGAGGCTGAGACAGGAGGATTGCACAGCCTCAGGCACTTCGTGAGAAGACTTATTTCATGGTATAAAATGTGGATAATATTTGCCCAATTTTAAAGGAGTTCTTTGAGGAACAGGTGAGATAATTATTTAAAACTGACATATACATTAAGTGGAAAAGTTCTAAACAGTAATAGATATTGAAAAATTTTCAGTCTTTTGTGCTAAGATTACCTCAGCCTGCTAAAGGTTTTGGAAACTAGATGTAAAGAAGCAAGTATTTATAAAAGTACACAAGTGCTTTCCTTGGGAGTTTAGTTGTTGTTAGGCTGAATTTAGTTTGTAAACTCTGGGATCTTTAACATAGGGCCAGGCGTGGTGGCTTGTAATTCCAGCATTTGGGAGGCCAAATTGCAGTTCACGGACAGCCTCAGCTACATAGCGAGGAAAACTATAAAAAAAAAAAAATATATATATATATATATTTTTTTTTTGTATGTGTGTATGTATATATATATATGTATGTGTGTATGTATGTATGTATATTTTATGTTAATCAGAGATGAAGTAGGAAGAACTTGGTATTATCACTAGATTTTAGCTTGTAAATTATTCAAGTAAGCCACTTCTTCCCTCTTGTGAATAGTAAACCACTCCCACTTGTGAATAATAATACATCTACTATCTTTACTCTTTACCGTATAAGGAACTATAAATCTCTAAAAGAATGATTTATTCTTAAGACAGTGGTTTATCTAATAAAAGCTAGGTAGTTGTAAAAGCTTGCTGTCTTTGTTTCTCTACCACTTTTACCATATACTGAGCACATCGAAATATGTTGTAAACTTACAACCCAGATAGAATGAACAATAAATAACAAGCTCCAGAGCTTGTTATCTTTTTTTTTTTTTTTAATTGCTTCCAGTTCTTTATATTTTGGGTGACTTTGACAGCTTGAATAGGTCAAATTCTTTTCTGCTTGATGCCAGATAGGTTGTGCATACAGTTTATGTGATAGTACCAGCAACCTAGAGTATGTTGTAGTTTGGTATATGAACTCTTTTGTTTTCCTCTCCCTAGATAAAGAATCTAAGCTGAGTGTGGTGGCACATACCTGTATTCCCAGTACTTGGGAGGCTGATACTGGAGAGTCGCAGGTTTGAGATCAGCTTTAGCAATTCAGCAAGACTTTTAGTAACCTAGGACCTGATTAAAAACAAAACAAAAAAAGTAAAAAAGAATGAGGGATATAGCCTGGACATAGAATGCCCCTGGGTTCAATCACCGGTACTACCATTAAAAAAAATAAGAGCCGGGCGTGGTGGTGCATGCATTTGGGAGGCGGAGACAGGAGCATTGCTGTACCAGACAGCCTCGGCTACTTAGTAGGCTCTCTGCAACTTAATGAGACCCTGTTTCAAGATAAAAAATAAAAAAAAGAAAATAGAGCTTGGGGGTGTTGTTCAAAGGTAGAATATAATACCACTGGGTTCCATTTCCAGTACCACAAAAAAAGAAGAAAAATCTACTGACATTTTAAAACTGAAACACATAGTGGTTGATTTTTTTTATTTAGAATTTATTTCATATTATTACAATGTGTCAATATTTTGAAACAAAAAAGGTACAAAAATGAAAAGAATAAGATTAAGGCATAGGAAGTAATAAATGTTTACTTATAGGGTGTGTAAGTAAGTAAGTAAGTAAATAAATAGGTCTGGGAGTATACCCTGGAGGTAGAAGCCCCCCCCCACCCCAGTACCATACACACAAAAAAAGTTTTCAGAATAGAAAATTGTTCAGATTTTGATGTACTTCTTTCTGATTTTTTCCTTATGTACTTTTTAATATACTTAACATAATAGTGGTAAGTTATCTAAGAGTATGTCCTTAACCTTTACCAGTGTTTATTTTTTTCTTTTCTTTTTTGATACTGGGGATGGAACCCAGGGACATTCTACCTTCAAACTCTACTCCTGTCCCTATTTTATTTTTGTTTTGGTACTAGAGATCAAACTCAGAGCCATTCTACCTGTGAGCTATACCCTCAGCCCTATTTTTATTTTATTTTACTTTTTTGTGTGGTACTGGGGGTGAAACCTAAGGGCTTTTCTACCTCTTGGGTATACTTCTAGACATATTTATACTTTTATAGAAACAGGGTCTCACTAAGTTGCTGAGAGCCTCAGTAGCTGAGGCTGGCTTTGAATCTGCGTGATCCTCCTGTCTCAGCCTCCCAAGTGCTGAGATTACAAGCATGCGCCACCATGCCAGGCTCAGCCCTATTTTTTTAAACTGGGGATGGAACCCAGGGTCCATTATTTTGAAACAGGGTCTCACTGAGTTGCAAAGGACCTCACTGAGTAGCTGAGGTTGTTTACAAACTGGGATTCTTTGTCTAAGCCTCCAAAATACTGGCATTACAGGCATGCGTTGCCATGCCTGGCTTTTTGTTTTTTGGTTTTTTTTTTAACAGTGTCTTGCTAAGTTGATGGAGAGTCTCACTGCTTGCTGAGGCTGTCTTTAAACCTGCCATTCTCCTGTCTCAGCCTCCCAAGTACTGGGATTACAGGCCTGTATAACCATGCTCAGCTTTTTTCACTATTATTAAGTTGGTTTCTAGAAGGTAATTTTGTGTGTGTGTGTATGTGTGATTGAGGGATTGAACCTAGGTGCATTCTACTTCTGAGCTACACTCCCAGCCCTATATTTTTATTCTTTATTATGAAACAAGGTCTCACTAAGTAATGGAGGGCATCACTATAGCTGAGTATCCACAGACTGGGTTTCTCCTGTCTCAGCTTCCCAAGGACTGGGATTACAAACATGCAACATCATGCTCGGCTTAAAAGGTAACTTTTAAAGAGTGAATAATAACTTGTCTTCCAAATGTTCATATTTTATTTACCTAATTGGCCATTTCTAGTTGTTTTTCACTTTTTTTTTTTTTTTTTCTTTTTGAGGGTCTGGGGATGGAACCCAGGGGCATTCGACCTCCGAGTTATACCCCCTGCCCTATTTTTTATTCTTTATTTTGAAACTGGGTCTCACTGAGTTGCAGAGGCCCTCACTAAATAGCTGAGGCTGTCCGCGAACTGCGATCCTCTGGACTCAGCCTCCTGATTGCTGGGATTACAAGCGTGCGCCACCGTGCCTGGCTTGTTTTTCACTAATAATAAAACAAATTGATTATCAACTTTGCATATAACTCTTTAACAGCACTTCTTAGAATAAATCTCTGAAAAAAGATTCTTTGGACCAAGCTAATGCTTTTAATGCTTCCTAATGTTTTTAATACTGCCTGATCATTTTAGATATATGCAACCAATTTATAGTAACACTAAGTTTTTGCCTCAAGGTGTATAAAAATAAAATGACATGCAGATAATACTTTTCCCCCTAGGGTTATAAGAGGGTCACCTGAGACTTTAGAACTAGTGAAAATTGGTCAAGTTGATAGGCTACAAGACTAGTATTAATTTTATTTCTAATTAATTGATGTATATGTTGAAAAGGCAAAAATCTTATTCACAGTAGCACCTACAG
The DNA here is from genome assembly GCF_963383645.1 of Muscardinus avellanarius. Lineage (NCBI taxonomy): Eukaryota > Metazoa > Chordata > Mammalia > Rodentia > Gliridae > Muscardinus > Muscardinus avellanarius. Next base: position 37,598,605 of record NC_137794.1, on the reverse strand, counting down.
TTATATTTCTGGTAATAAAATTGGTAATACATAATCATATATATATATAATCTAATTTGAGGCATAGATTATGTTCCTATTTGGTAGGAATTTATGCTCTATGAGCCATTACTCTTTAAAAATAAAGTGATATCAATACTATTTGATTAAAAATCTCAGTGAGTTTAAGAAATTTGACTGATTCTAAAGTTTATTACTAGACTAAATATTTGAGAAGAGTGAATTAAAGACTCTTATTTATTATTCTTGTGGTGCTGGGGATCAAACACAGGGCCTTGGATGTGCTAGGTAAGTATTCTGCCACTGAGCTACATCTCTGAAAGACTTTTTTTTGGTGATACTGGGCATGGAACCCACTGAGCTACACTCCCAGCTTTATTTTTTATTCTTTTTTGGGGGGGTGGGGTTTACTTCTCCTTCCGGGCTATACTCCCAGACCTATTTTTTATATTTTTTTATTTGGAAACAGGGTCTCCTAAGCCAGCAAGGCTGGCTTCGAACCTGTGCAATCCTCCTGTCTTATCCTCCTGTCTCCACCTCCCAAGCGTGGGGATTACCATCGTGCGCCACGATGCCTGTCTATTCTTTATTTTGAAATAGAGTCTCACTGAGTTGCAAAGGGCAACTTTTGTTTTGTTTTGTTTTGGGTGGTACTGGGCATGGAACCCAGAGGCTTTCTACCTCTGGGCTATACTCCCAGACCTGTTTTATAGTTTATTTGAAAACAGGGTCTCACTAAGTTGCTGTGAGCCTCACTAAGTAGCTGAGGCTGGCTTCAGTCCTCCTGTCTCAGCCTCCTAAATGCTGGGATTACAAGTGTGTGCCACCTCGCCTGGGCTGACTTTTTTTTTTTTTTTAAGAAGAATAAACAGGGTTAAGAAAGAATGACTTGACTTTTTTGGGGGGAGGGCAGTACTGATGATTGAACATGAGGATACTCAACTACTGAGCTACATCCCCAGCCATATGTATGAATGTATGAATGTATGTAAGTACATATGTATGTACTGGGAATTGAACCCATTATCTCTTAAACACTAGGCGAGCACTTAGCTATACCTCCCAGCCTTTTTATTTTTTTATTTTAGTCAGTCTTGTTAAGTTCATACATTCATTCATCCGAAACTTGCAGTCTTCCTGTGTCAGCTTCCCAAGTTGCTGGGATTACAAGCATGTACCACCCAGCCCAACTTTGACTGTATCATACTGTAAAGAAAATAGGTAGCCGGGCATGGTGGCACATGCTTGTAATCCCAGCATTTGGGAGGCTGAGACCAGAGGATCACGGTTTGTGGATAGCCTCAGCTACTTAGTGAGGCTCTCTGCAACCTAGTGAGACCCTGTTTCAAAATAAAAAATAAAAAATAGGGCAGGGGGTATGTTTTGGAGGTCAAATGCCCCTCGGTTCCATCCCCAAACCCGCCAAAAAAAAAGAAGAAAATAGGTAACTGGGAAGTTGACAGGCAGAATCACAGGCTTGAGACCAGCCTCAGCAATTTAGCGAGACCCTGTTTCAAAATAAAAAGTAAAATAAGAGCTGGGTGTGGTGTGGTGGTGCACATTTGTAATCTCAGCAGTTTGTGAGGCTGAGACAGGAGGATCTAGGTTCATGGAGAACCTCAGCTACTTAGTGAGGCCCTCTGCAACTCAGACCCTATTTCAAAATAAAGAATAAAAAATAGGCTGGGGATGTAGCTTGGAGGTAGAATGCCCCTGGGTTCAATCCCCAGTACCGCAAAAAAAATAAGATAGGGCTGAGTGGTAGCTCAGAGGTAGAATACCCCTGGATTTTATCTGCAGTGGGAGGGAGAGAGGGAATATGTTAGTACTAGGAAAAGACTAGGTACAGTAAGCAGACAAGAGAATCTGAGCATATTCAGCTTTTAGCCAACCTTTTCAGATTCTTGAATTATATTTATCACCTGGCATTATTTTTGAATTAATACAGTGACTCCACATAATAACCTGTAATTGATTTTTACAACATTGCCATCCTTGTATAACTATTTGTAAAATTGTTTGATCTGATAAATATAATTCTAATTACATATGACACCTTTTATATATGTCCTTTCATTAATTTCATGTATTTATGGAGTACCTAGTAATAATGGTATAGCCATAAGAATATAATGATGAACAAAACATACAAGATCTCTGCTTTTCTGTAGTTGACATTCAGATACATAAAAACTGATAATGTACAAGTAAAACTTGAAATACGTTTCATATAGAAAAAAATGGATGATGGTGTTATAAGTTGACAATATAGTTTCGTTAGATTGCATGTTCAGGAATACTCTTTACTACTGTTCAGCTAACATTTAACTGAGAGCTAAGTGTGAAAAGATGATACTATTGTAGGAATGAGTTTAGCATGTTCAAAGAACAGAAAAAAGGTCCATTACAGTTAGAAGCTAGAAAAGTGAAAGATTATTACTAAATGGACTGGGACCTAGGTCCTGAAAGGCCTTTATAAACTGATTTGAAGAGTTTGGATTTTATATTAGCAGAATAAAAGCTTTGGCATTTTAGGTAGGGAAATGTTTGAGCTTTTTAAGCACAATCTTCTGTATTTTTGTAATTAGCACAATTTAAAGATTAAGTAGATGACAGTTCAAGTAAAGCCAAACATGTGACATTTTCTAGAGATGAGCTACAAAGGAAAATTAGTAATAATGTGTAACCTCTCAAAGTTATCTAAGCAAGATTTAGGGATTGGGGAGGTAGAAAAGCAAAACTGGTCTTTTCTGAAGAGGTCGGAAAATAAAGGCTTCATTTTGGGAGGGGCCTTTTTGGTGGGGTTAGGTGGGAAAATATAAGATCTCATTCCATTTGAGAAATAACAGGATATTGTTTGTGATAATATTAGGAAATTTTTTTTGTGTGTGGTAATGATGATTGAACCCTGGGCCTTTCACATACATGCTCTACTACTGAATTATACCTCCAGCCTCTGGAATCTTGATAACATGTTAATGAAAAATTGATAATGCAATTGCACTAAGAATTGAAAGAGAAAGTAGTTATTCCCTTGTTAAGTGGAAAGTGTGGTGGAGGGATAAATGAATAGTAAATTTTATAAAAATAGAAAAGAATCAAATAGTACAAATTGAAAAACTAATAAAATGAAAGGAAAACATGAAGTTTGTTAGCTGTTTTAATTGTAATTATAATCAGGTTGACTATTTTTGGGTTTGGGGTTGTTTATTTTGTTTGCGGTACTGAAAATTGAACCCAGGGCCACTCTGCCTCCGAGTTATACCCCCAGCCCTATTTTATTCTTTATTTTGAAGCAGTCTCCACGATCTTCCTATCTCAGCCTCCTAAGTACTAGAATTAAAAGTTTATGCCACCATGCCCAGCTGTGTGTGTGTGTGTGTGTGTGTGTGTGTGTGTGTGTGTGTGTGAGAGAGAGAGAGAGAGAGAGAGAGATAGAGATAGAGATAGATAGAGAGATAGATATTGGCAGTTGAACTCAGAGGCACTCTACCACTGAGTTTATGTCTTGTTAAGTTTCTCAGGCTAGCCTTAAACTTTCTATCCTACCTTTAGCCCCTCAAGTAGCTAGGACTACAGGTATGTGCCTCCTGGCTGGCTGAATATATTTAATGAGACATTTGGAATCGAAATTAAAGCCCAGTTTACTATGTTGATTATAAGAATCAGATTATAAAATAACAGTTTGCAAGTGAAGGTGTGTTTAGAGCCACAAGATAAATGAGGGAGGAAAATGATTCAAGAATAGATTTTAGGATTTTTTTGTTTTTGTACAGATTAAACCCAGGAATGTTCTTCCTCCGAGCTACACCTCCAGCCCTTATTATTTTGTATTTTGAAACAGTCACATTCAGTTGCTTAGGATTTGCTAAATTGCTGAGACTGGCTTTGAATCTGTGATCTTTCTGTCTCTGCTTCTCCAAGTACTGGTAGTACAGGTTTGGATCACTATTCCTGGTAAATAACAAATAAGATAGGATTAATGATTAGAAAGACAGAATAAAGGCTAAATAAAAGGCTGAATAAAAGCACAAGATAGCTGGGCGTGGTGGCACATGCTTGTAATCCCCGTGCTTGGGACAGCCGCTGGCTTAAGAGACCCTGTTTCCAAAAAAAAAAAAAAAAAAAAAATAGTCTGGGATTGTAGCCCGGAGGTAGAAGGGCTTCCAGGAACCCCAGTACCACCAAAAAAAAAAAAAAAAAAGCACAAGATAAAGACATAGACATAATTTATAAAAGTAGCAAGTAGATGTGTGAGCTATCCCAAAGTATTTCACATGCAAGAAGTTCTTGGTTAGAATAAATATTGGGAGATTTTGTGTGTGTGTGTGTGTGTGTGTGTGTGTGTGTGTTTGTGTAGTACTGAAGGAACCCAGGAGCTTTCTACTTCTGGGAAACACTCCCAGATCTATTTTACATTTTATTTGGAAACAGGGTCTCACTAAATTGCTGGGAGCCTCACTAAGTAGCTGAGGCTGGTTTTGAACCTTCACTATTCTCCTGTGGTGCACCACCACACCTGGCTTTAAATTGGGAGATTTCTTTTGTTTTTTGTTTTTTTTTTTTTAAATTAAACTGGCCGGGCGTGGTGGTGTATGCTTGTAATTCCCATGCTTGGGAGGCGGAGACAGGAGGATTGCGCAGGTTCGAAGCCAGCCTTGCTGGCTTAAGAGACCCTGTTTCAAAAATATAAAAATAGGTCTGGGAGTGTAGCCCGGAGGTAGAAGGCTTGCAGGAACACCAGTACCACCAAAAGAAAAAAAAAAAAGATTAAACTGTTGTAGCCGGGCGTAGTGGCAGGCTTGTAATCCCAGTACTTGGTTGGGAGGCTGAGACAGTAGGATCATGGTTCACGGACAGCTTCAGCTACTTAGGGCCACCGCAGCTTAGACCCTGTTTCAAAATAAAGAATAAAAAAAAAAAAAATAGGGCAGGAGTGTAGCTCAGAAGTCGAATGCCCCTGGGTTCTATCTCCAGACCAGCAAAAACAAAAACAAAAAAAACCCTGCCCAGGTCTTGGTTTATAAATTGTACTCTACGATAAAAGAAACATGGACAGTTGACTTATTCTAGGGCTGTGTTAGAGAAAACGCAAAATCCAATCAATGTGGTATCAGAACCCAAGCTGTAACTATAATTAAGTAAATAAATAAAAAGGTGCTTTCTTGAGTATTACATATACTAAAACTAGACTGTATGGAGATAGGTAGCATGGGTGACAAAAAGTAGTAAACTGTCACATATTTTTGTAAATTTCATGGTATATGTATTTTACCATAGTGAATGACAGGAGGGGTAACAATTGGAATACAACCCTAAGGCTAAAATGAGCACTGCTGAATCATACTAATGTAAATAAATCTGGTTTGTTTTTTTTCTTCTTCAGTGCTGGGGATTGAACCCAGGAGCATTCTACCTCATAACTGTACCCTAGCCCTATTTTTTTCATCCTTTATTTTGAAACAGGGTCTCACTGAGTTGCAGAGGGCTTCACTAAGTAGCTGAAACAGGCCATGAAGCTGTGATCCTCCTGCCTCGGTACCAAGTACCACCATACCTGGCATACAAATGTAAATAAATCTTGTGTTTATTGAAGCATTTCAGCAATTTTTAAAATTTTTATTGTAGTGCTACTAGAACCCAGAGACATTCTACTTCTGAGCTACAGCCCCAGCCCTATTTTTTATCCTTTATTTTGAAACAGAGTCTCACTAAGTGTGGAGGGCCTTGCTAAGTAGCTGAGGCTGGCTGTGAACCTGTAATCCTCCTGTCTCAGTCTCCCATCTCTTGGAATTGCAAATGTACGCTACAGGTCCAGCTGTATTTCAATAATGCCCAGCTGTATTTCAGCAATTTTGAAATAAATACTTTTCCCAATCAGTGCTGGACAACTTTCTAGTCAGATTTTATAAGTTGCATAAAATTATCTGTTTTTTGCAGAAGAATTCCAGGTAATATTGTAGATACTCCCTTTTCAGAAAGTGGAGTTTAATCACCCTCACTCTCTTCCTGGCAGACAGGTCTTTGGTTTAACCCCAGCACTGATAGGCGGGGAAGTAATATCCTCACTGCTTTTTTTTTTTTTTTTTTTTTTTTTTTTTTGTGGTACTGGAACCCAGGGGCCTTCTACCTCTGGGCTGTACTCCCAGACCTATTTTATGTTTTATTTGGAAACAGGGTCTCTTAAGCCAGCCGAGGCTGGCTTCGAACCTGCGTGATCCTCCTGTCTCAGCCTCCCAAGCATGGGGATTACAAGCGTGCGTCACCACACCTGGCTCTCTCGCTGCTTTTGAGTATGGGCTAAACTTACTGTCTTGCTTCCAAATGGAGTATGGAAGTAAAAAGAGTAGAAAATCCCAGTAAAGACAATAAGATTAGGCAATAGACCAAGGTTATCACCAATAAGAAGTCATATTGATACCATCTTCCCTGATATGTGATGAGAAGGGCACTTAGTGTCTGATATGTCTCCATCTCAGACATATCTAATCATTAGGAAACATCACACAACTGTAGATTGGGGGGCATTCTGTAAATTATTTGACCAGTTTTCTTCTTGGGTATCCAGGTCATAAAAAACAGTGGATGGCTAAGAAGCACAGAGAGCAGACTAGGAGACGTGATGACTTACCTCAGAGTACCTTCGGATCCTGGAACAAAATAAAGGATGTCAATGGAATAGCTGGAAAGAGCCAAAGTTGGGAGTTTAAGTGAATAATAGTGTACCACTATTGATTTCTGGGTTTTGACACAAGTGTGATAGTGATGTAGGTCATAAGGGAATACCATTTTATCTTCCCAACTTTTCTACATCTAAAGGATTTCAAAATTATGTTTGAATAGTTATGGATAGAGGAATTGTATAGTTCACTTTATGTAACTTGTAAAATTTTTTGATTTATAAAGTGGGGCTTCTAAAATGTATAAACAAAACAAACACTAAGAAGCAAAAATCTGCTTACCTACACAGGAAGACACCAGATGACAAGCTTTGCTGCTCCTGCTTGGTATTGAGCAGAAAAAACAATCTACTGAAAAGTTAAAGTCTAGGCCTGAGCTGCACACCAGTTTGGAATTTGAATTTGTTTCTACAGTGGGGCATAGTGGCTCATGCCTGTAATCCCAGCTGCTCAAGAAGCTGAAGCGGGAGGATTGCAAATTTGAGATCAGCCTGAGCAATTTAGAAGAATCCTGTCTGAAAATAAAAAGGGTTTGGGATGTATGTCAGTGTAGAGCACTCCTGGATCTTCTTCCTAGCAGGTGTGGTGGCACATGCTTGTAATCCCAGTATTTGGGAGGCTGAGACAGGAGGATCCAGGTTCATTGACAGCCTCAGCTACTTATGCCCTTTGGAACATATTGTGACCTTGTTTCAAAATAAAGAATATAGAACTGGGGGTATAGCTCAGAGGTAGAATGCCCCTTGGCTCAATCCCCAGTACCACGAAAAAGAAGGAACCCTCAGATTATGAAATTAATGTTCATTTATAGTTTAGATCATTTAGCCAGAAGAATCTTTCCTCCCTCCAATTTTTCTTTTCCTTCCTTCCTGTTTCTCTCTTTTCCTTCTTTCCTCCCTCTCTTGCCCTCCTTCTCTCTCTCTTTCCCTCCCTCCCTCTCTCCCCAAGGGGGATTTTCTTTTTAATTTAAACAGTTTTAAAGGAAATAAGATAGTTTTTGACTAGGGAATTGTATCTTAAGTTTTATATTTCTGTATTAAACTCAATGTATACTTTTATTTTTGTGATTTATCCATTATGTTTTTAAAAACAAAACTTTGTTTTTGTATAGGGAAGTATAACAAAGATTGAGAACAGGGAGGATACCAAGCCTGAAAACAGAGGTGGATATATTTAACTATTAATGTCACAGTTCATTATAAAACTGAGGATATCACATGGTTTATTCAGTGTTGGCCCTTTTTAGCCATGCACAGCTCACTGCATTCTGTCAAACTGCAAAGACCATTGTTTCTCAAAGCCAGATTTTCATTTATCACTATACATGCATGTGTGATTTGCTGCTTCATATGACTTATGTCAGTTATTTTCACTGTGCTTTGGCATACCCAAGTATAAGTAATCAAGCACGTTCAAACTGAAAAAAGAAATCTTTACTTCTAGATTTCATGACCACCCTGTAACCATCAAATTGTTTTTCTAATGATTGTTAGTTTTTCTAAATGGCTACTGTTTTTATTTCCTACAACTTAAAATATATATGAGGCACTCAAAGTTCCTGGAGAGCTCACCGTAATATTATACCATATTTGCTTTGGATTTATTGCTTTTGTGTTACATTTTATTACATTTTTTGGAAGATGTGATGTCTTTTATGACCTAAGCTCAGAAAGTCACCTACCATCATTTCCAATATAGCATATTGGTTAAGGAGATCAGCGCTATAGTGTGGGAAGAAACTGCACACTGGCACAAATACCGATAGATAAAGGATCATTGGGGCCACCTTGAAGCCTCTCTATCACAGTCTGCCAATAATCTCCCCAATAATCTCTCAAGTGTCATCAGTCCAGAGTCTTGTCGTCTTACTTGGGTCCAGGTGTGGATGAATGTCTCTAAGGTAGAGGAATGCAACTCCTCTAGTTCTTCATCTTAATTCTTCTGCCTCTGGTAATCCTAAAACACAGTGGTGGTGCAGGCTTAAGATTCCTGGATAGATATTCTTGTTCAAAAAGGAGGAATGTTAGGAGGCCCTGAATAATTTACTGAGCTGTAGATTCTTCACTTCATCCTTCTTATTCTTGATTGTGCTCTCTAAGTCATTCTTTTTCCTCTAAAGCAGCCATGTTTGCATCTGTAGAATATCGTCAGCTTACTTTTTTCCAGCAGAACTTAAAGAGCCCAGAGGTCACTTTAATTTTGCACTATTCTTTGTATCAGTGCTGGTGGTTATTTTTGCCAATATGATTCTTTTGTGTCACTTTTTAAAGTTGGTATTTTTAATTTTCCCAAGTATAGAGTTATAAAAATTAAGGGTTAAAAGCAATTATTTTAAAGATAAGGTTGTATTATATTTTTTAGTGTGAAAGTATATAGACTACAGAAGCATACATTTTATTTTAATTCTAATATAGTTTAGTTAGGAGATTAAAACATACCCTTTTGTAGCACCATTACTACCATGACATCTAAGCCAAATTTCTTTCTGTTTTTTGGGGGGGGGGTGGTACTGGGGGTGGAACCCAGAGGCTTTCTACCTCTGGGCTATACTCCCAGACCTTTTTTTTATTTAAATATATTTTATTTGGAAACAGGGTCTCACTAAGTTGCTGAGAGCCTCACTATATAGCTGAGGCTGGCTTTGAACCCATGCGATCCTCTTGTCTCAGCTTCCCAAGTGTGGGGATTACAAGCTTGCGCCACCAGGCCCGGCCGAAATTTCTGTCTTCACTACTTATATCCTCACAAATCTTAAAAAAAAAATTCCATTATAAAATAACCGTTTACCATAGGGAAGTTAATTAACCTTGAGCCTCAGTTTCCTTATTTACAAAGTGTCAATAATGTATACTTTATAAGGTTACTGGGGGGAATAAAGGAATTAATAGATACAAAGCAGTCAGAACAGTACCTGGCAGGTATGCTCAGTACATGCTAACTGCTATTTTAAATACACTACTACCTCCACTCCTAATGTTTTTTGTTCTGTTTTTTTGTCATTTTCATATTTTTGTTTTCATTTTTACTGCTTTGATTTTTACAATGTAGGAATATAAAAAAAATTTCTTACAAGAAAATGAATGCCTTCGGGACTTTGTGTGTGTGTGTGTGGTACTGGGGGTGGAACCCAGGGGTTTTTCTACCTCCGGGCTATACTCCCAGACCTATTTTATACTTTATTTAGAAACAGGGTCTCACTAAGTAGCTGAGGCTGGCTTCGAACCTGTGCAATCCTCCTGTCTCAGCCTCCCAAGTGTGGGGATTACAAGCACCACCACGCCCAGCTGCCTTTAGGACTTTTGTTTAATTAAAGTAATTACATTATGTGTAATGAGTAGAAAATACTGTGTGAACTTATAAATACATAGAAAAGCCTCCTTTGATGCAGAGTTAAATAAAACAGGAATTTTAATTTTTTTTTTTTTTTACCGTGTGGGGATGGAACCCAGGGGCATTCAACCTCTGAGCTACACCTCCTGCCCTATTTTTTATTCTTTATTTTAAAACAAGATCTCACTATAAATTGCAGAGGGCCTCACTAAGTAGCTGAGGCTGTCCATGAAACACGATCCTCTGGTCTCAGCCTCCCAAATGCTGAGATTACAAGCCTGCACCACCACGCCCAGCTAAAACAGGAATTTTTAATAGCTTTTATTTAGGATAGGAATCTAAAAACTATTAAGAGTTTCCTGGACTATTATACTTTTTGCGATTCTGCTTATATAATTCTTTTATTCCACAACTAGCTCCAGGACTTTTGTTTTTCCCCAGAATCAGCATAATTTGGACGTACGTGGATGTATTTAGGGCATGCAGTTCCAGATTATGTTTATAATTGGTTATATATGAAGCCTGATAAAGCAGTTTAATATTTTAGACAAGTGTACTTATATCTCCTACTACAATATAATCAGTCATGTTACAAAACTAAAATACTTGTTTCATAATTGCTGATTTTGTACATAACATTTTGTACTGTTTTTAGAATTATTCTCAAGTATTTTATTCAGCATTTATTTCTTTGCTCATTGATTTTTAAAATTTATTTAAATTTATTTTTTGTGTGTGTGATACTGGGAGTGGAACCCAGGGACTTTTCTACCTCCAGGCTACACTCCCAGACCTATTTTATACTTTATTTAGAAAGAGGTTCTCATTAAGTTGCTGAAAGCCTCACTAAGTAGCTGAGGCTAGCTTTGAACCTGTGCGGTCCTCCTGTCTCACCCTCCCAAGTGCGGGGATTACAAGCGTGCACCACCACGCCTGGCCCTCTCATTGATTTGTTTTAAGTAACTAAAAATATTTACAGCTAAATTGGGCAAATTGAGTAGTATTAAGCTAGGTAATTCTTTATTCAAAATAGACTTTAAGTACTAGGATATTTTTTTTTTTTTTTTTTTTGGTGGTACTGGGGGTGGAACCCAGAGGCTTTCTACTTCTAGACTGTACTCTCAGACCTATTTTATATTTTATTTGGAAACAGGGTCTCACTAAGTTGCTGAGCCTCACTCAGTAGCTGAGGCTGGCTTCGAACCTGTGTGATCCTCCTGTCTCAGCCTCCCAAGTGCGGGGATTACAAGCGTGCGCCACCACGCCCAGCTTAAGTACTACAAATTTTTAAATGTGATTTTAATAAACTGATTATAGACTGTTCTATAAGAAAAATTCTAAAGGTTTATAAATTTGAGTAAATGTATAGAGTTTTCCAAAGTGACTCCTTGGAAAGCTTGCCATGCTAGTGTGTCTGTAATCCCAGTTATTTGAGAGGTTGAAGCAGAAGGATCACTTGAGCCCAGGAGTTCAAGACCAGCCCAGGCAACACAGTAAGGCCCTGTCTTTAAATAAAATAAAAAGGAATAAAGAGTTTAAGATAGAAAATAAAGTGATTACTTTGAAAGAATAACAATCTAAATTTATTATTATATATCCTGTAGTCTGCCTTTAGTGGGCGCTGACAGAAGTCTAAGTGAAATAGTTGCTACCTTTGGGAATCTTTTGCTTTAAACTTAAGTACAGTTTTATTCTTTTATAATATATTTCATATAACAAGCTCTTAATAAATGTAAATATCCCCTTAGCTTATTATTTTGAAAACTATATTTCTCATTTGAGTAAAACTATATAAATTTCCTTTTCTAGGAAAGAATACCCACCTCATGTACAAAAAGTTGAAATTACTCCTATAAGGTTAAGTCGGCCCCAAGGTATTGGTAAGTTTACAGTTTTGTTTGTTATATCTGTGAAGAGTTTTCAGTTGCTGTATAAAGAATAAAACTAGAGAAGAGATACTGGCTTTAGAATATTTCCAGATAAGCTGGGTATGGTGGCACATGCCTATAATTCCAGCTGTCCAGAAAACTGAAGTAGGAGGATTAAAAGTTTCAGATAAGCTTGAGCAACTCTTCAAGAATAGTTCTTCATCTTCATATGGCTGCCTCCTATAATCCCAAACACAATGGTGGGGCAGGTTTAAGGTTCCTGGATAGACATTCTTGTTCAAAAAGGAGGCTCTGAATAATTTACTGAGCCATACATAGAATGACTCTCCATGGTTCTTGACCTCATACCTTTTTTTTTTTTAAAGCAAGACCTTGTCTCAAAATAGAAATTTAAAAAAAGGGCAGGGGATGTAGATCAATAGTAAAGTACTTACCTTGCTAGCATGTGTGAGGCCTGCCTGCCCCGGCTTCAATCCTGAATACCACAAGGGAAAAAAATGAAGAAATAAAGATAATTCCCAGGTATAATAGAAATACAGAGAAAATCATTTTTGTAACTGATTTGACAATTTCAACTTTAATGTGATAACTTCAGGATGGTTGCAGAGTCAGGTGATTACTGTATGAAATCTTTTCATTAGAAAAATCCAAACATTAACTATAGATGAGGTATAATAGCTTTGAAACTATTTCATTGAACTGTGTTAAAGTATTTATTAAACCTTCAACATTCTTTTTTACTTTGGATGAACTCTTTTGTTGATGTATTGAACATAAATCTATTTCACTAAGAATTTTCCAAACTTAGTTTCATCTTCTCTTAATTATGAATGTGCATACCTAAGTTTACAATGTATTAAGGTTAGGAATGGTACCTACTTTTTTCAACATTCATTCTGTTACACCATCCATCTTTTTTAAATGTATCCTGGGGATTGATCCCAGGAGTGTCTACCGCTGAGCTACCCTTGCAGCCTTTTTTATTTTGAAATGGTCTTGCTGAATTGTCAAGGCTGACCTTGAGCCTGTGATCCTCGTATGTCAGCCTCCCAAGTACTGGTGTTGTAGGCATGTACCACCATGTCCATCTTATATCTTCAATTTTATGGAACCCTCAATCTATAGTAGATGCTAAGTCATATGTTTTATATTTATTATTTACTGTTATCTTCAAAAATCTCTTAGAGTTCAGCTTTTACTAGTTTTTTTTTTTTTTTTTTTTTTTGTGGTACTGGGGTTCCTGGAAGCCCTTCTACCTCCGGGCTACACTCCCAGACCCATTTTTACATTTTTATTTGGAAACAGGGTCTCCTAAGCCAGCGCGCGCGGCTGGCTTCGAACCTGCGCGATCCTCCTGTCTCTGCCTCCCCAGCGCGGGGATTACAAGCGTGCGCCACCACGCCCGGTTTACTAGTATTTTTATGTAGAGGAATGGAGGGATTACATATCTTACTGAGATACATAGAGCTAGCAAATGGCAGAGCTGGCATTTGATGCATACCTCATGCTGTTAACAACTGTACTTGATCATTTTCTTATTATTTGTTTGTTTGTTTGTTTGTTTGTTTGTTTGTTTGTTTTGGTGGTACTGGGGGTGGAACCCAGAGGCCTTTTACCTCTGGGCTATACTCTCAGACCTATTTTATATTTTATTTGGAAACAGGGTCTCACTAGGTTGAGAGCCTCACTAAGTAGCTGAGGCTGGCTTCGAATCTGTGTGATCCTCCTGCCTTAGCCTCCCAAGCACAGGGATTACAAGCGTGCGCCACCACGCCCGCCTGATCATTTTCTTATTTAATCACAAAGTTATTTTCCATCATCTGAGAAGGAATAGGCAAGTATAATTATTTTCATTTGACAAATTAACATCAGAGAGGTTAAGTGATTTCGTTCATTAATATGCTTTTAGATGCCAGATAGTCTTGTTACAAGTAATTTTTAAAAATTTGGCTCAGCAATATTTGTTAAATATATAAAATGATTTTTCTTTTTATAGTTTATTTTGAAATAATTGTAGACTAACAGAAAAGTTATGAAACTAGTTCAGAGAGAGACTTGTTTATCCTTTGCCCAGTTTCCCTAATGTTAGGAGCTTTCTAATTATAGTACACTTTTCAAAACTGAGAAATCAGTATCAGGCTGAGCATGGTGGTACACGCTTGTAATAGTACTTAAGAGGCTGAGAAGGAGGCTCACAGGTTGGAGGCCAGCCTCAGCAACTTAACAAGATTCTCAGTATCCTAGTAAGACCTTGTTTCAAAACTAAATAAAAGGGGCTGGAGCTCTATCTCAGGAATAGAATGCCCCTGGATTCAATCCCCAGTAAAATACACACGCGTGCACGTGTGCGTGCGCGCGCGAGACACACACACACACACCAAAAGAAGTTGATATCAATATAAGATTAACCCAATGACCTTGTTCAAATTTCACTAGTTTTTAGCAGGGCGTGGTAGCACACTCTCATAATCCTAGCATTTGGGAAGCTGAGACAGGAAGATCAAGGTTTAAGGACAGCCTCAGCTACTTAGGCTCTTTGCAGCTTAGTGAGAGGTTATTACAAAATAAAGAATAAAAAATAGGGGTGGGAAGCCTGGCATGGTGGCATAGGCTTGTAATCCCAGTATTGAGGAGGCTGAAAATGAAGGATCCCGGTTCACAGATAGCCTCAGCTACATAGGGAGACCCTAAGGAAAACCTAGGGCAGGGGGTGCAGCTTGGAGGTAAAATGCCCCTGGGTACCATCCCCAGACCTGCAAAAAAAAAAAAAAAAAAAAAAAGGGCTGGGGTTGTAGCTCAGAGGTGGGATGGAACCCAGGGGCCTTCTACCTATCTTATATTTTATTTGGAGACAGGGTCTCTTAAGCCAGCTGAAGCTGGCTTCGAACCTGCGTGATCCTCCTGTCTCAGCCTCCCAAGTGTGGGGATTACAAGCACACCCGGCTTGTCTGCTTTCTTTTTACTTTTTAATTATACAGAATAATGTTTCATTGTGGCCTATTTGTGTGTGTGTGTAAAACATAATTTGATCAGTTTTATTCCCATTATTTCTCTTTCCCACCCTCTTTCCTTTCCTTGATTTCTTTTCCCTCTACCCTAACCCCTAACCCCTAACCCTAACCTTTGAGATGCCTTTGATTTTTCCTTTTATTGCTCTGGTGTCCTTGAAAAGGATAAAAGATATGGAACGTGTCCTTTTTTTCCCCCTCTTTGTTTTGTTTTTTTAATTTTGTACTGGAGGTTGAACCCAGGGACATTCTACCTCCAAGCTGTATCCCCAGCCCTTCTTATTTTTGTTTTGAAACAGGATCTCACTAAGTTGCTGAGAATCCCCTTGAATTCTGAAATCCTCCTGTCCTAGCCTCTCAAGTACTGGGATTACAAAGGTCTACACCACATCAGGCTTTTTTTTTTTTTCCCCTCTCGTTACTGGGGATGGAACCCAGGGGCATTCTACCTCCTAGCTACACCCCCAGTCCTATTTTTTTTTTATTCTTTATTTTGAAACATGATCTCATTGAGTTGCAAAGGGCCTCATAAAGTAGTAGCTGAGGCTGTCCTTGAACCAAGATCCTCCTGTCTCAGCCTCCCAAATGCTTGGATTCTAAGCATGTGCCGCCACGCAGAACTAGAATAGCTCATTCTTTATGCCTGAATTAAACACTGTTTTTTTTATATAGCAAAATTTTAAACTATCTTTTATTGGTACATTATATATTATACATAAGTAGTGAAATTCATTTGTGACCTATTCATACACGCATAACATAATTTTGCTAGTCTTATTCCCCAGTACCTCCTCCCCTTGCCCTTTCTTCTCACTACCATCCCCCTCTCTTACTCAACTCATCTCCATTGTATTTTCATGATGTCCACTTTGTTTTACTTTTTCTCTCTAGCTTTCACATAAGATAGAAAACATATGGCTCTCAGCTTTCCAAGTCTAGCTTATTCCACTTAACATGATACTCTACAGTTTCATCCATTTTCCTACAAGTGACAAAATTTCATCCTTTATAGCTAAATAAAACTTTATATATTGTTTTATATGTATGCATATAAATATATATGTATGTGTATGTGTATATATATATATATATATATATATATATATATATATATATATATCCCATTTTCTTTATCCATTGATGAACACCTAGGTTAGTTCCATAATTTGGCTGTCATAAATTCAGTGCTGCTATAAACATGGGGATGTATGTATCTCTAATGGATAGATCCTATAGTCGGTGATACCACTCCCGAGTGAGGATGCTGACGGGTAGTAGTAGCCTTTAGGAGCAAATGGAAGCTACTGAATAAAATAGGGGCAGTGGAAGCACTTAGGGGGAGAACTGAGTAATTTTCCTTCTGAAAAGAAGACAATAAGCTTGGGAATCTTTACTCCAAAGTATACTTACTATCTTGAATTCCTTTGACTGTATACAGAGGAATGGTATAGCTGGATCATATGATAGCATCCCCAATTTATTTATTTGTTTTGAAGAATCTCCATACTGATTTCCATAGTGGCTATACTGGTTGAGATTCCCACCAGCAATGCATAAGGGTTCCCTTTTCTTTGAATCCTAGTCAGCATTAATTGTTATTTGAATTCTTGAAGATTATCATCTGACTGGAGATGGAATTTCAGTGTAATTTTGATTTGCATTTCCCTGATAGCCAGAGGTGTTGAATTTTTTTATATAATTGTTGGCCATTTATACTGATTTGTTCAGAAGTGTCTGTTTAGTTCATTCATCTACTTGCTGATTGGGATATTCGGTTGTTGTTGTTTTGGTGTTGAAGTTTTTGGGAGATTTATTTTTTGGCCAGGAGGGAGGTACTGGAGATTGAACCCAAGGGATTTCTTCCTCCAAGCTTCACCCTGAGCCTTTTTTTAATTTCTTAATTTAATTATTTTATTTGGAAACAGGGTCTCACTAAGCTGCTGAAAGAGCCTCACTAAGTAGCTGAGGCTGGCTTCAAACCTGTGCAATCCTCTAGTCTCAGCCTCCCAAGTTCTGGGATTACAAGCATGTGCCACCATGCCCGGCTATTTTTTAACTTTAAATTAGATTATTGCTGAGTGGCTCCCTAAGTTGCAAAGCGGCCTTGAAGTAACGATCCCTTTGTCTCAGAGTTCTTTAATATTCTACATACTGATCTTCTGTCAGAAAGAGTAGCTGGCAAAAAGTTACATCCATTTTATAGGTTTTTTCTTCATCCCATAGTTTACTTTGTGGTGCTATTTATTTATTTATTTATTTATTTATTTATTTATTTATTTATACTAGGGATGGAACCCAGGAGCGATACCCCCAGCCCTATTTTTTATTCTTTTTTTGAAACAGGGTTTCACTGAATTGCATAGGGCCTCACTAAGTAGTAGCTGGGGCTGTCCTTGAATCCTGATCCTCCTGTCTCAGCCTCCCAAATGTTGGGATTACAAGCATGTGCCACTATACCTGGCTATTTTTCTTTTTAAATGGTGCTACAGATTGAGCCAGGAGCATTCTACCTCCTAGCCACATCCATAGACCTATTTTATTATTTTTTAAATTTGGAAACTGTCACAGTTTTGGGGAGAGTATGGTTTGGGGAAATTGTTCCCCAGGAACCTCTGTGAGGGTCCCAGGATACACTTTCCCTCAACCCATTAACAAAACCCACAACGACCAAAACCAGAAATAAACCGCGGGTTCTTGTCCTAAGCTTAGAATAAATATGCATAGCTTGGTCAGTTGCTGAAGAATTAAAGAAGTTTATTAGAAAGATAGAAATACAGAAAATAGAAATACAGCTCCATACCAGACTGGCATGGAGGGGTGACTCGAAATGGGATCACACGTGGACCGGACTTTTTATACCCACGACCTCCATCTTGTTTATGTGATTCAGACATTGTGAAAGTCCCTGTAAGGTACCTCCCCTTACCCTGTAAGGTACCTCCCCCAATGAAGGTCAGCCCCTCCTACCATCTCAGCTGGCTTATCATGTAGATGTGTCTTTAGATAAAGGCCTGGTTCTCCTCTCCTATTGACTTGCTAATTACATGTAGCTAAGTCAATCTTAAGTTTCAATAGCTGTTTGCTTCCTGACCAAAGCCAAGCCTTTCTCTCTCTGCCGCCATTTTGACAGATTATTTTTGAAATATATTAATAATCAGAGCTTTCTCAAATCTTCCTAGGTCATTCTCAATACTGGCACAGAAACAGTCTCCCTATTTTTAAAATTTTCTTCAGCATTTTGTAATTTTTCTTGTAAAGGTTTTTTTACCTCTATGGTTTTCTTTAAGTTAGTGTGAATTGAATTGTTTTCATTATTTCCTTTTCAGCAAATTCATTATTAGTGTATGGAAAACATTATTTCTTTTTTATGGTACTGGGGGTTGAAACTGGGGCATTCTCCCTCTGAGCTATACCCCCAACCCTATTTTATTTTATTATTTTATTATTTTTTATTTTGAAAGAGTCTTGCTAAGTTGCTCAGGCTGGCCTCGAACCTACAATCCTCCTGAAACGGGGGGGGGGGGGTTTCTTGAGAGGAAACCCGGCGAGTTTCCTCTCAAGAGTTGTCTACGGTGAGCGAAGAATGACACCCTGACACCCGCAGACCTCAGGAAGGGGAGTAAAAGGTTTATTGGAAGCAGCAGGGAATGGGGGAAAGGGTGGCTGAACACCCCAAAGGGGCTGGAACTCTGGGTCCAGCAGCTGCCTTCAGGACAATACTTGAGAGTAGCCCAAGCTGAATTGCCTTCAGGTGCAGGCTGCTTTCTTCCGGAGTCCACGGGATCTGCCAAAAGGGAATAGAGAAAAGTGGCAGAACACCCCAAAGGGGCGGTAGGAACTGCGGGGTCCAGTAGCTGCCTTCAGGGTCAGCCCGAGCCAAGTGCCCATCAGTTGCAAACTACTTTCTCCCAGAGTCCATGCAATCTGCCAGAAAAGAGGTACAGGTCACCCCTAGGGGCCTGGCCAGCCTTGATGTCCAGCAGAGGCCTTCAGGTCACTACTTGAGAGTCGCCAGAGCCACGTGCTCTCAGATGCACTCTGCCTTCTCTCAGGGCCAACACGACCTGCGAGAGAGAGAGAGAAAACAGCTCCCCAAAAGGGGAGGGGGTCCCGAGGGGGAAAGTCCCCCATTTTTCTTCCAGTCAGGCCTTTGGTTAGGGTGACTTTGGGATTCCAAGGAGAATTTGCATAGGGTATTTGCAAGTCCTTTGAAGGATCAGATGGCTTTGTGAAGCTCTGGCCTTCTTATCTCTGAGCCTTTGGAATTTCAGGTATTTGTCTCCCCTAAGGAAACTCGGGGAAACTCAGGAAATTAGCTTTTTTCTAGGAGGCCTTTTCCCTATCTGCCTATTTCCTTTCTATCTCCTCACTCCTTTCTCAACTTCCCAAGCTTTAGGATTACAGGCATGTACCATCATCCTCAGCTAAAAAGCTGGTTGTTGTTTTTTTGTTTTGTTTTGTTTGGGTTTTTGTTTTGTTTTGTTTTGTGGGTCTGGAACCCAGGGGCATTCGACCTCTGAGCTATACCCCTCCCCTCTTTTTTATTCTTTATTTTGATATGGTCTCACTAAGTTGAGGAGGGCTTCACTAAGTAGCTGAGGCTGAAAAAGCATTATTTATTTATTTATTTATTTATTTATTTTTGCAGAGCTGGGATGGAAACCAAGGACATTGTTCCTCCAGGCTACACTGCCCTATTTTTTAGTCATATATGTATGGTTTTTTTATTTTTTATTTTTGGCGGGTCTGGGGATGGAACCCAGGGGCATACAACCTCCGAGCTACACCTCCTGCCCTATTTTTTATTCTTTATTTTGGTTTTTTATTCTTTATTTGGGTTTCACTAAGTTGCGGAGGGCCTCACTAAGTAGCTGAGGGTGTCTGCGAACTGCGATCCTACAATCTCAGCCTCCCAAATGCTGAGATTACAAAGCGTGTGCCACATCTGGCTTATTATTATTTTTTTTTGGTGGTACTGGGGGTGGAACCCAGAGGCTTTCTACCTCCGGGCTATACTCCCAGACCTTTTTTTATATTTTATTTGGAAACAGGGTCTCAATAAGTTGCTGAGAGCCTCACTAAGTAGCTGAGGCTGGCTTATTATTATTATTATTATTATTATTATTATTATTATTATTATTATTATTATTATTTGGTGGTACTGGGGGTGGAACCCAGAGGCTTTCTACCTCCGGGCTATACTCCCAGACCTTTTTTTTTATATTTTATTTGGAAACAGGGTCTCACTAAGTTGCTGAGAGCCTCACTAAGTAGCTGAGGCTGGCTGTGAACCCATGCGATCCTCCTGTCTCAGCTTCCCAAACGCCCAAACGCGGGGATTACAAACCTGAGCCACCATACCCGGCTCTTTTTTTTTTTTTTTTTTTTTTTTTTTTTTTTTTTGGGTGGTACTGGGGGTGGAACCCAGAGGCTTTCTACCTCTGGGCTATACTCCCAGACCTTTTTTATATTTTATTTGGAAACAGGGTCTCACTAGGGTGCTGAGAGCCTCACTAAGTAGCTGAGGCTGGCTTCGAACCCGTGCAATCCTCCTGTCTCAGCCTCCTAAGCGCGGGGATTACAAGCGTGTGCCACCACGCCTGGTCTGGCTTATATTTTTTTGAAACAGGGTCTCACTGAGTTGCAAAGGGCCTCACTAAGTAGCTGAAGCTGTCCTCGAACCACAAACCTCTGGTCTCAGCCTCCCGAATGCTGGGATTACAAGCGCCACCACACCTGACTCTGTGTTGATTTTTGTATCCTGTTACTTTACTGAATTATTTATCATAAGCTTTAGAAGTCTTCTGGCAGAGTTTTTAGGATCTTATCTGTAAATAAGGATTTGACTCCTTATTTTTCTACTTGTATCTCTTCTCTTGCTTAATTGATTTGGCTAATGTTTTAAATACTGTATGGAATGAGAGTGGTGAGAATAGACATCTTTGTCTTAATGCTGATTTTAGAGGAAATATTTTTTTTTTCCTATTTGGTATGATGTTTGTTTGGATTTTGTCATATATAGCATTTACGATGTTGAGTCAAGGTTCTTTTATCCCTAGTTTTTTTTTTAATCAAAAGCTTTTTATGCATTCATGAAAATGATGCTGTGTTTTTTGTCCTTGATTCTATTTAAGTGGTGTATTTATTGATTTGTACATTTGGAACTATTCTTGGAATTTAACCACCTTGATCATGGTGTATAATCATTTTAATGTTTTCTTTTATTTGGTTTGGTGATATTTAAGGATTTTTGCACCTGTGCTTACAGTTTTCTTGATGATGTCCTTCTAGTTTTGGTATCAGTGATATTGGTTTATATTAAAATAAGGAATAGACTGGCAACACCAGGCTTATAGTGGTTCAGTGGGGGAAGGAAAGCTCCCCTCTAACAACCTAAGAGAAACTTTCCCAACAAGTTTATAAAAACAGTTCCTGGACTGCTTGGCTTTCCTGTCTCAGGTGTGAAATAAAGAAAGCAAAACAAGAAAAAGGATAAAAACAATGGAAAAACTGCAGGGTTTTCTAATCTGCAGTAATCTTAAGGAATGAGGCTATTTAAGCTGTTACCGCTTTTCCACTTTCACTAAATCTGCCAGGAAGTGCTGGGCCCGCTCTTGTGCCACCTCACTTTGCAGTATCTGAGCATCTGTTCTGATTAGATTGTGGCTTTGCTAGGCAGGGAAGCCTCAGTTTTCTTAAACTTATTGGGAAACTTTGAGCTTATTAGAAGAATTTTCTTTTCTACTGAGATGCTGCTCACCCAGAACTGGTATAGTTCATTCTTTTTATTTTCTTTGCTATTCCAAAAACAATGTTCTGAGACATTCTGATGTTTTCCCATAGCCTTCTTACCTTATCATGAAGCCACATAACTGTTTTTATTCAGGCTGGTTAAACAACTATGATAATGGGTTCCATGAATCCACCATGGTGGATGCCATGTTCTTCTGCTTACTAATGCCCTTCTTCTGTTCTAGGATCCAGTTTGGAACCCCACATTGCATCTAGTTGTCATATTCTTTGTTTTTTACAATTTGAAATTACTTGCTGTAGCCGGGCATGGTGCCACATGCTTGTAGTCCCAGTGTTTGGGAGGCTGAGACCAGAGGATTGCACAGGTTTGAAGCCAGCCTCAGCTACTTAGTGAGGCTCACAGGAGACCCTGTTTCCAAATAAAGTATAAAATAGGCCTAGGAGTATAGCCCAGAGGTAGAAAGCCCCTGGGTTCCACCCCCAGTACCACCCCCCACACACACACACAAATTAATTGCTGTATATAATGCCTCTCAGTTTGGGTGTGATGATACTGTCTTATGATGATATTAAATCTATGTGCTTTAAACAAGGCTTGTGTCTTCTCATGCATCGTATTAGGAATTACATAATACTGATATGTTATATTTCTGGTGATATTAACTGTGATCACTTGGTTAAGGTAGAATTATTGAACAAAATTGTGATTCTACAGGTAGGTTTTTTTTATTTTTGTTTTCCTCTTTTTTTTTTTTTTTTTTTGCGGTTCTGGGGATGGAACCCACGGTCATTTTACCTCCAAGGTACACCTCCAGCCCTATTTTTTATTCTTTTATTTTGAAACAGGGTTTCACTAAGTTATGGAGGGCCTCACTAAGTAGCTGAGGCTGACTGTGAACCTCTGATGCTCCTATCTCAGCCTCCCAAGTACTAGGATTACAAGTGTGCGTCACCACCCCCAGCTACAGGTAGGGTATTTAAATTTTCATTGAAAGACTACAAGGAAAATTCTCCCTGTCTTTCTTGAACTTAAAAAGCCATTACTTTGAGTCTTAGTCATATTTTATTTAAACAGTTGTAGCTGTTGTTTGAATTTAGATTTTTTTCTCATTATTAATCTAATAGTAGTAATTATCATGGGGGAATATATGTTGGGGTCAGTGCCCAAAGTGCTTCTATTTCTTTATTAACTCAGAATAAGCTGAAGAGAACATTGGCATGCTTGTTGAGATGTCTACAGAGTGGAGATCTTATGGAGGAGTAAAAATATATAGATGAGAATAATAGCTAAATATAGATAGAATAATAGCTAAATATAGATAAGAATAATTACTACTGGGCTGAGTCTTAAAAGTTCTGATTATTCCTTATTGTACATATGGAAACACTGAATAATTTTAGCTAAAACTTGTTTGAGAATTTAGTGGTTTTTCATAGCAAAGATTATGAGAAATTTATTTAATTCAGTACTTATGTTTTTTTTTCCTCTTCTTTTTAGAACGTATAATGAAGAAACCTGAAGAGCCTGAATCACAAGTGGAGTCTGAAATTAAGAGGAAAGTACAACAGAAACGGCAGTGTAGTACATTCCAGCCCACTCCTCCTTTGTCTCCTGTTTCAAAAAAATGTCTAACCCATTTGGAGGTATGTGATTACACTTTATTACTAATTAGATAGGTTTTTTTTTTTTTTTTTTTTTTAATGGTACAGGGGATGAAACCCAGGGGCTTTCTACCTCTGGGCTATACTCCCAGACCTATTTTATATTTAATTTGAAACAGGTCTCACTAAGTTGCTGAGAGCCTTACTAAGTAACTGAGGCTGGCTTTGAACCTGCATGATCCTCCTTTCTCAGCCTCCCAAGTACTGGGATTACAAGCGTGCGCCACCACGCCCAGCTCTAGATAGTATTTTTGTTAATACTATTTCAGTGCTTATGAAATACTAGATCTTTTATCATAAGACTAGAACAGACCTAGAAAAGTTATAAGACAAATTTTTCTTCCTTCAATATACCATTTTTTATTTGTTCAGAATACAAAGTTTTGGGTTTTTTTCCTGGAAAGATTTAATTAGTAGATCCCTGTAACACATTCCAGATAATTGCTTTCAGTCAGAAGCATATCCACGTACTCTTTTCCCAGATCTCCCATGTTTTTCCACATTTGCTTTATTATCTTTTCTCCATGTACTTTCCTTCATTCTTTATTCTTGATCCCCCCATATACATACATTCTATGTTGTATGAGTATTTTATGTCTGATGCCCATTCACTACCTAACACTTTAGTAATGTGTTTTTTTGTTTTGTTTTATAAGAGGGGTGGGATTCTATATAACCAGAATATACCTCTCAAAATTTAAAAATTAGCATTGATCCCAGATAACTGTCTATCCCACAGATCTATTCATATTTCACCTAAATAATGTCATGTGTTTGGGGAGCAGGTTACTGAGGATTGAATTCAAGGATGTTCTATCTCCAAGCTTGAGCTCTGAGCTCAATATGTCCTAGACTCAGACCATAATGTCAACTTCCATTGCTGGGGGAGTGGAGGATGACTTTGTTTTTTTATTTTGAAACAGGGTCTTACTAGGATGCTGAAGGTCTTGCTAATGTGTTGAAGCTGCCCTCGAGAATCATGATCCTCTTGTTTTAGCCTCCCAAGTACTAGGATTACAAGCATATGCCACCACACCCAGCTCTGAATAATGTTTGTTATGGGTCTAGGCTCTGATTCAGGATTAAATGTGAAGTTTAATTGCTGTGACTCTTTATTTTTTTTATTTTTAATTTTTTTGGTGGTACTGGGGTTCCTGGAAGCCCTTCTACCTCTGGGCTACACTCCCAGACCTATTTTTACATTTTTATTTGGAAACAGGGTCTCCTAAGCCAGCGCACTCAGCTGGCTTCGAACCTGCGCGATCCTCCTGTCTGCCTCCCAAGCGCGGGGATTACAAGCGTGCGCCACCACGCCCGGCGTGCTGTGACTCTTTAGATTCTTTCAGTCTGACACAATTGCAATACATTCTTGCCTTTCATAACCATGATATGGGTGCTTATAATCCCAGTACTTGGGAGCTGAGATAGGAGGATTGCAGTTCACGGACAGCTTCAGTTACTTAGTAAGGCCATTCACAACTTAGTGAGAACTTGCTTCAAAATAAATAATAAATAAATATCGCTGGGGGTGTAGCTTGGCGGTAGAATGCCCCTTGCCCCTGGGTTCAATTCGCATTTCTGAAAGAAAAAAAAAGAAACCTTGATAACCTTGATAGTGTTAAATTGGGTCTTCTGCTGTTTCATAATGGTTTATCTGATCTTTCTGCATTATCTCTACATTTTTCAAGAATGCTTCAGAAATGATGCTTTGATTTTCTGATTGTATAATATTAATGATGGTATTAACTTTTATCCTAATTTACTTATATCTCCATGGACACATGGGATTCTTATTTTACTCAAAAGAGTTAGAATCTTTTAATCTCCATTACTTATTTCAATACTTGTCCCAGACTTAGTTACATGGACATCCTTGATCTCCTATTCTTTTGTGTGTGAGGGGTACTGGGGATTGAACCCAGAGGTGTTCTACCGCTGAGCTACACCCCAGCACTTTTTGTTTGTTTGTTTGTTTGTTTATTAATTTATGGTGCTACTGGGGATGGAACCCAGGGATATTCTACCTCTGGGCTACATCCCCAGACCTATTTTATACTTTATTTGGAAAGAGGGTCTCACTAGGTTGCTGAGAGCCTCACTGAGTAGCTTCCCATCCTAAGCTTGACTCAGGGCATATTGTCATCTCCCAGGTAAAGAAGGAAAGGTCCTCAAAACAAAATCCTTCCTCCTCTGGGCATGCCAGCTGAGGAATGCCTTAGGTTTTGTTTTGTTTGTTTTAATGCCTAAAATATATCTTTTTTTCTCTTACTCCTTACTTCCATGCTAATTGTTCTTATTTTCTTAGTGGAGGTAAAAAAAAAATTGTAGCTAGCCTCTGTGTAATCTTTAATTCATGAACAGGGTTAGTGGCGTTTCTTTCTATTTATAGTCTGTGAAACTCCACACTGTGTACTCTCTGTATGAAAATAAGATCTGTGAGTTCAACGAAATTAAACATCTTCAAGATATGTTAGGAAAATTAAATTGTCCCAGTGATGTCTCATCAAAGAAGTTCATTCCTATTAAGTACAGTTCAATTGTTTGTGTATAGACTTGCAAATAATATGTGATATATAGCTTGTTGCTTTTTATTTTTATGCAATGCTCTGTATCAAACCTAGGGATTTTCATATCCTGTGCAAGTACTCTCCCATTGAGCTAGAGACCCAGCCCTGAAATCTGAAATTATTTAATTTTGTAAAAGATTTCCACTGGTCAAAGGGAGGCTTGCTTGCTCAACCCTCCCTTCCTCCCCTCCCTCCCTCCCTTCCAGAAATTTTAACTTACGTCTGTCTGTGCGTCCTGTGGTACTCAGGATTGCACCTAGCAGCATTCTATCTCTGAGCTATCCCAAAACCTGTTTTATTTTCTTAATTTGAATAGGGTCTTGCTTAAGTTGCGAAAGCTAGCCATGAGCCTGTGATCCTTCTATCTCAGTGTCCCAAGTACTGAAATTGCAGATACATTCCACCATGTTTGGTTTGGAAATTGTATTTAATGTGAAATTTGCTACTTTATATTTACTTAAACAATAAATTGTTGGAATTCTTTTAGATTAGATTAGTATTTCAGTAAATTCTTCAATAAAAATGTCATAAAAATGTTTCTTTAAACTCTTTTTTTGGTACTGACTAGGGATTGAACCCAGGGGCATTCTACCTTCGAGCTATACTCTCAGACTGTTTCATTTTTTATTTTGAAGTAGGATCTTGCTAAGTTGTCAAAGGCCTTGTTAAGTTGCTATTTATTTATTTATTTATTTATTTATTTATTTATTTATTTATTTATTTTGCAGGTCTTAGGATGGAGCCCAGGGGCATTCCACCTCCGAGCTACACCCCCTGCCCTTTTATTTATTCTTTAATTTGAAACAGGGTCTCATTAAATTGCGGAAGGCCTCACTAAATAGCTGAGGCTGTTCACGAACCATGATCCTCCAGTCTCAGCTATCCAAATGCTGAGATTACAAGTGTGCGCCACCACGCCCGGCTAAGTCGCTCTTTTTTAATCATGAAAAATTTAGTATCTAATTCAGTTCAGCTGATCTATATTTTGCTCCTAATTGCTGCAAACATTTCCAAGATTTGTGTTTCTTAGCTGATGAAAGTTGTGTCTTAATTTGGGGAGTTGTGGTAGTAGAGATGTGCTTTTTTAAATTTTGGTGTCAATTTTATAAGAGGATAATACTGCTTTTTCATGAAGTTCTTTAATTTAAATGTCTTATTTAAGCCGGGCATGGTGGCACATGCTTGTAATACTAGTACTTATGAGGCTGAGACAGGATCGTGCAGGTTTGAAGCCATCCTCAAGTTACTTAGTGAGGCTCTCAGCAACATAGTAAGACCTTGTTTTCAAACAAAATATAAAATAGGTCTGGGAGTATAGCCTGGAGGTAGAAGGCCCCTGGGTTCCATCATAGTCACACACACACACACACACACACACACACACACACACAAAATACATTTCTTATTTATTTGCTTTTCTTCTAGGCATTAAGTTTTAGAGCCACTCAATACCTAGCTTTATTAAATCTTCAAATTCCTTTTTTCCCCCAGTGCTGAGGCTTGAACTTCAAGGCCTCCCATAAATGATGCAGATACTTTACCACTGAGCTATGTCCCCAGCCCCTTCAGATCTTTAAAGGCAGAATTGGCATATACATAGTTAACTGCTGAGCTAGATGGTCTTAAAACTCTTTATAGCATTCTTATGCAGCCATTAGTGATATAATAATGGGAAGAGAAGAGCTTAATTTTTGAGATTTTTTTTTTTAAAGATGGTTTCTTTATTTTAGAGTAAAATATTGAAATCTTTTCTTTCTTTTGTTATTTTTGGAACTTAGGTTTCTGAACAGCGTGAATGTTGCCCAAAATGTGGGAAAGAAAAAGAAAATCAGACCAAATGCCAAAGTTGTGGTATTATGTTTCGTAATGATTTACAGAGAAATTGCAGACAAGCTATAACTTTAAATGAATCTACTGGACCATTATTAAGAACATCAATTCATCAGAATTCTGGAGGACAGAAGTCACAAAACACAGGATTAACAACTAAGAAGTTTTATGGTAACAGTGTGGAAAAGGTTCCAATTGATATTATTGTGAATTGTGACAATAATAGAAATAGTTATTTACAGACTAATGGAAAAGTCATTCTACCTGGGGCAAAAATACCCAGAATCACAAACTTCAAAGAAAGAAAATCAAGCCTGTCAGACCTAAATGATCCAAGTAAGTATTTTACTTTATTTAAGACTCAAACTCTGGGCTTAAGCAGTCCTACCACAGCCTCGTGAGTAAATAAGACTGCAGTTGCAATGCCGCCACAACTGCTTAGCTTTACTCTGTTTAATAATACTGAGTTGCAAAGGACCTCACTAAGTAACTAAGGCTGTTCAAGAACCAGGATTCTCCTGTCTCAGGCTCTCAAATGCTGGATTACAAGTGTGCCACCACGCCCAGCTACAGTTTTTAAACAAATGATCTTGATTATTTATTTAGTTGATGGCTTGAACACACAGAGTTGTTTCAAATAAATTTAAATTAAAATCATACTGTGTACATTCCTACATTCCTGTGCTATATGTGATATGGAGATACACACACATTTATTTTGTGTGTGGAGAGTAAGGCATACTGGGGATTGAACCCAGGAGTGCTCTACTTGGGAGCCATTCCCCCAGCTCTAGTGTTTGTTTTTTTGTTTGGGGTTTGGTTGATACTGGGTGTTGAACTCAGGGGCATTCTACTTCTGAGCAGTACCAGTCCTATTTTGTGTGTGTGTGTGGGGGGTGTACTGGGGATAGAACCCCCAGGTGCATTCTACCTCCGAGCTACAACCCCAGCCCTATTTTTTATTTATTTTTGAAACAGGGTCTCACTAAGTAAAGTAGCCAAGGCTGTCTGCAATCCTGTCTCAGCCTCCAGAATGCTGGGACTATATGTATGAGTCACCATGCCCGGTTTTTTTTTTTTTTTTTGGAAACAGTCTCATTCTTTTTATGAAAGGCCTCACCTAAGTTGCTGAGGCTGGCCTTGAACCTGAGATCTTGCCTCATAAAGGCATGCACTACCATACCTAGCTCAGTATTTTTTTCTTTTTAACTTTTGAAACAAGGTCTTGCTAAGTTGCTGAGGATCTTGCCAAATTGCTAGGTTGGCTGCGATCCTCCTGTCTCAGCCTCCTAAGTACTGGAATTATAGGCACAAACTACCAAACCCTGGCCCTTACGTTACATGATTTAAGGTTATACAAATCTGTAAAGAAATTCCAAGTGTATTCAGTAATTTTTTTATATTTATTTATTTATATTTATTTATTTATTTATTTATTTGGTGGTACAGAGGGTGGAACCCATGGGCTTTTCTACTTCTGGGCTATACTCCCAGACCTATTTTATATTTTATTTGGAAACAGGGTCTCACTAAGTTGCTGAGAGCCTCACTAAGTAGCTGAGGCTGGCTTCGAACCTGTGTGATCCTCCTGTCTCAGCCTCCCAAGTGCTGGGATTACAAGCATGTACCACCACGCCTGGCTTCAGTAATATTTTTATTAACAATGTTGGTGGTGTTACTTTTAAACACATACATATTGATAAAGCAAATAAGTGTATTATTGTCTCAGTGTTAGTGAAAAGGAATATAAAAACAAAGTCAACAAAGTAAAAATCCTATAACATTAAATTTGAGTTGGAGATAATATGGAAATTTATTATGTATTTTATCTTAAATATAAAATACTAGCCAAGTGTGGTAGAATACCATGGTAATCCCAGTACTTGGGATGCTGATACAGGAGGGTTGCAAGTCTGCGGCCATTCTCAGATATTTAGTGAGGCCCTCCGAAACCTAGTGAGACCCTGTTTCAAAATAAAGAATAAAGAGCCGAGTGTGGTGGCGCACGCTTGTAATCCCAGTGCTTGGAAGGCTGAGACAAGAGGCTAACACAGGTTCTAAGCCAGCCTCAGCTACTTAGTGAGGCTCTCAGCAATGTAATGAGACCCTATTTCCAAATAAAATATAAAATAGGGCTGGTGGTGTAGCCGAGATATAGAAAGGTCCTGGGTTCCACACCCTAGTATCACAATAAATAATAAATAAATAAATAATAAAAAGTAGGGCTGGGGGTATAGCTCAGAGGTAGAATGCCCCTGGGTTCAATACCCAGTACTGCAAAAAAAAAAAAAAAAATATATATATATATATATTTTCTAACTTCACATATACAAAATGTCTACAATAGTAAAGAACCCTAATATAGAAATGAACAACCCTCTTATGAGAAAGAAAGAAATGAACAAGTCTAGTTCCCATATTTGTTTTTTGTGGTACTGGGGATTGAAGCGACGGATGCTCTACCACTGACTTACATCCCTAGCCTTGTTTTGTTTTGTTTTGTTTTGTACTGGAGATTGAATTCAGGGTCATTCTGCCTCCAAGCTATATCCCCAATCCCCCCCCCCTTATTTTGAAGTATTTTTTCTTTTTTGTTTTTTGTTTTTGCAGTACAGGGATAGAACCCAGGAGCATTCTAGCTCTAAGCCTCACCCCCAGCACTGTTTTTTATTGTTTATTTTTAAACGGGTCTCACTGAGTTGCAAAGGGCCTCACTAAGTAGCTGAGGCTGTCTGCAATCCAGGATCAGTTTCTGAGTGAGACTGGTTTTGAACCTGCAATCCTCCTTTCTTCGTTTTCCAAGTGCTGAGATTACAGGTGTGCTCATCGCCCATGTTTGTATTTTGAAGTACCATTTCCCAGCCAGGTAAGGTCGCTCTTAGGAATGAAAATAAATTCTTCTGACCAGTAACGGAAATATAATATCTCTTTGCTAGGTACCTTTGGAGGTTGCTTAGGGTTCCAGAGCATTATTCCAAACTCTAGTAAATAAAAGGGGAAATAGTAATATTTTTCCTATACTTCATAAATATGTCACATTTTATTTTATTTAGTATTTTTATGGTATTGGGAATTGAACTTTGGGTCATCCTTCCCTCTGAGCTATACCTCCAGCCTAATTTATTTATTTACTTATACTTACCTACTTACTGTTCTGGGGATTGCATCCAGGGCCATGCTGCATTTGAGCCATACTCTCACCCCTTTTATTTTGAAATAGGGTCTCTCTAGATTGTTGAGAGTTGCTGTGTTGCTTAGGTTGTCCTTGAACCTGCAATCCTGTTTTGGGAAATTGTGTCACCACAGCCAGCTTTTTAAAATATCATTTTAAACAGGGAGCCAGGCATAGTGGTGCATGCTTGTAATCCCAGTACTCGGGATTACAAGAGGATTTCCAGGTTGGAAGGCAGCATGTTGTAAATAGTGACACCCTGTGTGAAAACAAAAAGGGCTGGGAGAGTAATCGAGAGGTAGCATGCACCTGAGTTCAGTCCCTAGTACCACAAAAGATAAGAAAATAACCTCAGCCCATATCAATGCATTAGTTTATTTTTCCAAAAGACAAGAATTTTAACAGCCTCAGCTTTATTATTTGAAAAGTGTTTTATGATACTTTTTAGTGGTATATATATCTATACAATATTAAATATTGTAACATCATTTAATTTTTTGTGTGTTTGTGTGTGGTACCAGGGGTGGAACCCAGAGGCTTTCTACCTTAGGGCTATACTCCCAGACCTATTTATATGTTTTATTTGGAAACAGGGGCTCACTAAGTTGCTGAGATACTAAGTTAGTAGGAAGCTGAGGCTGGCTTTAAACCTGAACAATCCTCCTGTCTCAGCCTCCCAAGTGCGGGGATTATAAGTGTGCGCCACCATACCTGGCTCCTGAATTTTTTTAATGGTACTTTTTTTAATGGGAAACCATGAAGAGAACTCTTACTTATTAGACAATTACTGGATATTATTACTGAGCCAAATTTTATACAGGAAACTTTAGATCCTGAGGAGATTTCCGGGATGGGGGGAACCTGGAAGTTGTAAGGTTGGTAATTGTTTAAAAAAAATGTATATTGAATATAAGGAAATAAATTTATGTGGTTCCACAGACAATATAAACCATAATTTTAAACCATATTTGCTCTACTCCTATGCTTTAAACAAAAGAGTTAAAAGCTAAGTATTGCAGGATATGGCAGACATTTGTAATCCCAGTAATTGGGAGGTTGAGATAGAAGGATTTTAAGTTTGAGGACAGTCTCAGCAATTTAGGGAGACTGTTTAAAAATAAAAGATAAAATAGGTCTGGGGGTTTAACTCAGAGGTAGAATGCCACTGTATTCAACCCATATTGAGAAACACATACATACATAAGTATTTTCTATTAAACTATAGAAAAATATGTCCCATTATAAGAGCATATTATAAAAGATGTCATTTATTGTACACTTATGTACTCTGATTTGTCAAAAAGATTTATATACCAGCCAGTTTTAATTTAGTTTTTACAATTATATGAGTTGATACTAACTTGTTAACATTTAAAAATTAGGCTTAAGGAGAATAACTTCTCAATGTTATAAACATGTGGATTATTGGGGCTTGGTTAACAAAACTAGAAATTTCAGATTTCAAAGTCTGTTTTTTTAATTAAGTTAAACTGTTCTTAAATTTGTATTCCTAAGCCGGGCATGGTGGATCATGCTTGTAATCCCAGCATTTGGGAGGCTGAGATGGAGGATCCAGGTTTGAGGACAACCTCAGCTACTTAGTGAGGCCCATTGCAACTCATGAGACCCTTTTCAAAATAAAGAAAAAATAGGGCTGGGGGTGTAACTCAGAGGTAGAATGCCCCTCGGTTCCATCCCCAGTACTGGAAAAAAAATATGTATTCCCATTAAAATAATTTATCATGAAACTTTTGTTGTAGTGTAGATAGTCCATAATTAAAATGTAAATGTCTCAGGTAGTAATAAATAACATAAGAAAATAAAGCAGAAGCCTGGTGTGGTCGCACATGCCTATAATACCAGTACTTGGGAGGCTGAGATAGGAGGATTGCAGGTTTGAAGTCAGCCTCAGATTCTTAGTGTGCAACTGTTTCAAAATAATATAGTGAGTGCTGGAGGTATAGCTTGGAGATAGAAAGCTCCTATGTTTAATCCAAAGTACCACAAAACAAATAGGAAAGCAGAGGCTGGGAGGTATAGTACAGTGGTATAGAGTGCTTGCCTAGTCTCTAGGCCCCAGTCCCACCCCTCTCCCCCAAAAAGAAGCTAGTCCAGGAAACAAAGAATGACAAGTGTCAGGTTTTAAGAAGAGCAAGGGTGGTATTTTAGGTAGGTGACAAAATGGGCATCTTTGAGGGTTTGTTTCTAGGGTTTGGATCCAGGGACTAAAATATAGGGGCATCTTTGATAAGTAACTTTTAAGCAAAGTCCAGAATGAAGGGAAAAGAAAAAAGGCATGTATGTTTATAATTACAAACAAGTTAAGACTATAAGGACAAAGGACTCTTAGTGTGCGTACAGAATATCACAGACTAGGTGACTTAAATATTCTGCTCAGAGTTCTGGGGAGGGGAAGTCCAAGATCAAGGGTGGTTTCTTTTTCTTTCTTTTCTTTTTTTTTGCAGGTCTGGGGATGGAACCCAGGGGCATTTGACCTCCGAGTTACACCCCCTGCTCTATTTTTTATTCTTTATTTTGAAATCGGGTCTCACTGAGTTGCAGAGGGCCTCACTAAGTAGCTGAGGCTGTCCGTGAACCGCGATCCTCCAGGTCTCAGCCTCCTGAATGCTGTGATTACAAGCGTGTGCCACCACGCCCGGCTCAAGGGTGGTTTCTAATGTGTCCTCTTCCTAGTTCATCTTCTGGCTGTGTCCACACATGGCCTGTATGTGAGCAGACAAAGAGCTCTTTGGTGTTGCTTCCTTTATTAGGACACTAGTTCTATTTGATCAGGCCTTGACTTTATATACTTGTTTAGCCTTATTTCTTTAGCACCTTAGCAAGGCCCTCAGCAATTTAGTGAAACCTCATTTCAAAATTAAAAATAAAGTAGAGGTATGGTTTAACTCAGAGGTACAATGCTTCTGGCTTTAATCCCTGGTTCCAAAAACTTTGTTATAGCCAGATGTGGTGGCACAAGCTTGTGATCCCAGCATTTGGGAGGCTGAGACAGGAGGATCACAGTTCATAGCCCGCCTCAGCTACTTAGTTAAGTCTCTTAACTAAGTAACTCAGTGTAACTCAGTGAGAACCTGTTTCAAAATAAAGAATTAAGAAAAAAATAGGACTAAGGATGTAACCCCAGTACCTCAAAAAAAAAAAGATATATTCCCTTTCCTACCTGTATTTGTGTGTGGGGGGTGCTGGGGTTGGAACCCAGGGGCATTCTATCTCCGAGCAACACCCTCAGTCAGCCCAATTTTTTATCCTTTCTTTGAAACGGCCTCACTAAGTAGCTGAGGCTGTCCGCAAACCCAAGTCCTCCTTTCTCAGCCTCCCAAGTACTAGGATTACAAGCGTACACCACCATGCCTGGCTTCCACATGTACTTTATTTACATTTTTAAGTGACAAGTGAAATAGAAGTATAGTATCATTTTAATGTAAATATGTGAATTCAGTATCACTCTAATTATGACTTAATAAGTTATGAATTTCCTTATTCTTTTAGTCATCTTGTCCAGTGATGACGACGATGAGAGCGACAGGACTAACAGAAGAGAGAGTGGCTCTCCTCTGCCCGCTGACTCAGCGTGCTCTTCTCCTGCACCTTCCACGGGGAAGGTGGAAGCAGCAATAAACGAAAACACCTGTAGAACAGAGCAGGACCTAAGAAGCACTCCAGCAGATTCAGAGCTAAGTGCAGCCACACTGCCGAGGAAAGCAAGAATGAAAGACCAGGTACTTTTCATGTTGCTAACATTTGTTTAAAGTCTCACATTTCTGGTGTAAATATTTTCTGGAGGACAATTTGATAGTTACAATAGGAGAAAAAGAGGAATTATTTATTAGTTGGTGCTTAAATGCTACCTGAAGGATTATTTTTGAAGAACATTAAACTGTATATAAAAAAATTCTATTGCCTAAAGGCCTCAGTGTCAAAATCAACAAGAAAAATATTGTCCTTACACCAAAATGTCAATATAGGTTGAATAACACTTGTCTAAAATGTCACAGACCAGAGTGTTCTGCATTTCAGAAATGTTTTGGATTTTGGAATGTTTGCATATGTATAATGAGATTTCTTGTGATGGAAGCCAAGTATAAAGAGGAGAAATGAGCCTGGCGTGGTGGCGCACGCTAGTAGTCCCAGCATTTGGGAGGCTTTGACAGGAGGATCTCAGTTCCCAGACAGCCTTAGCTACTTAGTGAGGCCCTCTGCAACTTAGTGAAACCCTGTTTCAAAATAAAGAATAAAAAATAGGGCAGGAGGTGTAGCTCAGAGGTCGAATGCCCCTGGGTTATATCTTCAGACCCACAAATAAAGAGAGAGATAGAGAAATCTATTCCTGTATTATATACACACATCATCTTATGCGTAGATTTACACAGTATTGTCATTGTACCTCATTTTCATTCTAACACATCACTGGAGGTCAGGTGTGGAATCTTCCACTTAAAGCATTATGTTGATGTTAAAAAAAATTCAGATTTTGGAGCATTTAAGATTTCAAATTAGGAATGCTGACCTTGTGTAAATTAGGTGGTTTCTTATAAAATCTAGTAGACCAGTAGATTAGTGAGGCCCTCTGCAACTCAGTGAGACCCGGTTTCAAAATAAAGAATAAAAAATAGGGCAGGGGGTGTAGCCCGGAGGTCAAATGCCCCTGGGTTCCATCCCCAGACCCGCCAAAAAAAAAAAAAAAAAAAAAAAAAAAAAAAAATCTAGTAGACTAGTAGAAATTATTTTAACTTGTATTTTATAATTTGGTTATATTTTATCTTATATTTTACTATTTGAAAATTTCAAAGTGTTCACATGTAAAAAAGCTAACATAAATAACAAATTTATAAACAAAAGGTCTAAAGGGAAATATATGTATTGCAGATGATAAAATAATGTCTATAATAGACTACTTTTAAAAGTGGGTAGCCGGGCGTGGTGGCGCACGCTTGTAATCCCCGCGCTTGAGAGGCAGAGACAGGAGGATTGCGCAGGTTCGAAGCCAGCCGCGCGCGCTGGCTTAGGAGACCCTGTTTCCAAATATAAAATGTAAAAAGAGGTCTGGGAGTGTAGCCCGGAGGTAGAAGGGCTTCCAGGAACCCCAGTACCACCAAAAAAAAAAAAAAAAGTGGGTAAAAAAATAATGAACAATTGATAAGAATAAAGGGGACAAGATCCAGATAGTAAACTATGAGATGAAAATGATAAATTAGTAAGTAAAAATTAAGAACAACAAAATGTGAATATATATTAAATAGACATGGAAATTTAGTACAGAATCAGTATATAATAGTATATACTTCAGGCAAGAATCCATGATTTCAAAGCTCTCAGCAACTTAGGAAGACCAAGAATGCCCCTGGTTGAATTTGGGAATATATTAATGAAAATTATAATAGTAAATATTATTAAACCCGAAAAAGCAATTTGCAAAATAATATATTTGATAATCGCATTTTGTTTTATTCCCTTTTATTTATTTCTTAACTGATACAAAAAACATAAAAATTATACATAGTAATAAGGCACTATCTGATACTTTACTACTTTTGTACATTGTACATTTGTACAATGTTTAAGTCAGGTAAGCATATCTATCCCCTCCAACATTTATTATTTTTTATGGTGAAAACTTGAGTTACTACTAGCTTTTTGAAATGTGCAATACTTTATCATTTTTTGTACTTACTCTACTATACAATATCACACCTGACCTTTTCTTTTTTGTAAGTATAACATAGTACCCATTATCCAACCTTCCCCCACCCCAGTCGCTCCTTTTTTAAAATTTTTTATTGGTGCATTGTAGTCATACATCTTGATGAGTTAAAAGATGGTGGAGACATACATGCACCTCCCCAGTTTCTAGTAACTATCAGTTTATTCTCATCTTTTGTGAGATTAATTTTTTTATGTTCCACCTGAGTGAGATTCTTTGGTACTTGTCTTTATGTGCCTGGCCTGTTTTATTTAACATACTGATAGCCAGTTCCATCCATGTTCTTGTAAATGGCAGAATTTTGTTCTTTTATTGTGGCTGGATAATTGTTCATTATGTATGTCTACCTTATTTTCATTATCTGCACATCAGTTGATAGACACTGATTAGATTGTTTCCATTTTTTGACTATTGTGAATAATACTACAGTGCATATGGGGATGTAGATGTCTCTTCAACATACTGATTTTATTTCCTTTGGATATGTACCTGATGGTGAGATTTCCTAGAGAATTGGTAGTTCTATTTTTAGTGTTTTGAGAATCTGCCACAATATTTCCATAATGACTGTACTAATTTATATTCCTACTAGCAGTGTACAGGGTTCCCTTTTCTCCACATGTTCACTAGCATTTATTGTGTGTGTGTGTGTGTGTGTGTGTGTGTGTGTGTGTGTGGTACTAAGGAATGAACCCAGGGTCACTCTACCTCTGAGCTATACCCTGAGCCCTATTGTATTTTTTTCTTTTGAATCAGAGTCTTGCTAAGTTACTGAGGCTGGCCTTGAATCTACATCTTCCTGTCTCAGACTCCCAAGTACTGGGATTAGATTATAGGCATATGCCATTGTGCCTGGCATACTTATTACCTTTTAAGTCTTTTTGATCATTTTCACTCATACTGCACTGAGGGTAGTATCTAATGGTTTTGATCTGGTTTTCCCCAATGACTAGTAATGTTGTACATATTTTCATGTACCTGTTAGCCATTCATGTCTCCTTTGAGAAATATCTAGTTTCATAGTTTAAAGCCTTATATTTAGGCTATAAGCTAGTTTCATAGATTAAAGCCTTTTATTTAAGTCTCTAGTACATTTCAGTTGATTTTTGTATATGATGAGACAGAGAGAAAGGTGTGTGTATGTGTCTGTGTGTGTCTGTGTGTTTTGTTAAGAATTGTACCCAGGGGCCCTCTGAGCTATACCCCGACCCAGTTGTTTTTTATTTTGAAGCCAAGGTCTTACTAAGTTGGTGAAGACCCACTCTTAAGTTCTTGGGGCTGGCCTCAAACCTGTGATCCTCTAGTCTCAGCCTCCCAAGTTCCAGAATTACAGGTGTGTGCCACCACACCCAGCTGTATATATTGAGAAATGGCAGTCTAGTCTCATTCTTCTGCAAGTAGATATTCAATTTCTCTAGCACCATTTATTGAAAAGATTGTCCTTCTTCCATTGTGTGTTCTTAGAATTTTTCTCAAAAATCAGTTGCCAGTAATTAGAAGCATGAGTTTGTTCATAAGCTCTGGATTCTGTCACATTGGTCCATGTATCTGTATTCATGCCAATACCATGCTGTCTAATTACTATAGCTTTGAAGTCAGATAGTATAAGGCCTCTTTTTTTCCTTGCATACTTTTTTGCTTAAATTGATTTGACTCTTCATAGGTTTTTATAGCTTCATAAAAATTTTATGATTTTTTTCCTAACTCTATGAAGAATGTTTATACTTTGATAGTTATTCCATTGAATCTATACATCACTTTGGTTAGCATGAACGCTAACAATATTGATTCTTCCAATTCATGAATAGTCTGTGTGTGTGTTGTCTTTTTTTTTTTTTTTTTTTTTTGGTGGTACTGGGGTTCCTGGAAGCCCTTCTACCTCCGGGCTACACTCCCAGACCTATTTTATATTTTTGAAACAGGGTCTCTTACGCCAGCACGGCTGGCTTCGAACCTGCGCGATCCTCCTGTCTCCGCCTCCCAAGTGCGGGGATTACAAGCGTGCGCCACCACGCCCGGCCTTGTCTTTTTTTTGTTGTTAGTTTTTTTTTAATTTTTTTTATTGGTGCACTATATTCATACATCATAATGGGATAAAAAATCTTTTGTAGACATACATGCACACATTGCCCAGTTAGCCCCTACCCGATTCCCACCCTGTTTCCTCCCCATCCCTCCTTCCCATGCTTGGCTTAGTGGTTGACATCTAGTATTATAGCAATTTATCCAAAATTAACAATGATAATTTCACATAACAGTTTCATTTGTCTGATACCAAGCTTTTGATGACTTAAAGATAACATTTCAATATTTCTTTTTGCTTTCTTTCTTACCAGAGAATATTTTTTCTTTCTTTTTTATTAGGTGAAACTATCATACATTTATTTATTTATTTTTCAGAAAAAAATATTTCCTAATATGGCATATGGACTCTAGATACCCAAAATGATCTTGGAAAAAAACAAAGCTAGAAGATGTATATTTTCTGATTTCAAACCTTATAAAGCTACAATGATTGAAACAGTGTAGTACTGTTCTAAAGGCAGATATATAAACCATTGGAGTTAAATAAAAGCCTAGAGATAAATTCTTCCCTATATTGTCAAGTTATTTTTGACAAGGTTTCCACGAACATTTGGTGGAAGAAATAATAATCCTTTAACTAAATATTGTTGAAAGATAATAATTGCATGAAAAAGAATAAAATTGGACCCTTACCTAACACCATATACAAATATTAACTCAAAATAGATAAGACACCTAAATATAAATCTTAAGACTATAAATGTTTAGAAGAAAATCTGGGTCATAAAACCTCACAACATTAAAATTGGCAGTGATTTCTTGGATATGATTTCAATGGCACAGGCAATAAAAGGGTAAACAAACTCCCTAAAAAATAAAAAAATATTGTATATCCAAAGACAATGTAAACAGAGTTAAAAGTTACTGATAGAATGGGATAAAATATTTCCAAATGCTATATCTGAAGGTATATTAATATTCCAACTAGAAATCCTAAAAATTACCAACAATGAAAGCAAACAATACGATTTATAAATAGGTAAAAGACTAACATAAATAATGAATCTCCACAGACAACCAATCTTAGTTGTCTGTTGGATGCAAAATCTTGTTTCTCTGGTTCTGGTGTGTATTACCTATTTCTTTGTAGTTAATCTCTGAGTGTTTTCTCTAGCACTGGTTTTGAAGACACAAATTCCTTCAGTTTCTGTTTGTCATGGAAGCTTCTTATTTCTCCATCTAATTTGATAGAAAGTTTTGCTGGGTAGGAAATTTTTGGCTGGAAGTTGTTTTTTTTCAAAATTGGGAATATGTTACTCCAAGCCCTTCTGGCTCTCATAACTTGGTTTGGGAAGTCTGCAGTGATTCTAATTGGTTTGCCTCTGAATGTCACTTGGCCCTTTGCTTTTGTTGCCTTTAAGATTCTCTGCTTGGCTTCCACATTGGTCATTTTGACAATTATGTGGCGTGGGGATCCTCTTCTCTGATCCTGTCTAAAGGGAGTTCTATTAGTTTCCTGGGCCTGTGTTTTGACCTCTTGCTCTGTGTTTGGAAAATTTTCTGCTATTACTTCCTTGAAGAGATTGTTGATCCCTTTGGTTTCACTTTCTTTTCCCTCCTCTATTCCATTTATTCTTAGGTTAGCTCTCTTAAAATGGGCCCATATTTCTTCAATGTCAGATTCCTGCTGTCAGATATTTTTTTCTAGATTAGAAACTATGCGTTCATTTTTGGATTGCTCATCTTCTAAGAGCGAGATTCTATTCTCCATGTGGTCTAATCGGTTGTCTGTACTTTGAATTGAGCCCTTTACTTCATTAATTGTATCCTTTATCTCTTTTTGGCTCTCTCTGAATTCTTTTCGAAACACCTCTATTATTTCTACAGTTATTTTCCTGATTTGATCTTCTAGAAATCTCTGAATTTCTGTTTTATCAGGTTCTGAAGTTGTGGGGTTGTGGGCATCCATTGCTCCATTGTTATTCCTCTTTCCCATGATTTCGGAAGTTTGTGCCTTCTCTAGGTTCTTCTCTGGGTCACTACGACTTCACTTAAGGTGCTCTGGATCTCGAGTCTGTGGTATCTCAGTCACCATGACTCCTTTACTGGGTTGTATCACAAAGTCTCAGACCCAGGGAATCAATCGAGGCTGCTTTAGACCATGGGGGGTGCCAGGCTGGGCGTTCTCCTGTGGGGAGTTGTGACAATGGTGTGATATCTCTGCCACCGCTACTCCCCCACTGGGTCAAGTCCCTGGGAGTGCAATGCTGGGATTTCTCATCCAGGGGCTGCAATTTGACTCACTGTTGTTGAGTGCGCTGATAGAGCTGTTGTGGACTCGATGACTTCGCTGCTGCTGACGCTGGTGACAATATGGCGCTGCTGTTATGCCCTCGGCCATGAGGCTGGCGGATTTTTTCTCTGTCTTTGAGCTCCGCTATGAGTCCCTGCAGGGTTTGCTGAGCCCAGCCCCTGGGAGCTTTAGACGCTCCTTGCACAGAAAAATCTGCCGAATTTCGCCGCTCCTCTCTGAAGCCTGGTGGGCTGTTGAGTGCGTTGGTCTGGTGCTGTCCGGTGAACTTGTTGCTGCCGGCAGTAAGGTGCTGCTGCTGCGTCCTCGGGTGTGAGGCCGGCGTATCTCCTCTGTGGCTCTCAGCTCCGTCCTGAGTTCCCCTCCTCCCTGGAGCCTGGTGCTGCGAGGGAAGATGGAGCACGCGGCACTCTGCGCCGTGGCTCCGGCCGCAGCACTGCGGTCTGGTTTCTTTCTGGTGTCTCATTTTTCCAGGCCTCTTTTTCTCTGTCCTTTGTATTTGCATTTTTTGTTTCTCTGCTGATGGTGTTTTCTGGCTATGAAAGGCACTAATTTTGTGGTAATAGAGATTGGTTGTTAGCGGGGCTTGTAAGCCCCGCTTTTCTCGTCGCCATCTTCCCGGAAGTCGTGTGTTGTCTTTTTTATATTAGTGTTTTTTTGTTTGCTGAGTGACAGCTTAGAAGCTGTGATCCTCCTGTCTCAGCCTCCCAAGTGGGGAGATTACAGGTGTGCATCACCATGCCCAGCTCACCAGTGTTTTTGAGTTTTCAGCACAGCAATTTTTCACCTCTTTAAGTTTATTCTTGGGTTTGTTTATTTGCTACTATAGGTGAGATTGCTTTCTTGATTCCTATTTTAGATAATTCACTATTGGTATAATGTTTTATATATGTTGATTTTGTTTTTTGGGTTTTTTTTTTTTTTGGGTTGTTTTTTTTTTTTTTTTTTTTTTTTTTGGTGGTACTGGGCTTCCTGGAAGCCCTTCTACCTCCAGGTTACACTCCCAGACCTATTTTTATAGTTTATATTTGGAAGCAGGGTCTCTTAAGCCAGCGCGGCTGGTTTCAAACCTGCGTGATCCGGTATCTGCCTCCCAAGCGCGGGGATTACAAGCGTGTGCAACCATGCCCAGCTATATATGTTGATTTTGTATCCTGCAGTATCACTAAGCTTGCTTGTTAAGAGTTGTTTGGTAGAGTCTTTGGGGTTTCCTTGCCATTCTGTTATTTCTTACGACATAAATCATAAATCACCAGAAACATAATGGAAAGAGTACCTATCTCTATGCAGTAGATATTTTCCCCTCTCATTTTCTGTCAATATCATGTTTTATCTTTGTGATAAGAATAATAAAATTACTACAGATTGTAGGTCTGTAATCCATAACTCCCAAGTCTTAAATGTTCCAAAGTCTGAAACTTTTTGTGTGCTGTCATGATGCTCAAAAAGTTTTGGATTTTTGGATTAAAAATGTTCAATTAGTAATATCTATGCAATATTCCAAAATCCAAAAAAATCCTCAAATCTGAAACATTTCTCATCTCAAGCATTTTTGATAAGATACACTGAATTCACTTTTAATTAAAATTACAGACAGGCCGGGTGTGGTGGCGCATGTTTTTAATTCCAGTGCTTAAGAGGCTGAGACAGAAGGATCGCACAGGTTCAAAGCCAGCCTTACCTACTTAGTGAGGCTCTCAGCATTTAGTGAGACCCTGTTTCCAAATAAAATAGAAAGTAGGTCTGGGAGTATAGCCCAGAGGTAGAAAAGCCCCTGGGTTCCACCCTCAGTGCCATCACCAAAAAAAAAAAAAATTACAGACATTGAAAATGTTTTATTTATGTGCGTGATTTACATTGAGAAGGAACTGAAATTACAACTTGACAGATCAAGTAAAATATGTAAATATATAAAGCATTTTTTTATCGTTTTGAAATACAAAAAACTATTCCCTATTTACCTGTTTTCTTTTTTCTTTTCTTTTTTTCTTTTTTTTTTTTTTTTTTTTTTTTGGTGGTACTGGGGTTCCTGGAAGCCCTTCTACCTCCGGGCTACACTCCCAGACCTATTTTTACTTTTTTTTTTTTTTTTTTTTTTTTGAAACGGGGTCTCTTAAGCCAGCACGCGCAGCTGGCTTCGAACCTGCGCGATCCTCCTGTCTCTGCCTCCCAAGCGCGGGGATTACAAGCCTGTGCCACCACGCCCGGCTAATTACCTGTTTTCTAAGAATCAATTATTTAATTTGAGTATTAACTATTTCCACTATTACAAACTTAATTTTTTTTTTTTCATTACTGGGGATGGAACCCGAGGCATTCTGCCTACCAGAGCTATATCCCCAACCTGATTTTTTATTATTTTATTTTGAAAGAGGGTCCCACTGAGTTGCAAAGGGCCTCACTGAGTAGCTAAGGCTGGCTTCGAACTGCACGATCCTTCTGTCTCAGCCTCCAAAATACTGGGATTACAAGTGTGTGACACTATACCCAGCTTTACAAATTTAATTTTATTCAGCATTTTATTGTGCATGAAGCATTCTCCTAAGCTGCTTATATATATTAATTTTTGAGCAGATCTTTTTATGTTTAGGAAACAGAAACTTAAAGGAATTTACTAAGTTTTACAACACCAGATTATTAAAGTTGTTTGACTAATATATGAACCCAAGAACATTGATTCTCAGGTGCCATTTCTTATACAATACATGAATTTCAAATAGTGGATTAAGTGAAGCTAAAGTAGAGGGGATTTTTTTTAAAATTGTGTGTGTGTGTGTGTGTGTGTGTGTGTGTGTTGATGAGGATGGATTCCAGGGGCTTTCTACCTCAGGGCTACACTCCAGAACCTATTTTAT
Source organism: Muscardinus avellanarius (assembly GCF_963383645.1). NCBI lineage: Eukaryota > Metazoa > Chordata > Mammalia > Rodentia > Gliridae > Muscardinus > Muscardinus avellanarius. The sequence continues at coordinate 37,554,801 of NC_137794.1, read as the reverse complement.
GTTTTATTTGGAAACAGGGTCTCACTAAGTTGCTGAGAGCCTCACGAACTAAGTAGCTGAAGCTAGTTTCAAACGTGTGAGATCCTCCTGTCTCAGCCTCCTAAGTACTGGAATGACAAGCATGCACCACCACGCCCGGCTAGTAGAAGGGATTTGTATCTAAGCCGCAAATTTTTATTTTGTCTGCTACTGTTGAAAATAACATGTTTATGTTGTCAATAATTATATTTCCATCTTGGGTTTCCTTTGTGTATGTGTACATAGTTTATATCCTTGTTATGGCAACTTACTAAGTGAAAATTTTCTTTTCTTTTTCAGTTTGGCAATTCTATCATTAGTACACCTATAAAACGTCGTAAAATGAGTTCTCAAGAAACATTAGTTGATTCTGTATCTTTGAGCTGCCAAAATTCCTTTGAAAGTGTCATTTTAAATTGCCGAAGTATACGAGTAGGAACATTATTCCGACTACTAGTAGAGCCTGTAATTGTAAGTATATAAGCTATTCATTATTGCAGTTATAAGGCCCAAAATTCCATTGCCATGGCTAACCTAAAATAATTAAAATTTGTAGGTTAAACGAATAGAATATCAAAATTATTTCAAAATTGGTGTAGTGGTAGAATGCTTGCTTAGCATATGTGAGATTCTAGGTTCAATCCCCAGCACTGCAAAAGACAAAGGAGAAAAGAAAAAGGTATATAATAACTTCTCACCATTAAAAGTTAGTGGATAAAAATTTTATAACATAACATTCATAGTAGTGACAGATTCACTACAGGAAGATACATATAACTATCAAATTAGAAAATCTTTCGATATATAACTTTTATTATGCCAGCTCAGTGTATGAAAAAAGAATATATTAAAGAACTGTAGTGAACCAGACCCAGTAGCACATGCCTATGTTCTGACACTTGGCAGGCTAAGACAGGAGGATTTTTGTGGGTTCAAACCTGCATGTGGTAACTTAGTGAAACCTGTTTCAGAATTAAAAATAAAATAGTTGTGGTTAGCTGGGCATGGTGGCACATGTTTGTAATCCCAGCATTCGGGAGGTAGAGCTGAGGATCGAGGTTTGCAGACAGCCTCAGCTACTACTTAGTGAGGCCCTTTGCAACTCAGACCCTGTTTTAAAATGAAGAATAAAAAATAGGGCTGGGGGTTTGGCTCAGGGGTAGAATGCCCATGAGTTCCATTCCTAGTACCACACACAAAAAAGTTGGGGGTATAACTCAGCAGTAGAGTATCTCTAGGTCAATCACACATAACAAAATAAAACAACAACAAATGCCAGGCAAGGTGGCACACATTTGTAATCCCAGTACTTAGGAGGCTGAAACAGGAGAATCGCAGGTTCAAGGCCAGCCTCAGCTACTTAGTGAGGCCCTCTACAACTTAGTGAGACTCTTGCAAAATAAAGAATAAAAAATAGGACTGAAGTTATAGCTTAGAAGTAGAAGAAGAAATAAAAAACCCTGGGTATTGAGCCACAGTGGCCACATTATGCTTTTAGACTAATTCATTATCCTCAACGCCTGGCAGACTTTCTTCATTTTTCTTTTCCTTCCTTTTCTTTTCTTTCTTTCTTTTTTTTTTTTTTTTTTTTTTTTTTTTTGTGTGTGTGTGTGTGTGTGTACTGGTGGGTGGAACCCAGGGGCTTTCTACCTGTGGGCTACACCAGCCCTATTTTATACTTTATTTGGAAACAGGGTCTTACTAAGTTGCTGAGAGCCTCACTAAGTAGCTGAGGTTGGGTTCGAACCTGTGTGTTCCCACTATCTCAGCCTCCCAAGCTTGGGGATTACAAGGGTACACCACCACGCCTGGCAATGGCTGTGACAGACTTTCTGTAGTCTCTTTATCTTGCCTGTCATACCTGTCCATTTGTTATTTTACTGTAAACCATCACATTTTTTTCTTTTTTTTTACATTTAAGTATTTCCTATTTGAAATTTTTATATCATCTCCTTAATCAGCATTCTTAATCATTTTTCTTCTTTCTCATGTATTATAAACATTGTTGGTAGATTGAAATTCCTAAAGCTCTGTACTTACTATGTAAGACTATTTTATGATGATTTAACTTGGTATTTTTGACAATTCCCAAATCTCCTTTCAAACCCTGTCTCTTAATATTATCCTTTATTTGTAAAGCCATTTCTATAAGGGAACATATTTGATTATAATAGGAAAGTTCAAAGGTAGTTTTATTATTACTATTTATTGATTTTTGTGGTACTGGGGATGGAACCCACAGGCATTCTACCTCCAAACTACACCCCCAGCCCTAATTTTTATTCTTTATTTTTTTGAAACGGTCTGACTGAGTTGCAGAGGGCCTCTTTCACTAAATAGTAGCTGAGGTTGTCCGTGAACAGCAATCCTCCTGTCTCAGCATCCCAAATGCTAGGATTAACAAGTGTGTGCTACCACGCCCAGCTTTATTATTAGTATTTAACTTGTGATAAGTAATAGCTTTCTTTCCTGATAAAGTTCATGGTTCTAAGATACACTATGATTAAAAGAAAAAACTTTTTTTAAGTTTTACAGGTTAGTTTATAGGAACAAATGAAATGTGTGAATGTGATTTTTTTTTTTTTTTTTTTTTTGTCACAGCACTGAGACAGGAGGGTCATGGTTCATGGACAGCCTCTGCTACTTAGGCCCTCCGCAACTTAGTGACCCTGTTTCAAAATAAAGAATAAAAAAAAGGGCAGGGGCTGTAGCTCAGAGGTTGAATGTCCCTGAGTTTCATCCCCAGTCCTGCAAAAAAAAAAAAAAAGCATTTCGTATTTGTCTCTTTTATTCTCTTTTGTAAACATGCCTAGTGAGTTGTATCGGGCTCAGTGTTGTCTTTTCCACATAAAAATAAATTTAGAAAATTAGCATTTATAGTCCCCTCCCCCCAATACCTGTTTCTGGCAAGATTTTCAATGGATGCTAAAGAAAGAACTTTGGAAAATAGGATATTTCCATATCTTCAAGTATTTCTCCTCACATTATTTAATTGCAAAGAGAAAAGTAATCATTATGATGAAAACATACCATCACTTTAGTGATTAAGCTTGTATCTATAGTGAGAGTGCCTGAAGTGATATTTTAAAATTTAGGCTCTATGGTCTAAATTTTAAAATGAAGAAACACAAGTTCAGGGTGTTTGTTTTATAGAACTTAGCCTAGATTCCTTAAAGGACATGTCATGAAGAACAGACAGTTTCTGTCATTGAATGGAATAGACAGAACAGGAAAATGTAATATATCTTTAACAGAATCATGGATCGATGAGAAGTTAAAACAGGGATAAAAGCCAATTTTGAACAGTTAGGGAAATTTAACAAGAACTTATATTGAATGAAGTTACTTGATTTCTAAGGAATGCTAATGATTTGGTTGCCTAGGCAAAGTTTTTGTTCTTAGTAAGTACATTCACCAATAATTTTGGAATGAAATGTTAAAATATCTGCTGCCTGATTTAGGATGGTTTAACAAAAAGGAAGTTGAGTTTTTGTATAGAGTGATGCAGACAGACTTCGTGGCATACACCTATAATCCCAGTTCTTGGGAGGCTGAGACTAGATGATTGCTGGTTAGAGGTCAGGCTCAGCAATTTAGCAATACGTCAGCAACAGTAAAACTAGGTAAGGAGTATTCAGGTGTTCATTATAATACTGTGTCAACTTCTCTAGAGATAACTAACAATATAAAGTTTTAAGTGCTTAAAAAAAAGCAAAGCCTTACTTTATGCAAGATTTGGTGGTAGGGGGGAGTATTTCATCTTAATGAAATGTTAAATGGCTATATTTTTCTGCCTTCTATAAACTTAAGGTTTATATAAATTCTGTCATTTAAGGTGTAGTAAAAGTTTTAAGTCTAGCCGGGCATGGTGGCGCATGCTTGTAATCCCCTGGCTTGGGAGGCGAAGACAGGAGGATCGCGTAGGTTCGAAGCCAGCTGCACTGCCTTAAGAGACCCTGTTTCCAAATAAAATATAAAATAGGTCTGGGTGTGCAGTCCGGAGGTAGAAGGGCCACCAAAAAAAAAAGTTTAAGTCTATAATCAGTACTAATTTATCTTTTTTCTTTTTAGTTTTCTTTAAATTTTATCAAGATACATCTAGATGGTAAGTTGTTTTACATAATGTTTTCTCATTAAAGTATTGTTTATACTTTACAGGAATAAAAGATCAAAGGGGTTGCTGGGCTTGGTGGCACATGCTTGTTATTTTGTAATTCCCACAGTTGGAAGGCTGAGAAAAGAGGATGGCACAGGTTCCAATCCAGCCTCAGCTACTTAGTGAGGCTCTCAGCAACTTAGTGAAACCCTGTTTCCAAATAAAGTATAGAATAGGTTTGGGAGTATAGCCTGGAGGTAGAAGGTCCTTGGGTCCCACCCCCAGTACCACCAAAAAAAACCAAAAGGTATTTGTAGAATCATTAAGATGATTAGTACATATATCTCCTTTGTAAAAGACATGTATATCGGAATAGTTTTATTCTGCAACATAACAAAACCTAATATTTAAAGCCCCTTTATTTGGAAAAATGCAGAAACTTTAAATATTTATAATTTTAAGAGTTATTTATAGAACATAATATATGTTTAACTTTAACTTCTATTTCTTCCATTCATGATTTTGCTTTTACTAGCATGGATTCCTTTTCTATTTTCATCCAGAACCTGAAAGTGATCCTGTAGAGATTATTTTACATACCTCTGATCTAACTAAATGTGAATGGTGTAATGTCCGAAAATTACCAGTAGTGTTTCTTCAGGCAATTCCAGCAATTTATCAAAAGCTGAGCATGCAACTACAAATGAATAAGGAGGATAAAGTTCGGAATGACTGTAAAGGAATAAACAAGTTAACAAGTAAGTTATATAGAACAAATAATACAAATACATTATGCAGTTTCCTGAATTTTTTGAGTACAAGAAAGCAAAAGACTTCACTATTCCAGTTCATGGTAAAGGCCTGATGAAGGAGTATTAACTTAGGTCACTCATTTTCATTTGTTATAATGTATTACAGGTACATTGTAGAAAGTATTGCTTTTGTTTTGCAGAGAGAGAAAACACATAGAATATAAAAGAACTGAAGTTAAAAGCACTGTTTACATGCTTAGAAAGTTTTTAAAGAGGGTTAAAATTCAAAGAATCTTCACTCTTTAACACTGTCTTGAGTGTTCCAAACCTGTTAGGAATGCTGTGAGTCAGTTGTGTAACTGGAATTCTTGAAAGTAGGCTTGAGTAGGCAATTCTCAAGTTCATAGAAAGGGTCTTCATCCTTTACAGTAACTAGATATAGGTTTCCAATTTATTGTTCTTTACCATGAGCATTTATTGACATGGCATAATCGCTTATGAAATAAGTAATTTCAGCAGTATGGGCTATGTTAACTAAGTGTTCAATAAATGCTAGCTACTTTTCTTGTTGTGTGTGTCTAGTACTTGTGATTGAACCTAGGGGTATTCTACCTCTGAGCTACACCACATGCCTTTTATTTTTTGTTTTAAAACAGTCTCAGTCCAGCATGGTGGCGCACGCTTGTAATCCCAGTGCTTGGGAGGCTGAGACAGGAAGATCACAGTTTTGCAGCCAGCCTCAGCTACTTAGTGAGGCCTTCCACAACTTAGTGAGCCCCTGTTTCAAAATAAAGAATAAAAAATACTGCTGGGGTTGTAACTTAGAGGTAGAATGCCTCTGGGTTCATTCCCTGGTTTCTCAAAAAATAATTAAATAAATAAATGAAGTCGCTGGGCGTGGTGGCAAACGCTTATAATCCCAACATTCGTGGATGAAACAGGAGGATCGCGGTTCACAGACAGCCTCAGCTACTTAAGTGAGGCTCTTCGCAACTCAGTGAGACCCTTTTTTGTTTTTTTTTTTTTAACTAAAAAAAAAATTGGGGCTGGAGGTGTTCTGTCCCCAGTACCACTAAAAAATAAGAAATAAAAATGGAGTCTCACTAGGTTGCTGAGGCTGTTCTCAAATCTGCAATCTTCCTTTCTCAGCCTCCTAAGTAATGGGATTACAGCAAGCCCAGCAGTGCTAGCTACTATTAAAACCTCAAGGTTCACACATTAGTGACTAGTACCAGTATTTCAGCTAAATTCTATAAGCAGTAATACCAGTTTGTTTAGCAGTTTTCTCTTTGGATTTAACATAAATATTAACTGATAAATGTATGACTAAATAGACTTGGATCCAGTAGTTAGAAATAAATTAGCAACATTTATGAATAGATTTATTCTTGAGCTGCTGGTAGACTCGTGTCTTCTGGTTCCTGTCTCTTGATAACTTAGATGACATTATCTAGAAATACTGATCTTTAGTTCTGTGTTTATTGTATGTCAAATATTGTTTTGGGATCAGGGCATGGTGGCACATGCTTGTAATCCCAGCATTCGAGAGGCCAAGACAGGAAGATCACGGTTCACGGACAGCTATTGAGGCCCTTTGCAACTCAGACCCTGTTTCAAAATAAAGAATTAAAAATTGAGCTGGGGGTGTCTCTTTGAGGTAGAATGCCCCTGGGTTCCATCCCCAGTACCACAAAAAATAAAATATTTTATAAATATAAAATACATATATAGTTTTAGACATTTATTCCAGGACTTCTAGTTTTCTTGGAAATAAAAATTATCTTTTTTTTTATTTTGTTTGTTTAGCCTTATAGTTATATTTGTCTCTTTTCAGATTTGGAGGAACAGTACATAATTTTAATTTTTCAAAATGGCCTTGATCTTCAGGCAAACATGATATTTGAAAGCATCATTAATGAGATTGGTCTTAAGAATAATGTTTCCAATTTTTTTGCGAAAATTCCCTTTGAAGAAGCCAATAGCCGACTTGTTGCCTGTACAAGAAGCTATGAAGAGAGCATCAAAGGAAGTTGTGCACAGAAAGACAACAAAGTTAAAACTGTAATTGTTTAAATATTTTTAAAATAAATTTAATCACTGGATAATTATAAGGGGAAATGCTTTATTATATAATACTGCTCATTATTGTGGTCATTTTAGAATTTTTTTATGTGTAATACGTAAACTACCTTGATTCAACATGTTAATGGTGGATGGGTTGCCTATGACACAAATAGTACTTGACACAGGTGTCAGGAACATTTCTAGTTCCTCTCCATGCTGTTCTATTGTCATTTCATACTCTTCTTTTTTCTTTCATCCTCCCCTACCCCATTCTCCGTATACTCATACAGATGCTGCTTCGTTCAAATCGATTATTATCCTGTGGCTTAGGTTTAAATTTCAATGGAAAGCTCTTCCCTCTAAGGATACGGTTTCATTTTGGTCCCAGTGTACCATATTATACATTTAACATATGCATACATGGTTTAAAACTTGGGAAGTGAAGAATACATGTTGTTTGATGTTGATGTCAAAATATATATCCTTATTTAGAAACAACTCAGCTACACGGATTATATGCTAAAGTACTACTGTATCATTACTGTAGCAACTGAGGGTTTTTTTTTTTTTTTTTTTTTTTTTTTTTTTGGTACTGGGGTTCCTGGAAGCCCTTCTACCTCCGGGCTTCGCTCCCAGACCTATTTTTACATTTTTATTTGGAAACAGGGTCTCCTAAGCCAGCGCGGGCGACTGGCTTCAAACCTGCGTGATCCTCCTGTCTCTGCCTCCCAAGCGCAGGGATTACAAGCGTGCGCCACCACGCCCGGCAGCAACTGAGTTTTGGTTGCTTAATTTGCTGAGACCAAATCTCTCAGCCTGGCTACAGACTTAGAAATTTGACTATCCAAGGCACAATTTTGGTTATAGTTGAGTGAGGTCATAGTGTGTTGGGGTAAAGAGCAGAAGGAAGGGGAATTGGTCTCCTTCTTTTGCAGAGTTGGCTATGGGAGGTAATACCAGAGGAAGAAAAGAGCAGCATAAACCATAAAGCAATTTCAATGGAAGGCTCTTCCCTCTAAGGATACTCTGTTTCATTTAACTTTATGGAGGGTTGAAGCTCATTGAACTGTGTTCCCTACTTCCCATGGATTGCCTAGCCATTGAACATTGACCTCCGCTGCTAGATGAAAAAAAATCACTAGAAGAAAAGCACTTTTTTTTTTTTAAGGTTCTCTGAATCTTACTAACCTAATCTATTAGGGGCAGGAGAAATCTTACAGCAATTAGATGCTAGAAAACTATTATTAACATATATTGGGAAAATATAACTGCCTAGAAGCTACAGATAAAGAGACAGTCACTCTTTTCCTGTTTATGGGGGTTTGTTGTTTTGCAGTGTCGGGGATTGAACCCAGGATCTTGTGCATCCTAGGCAAGCACTCTACAGCTGTGCAATGTCCTCTACCCATTTAAAAATTTTTTTTCTGTGACAGGGTTTTTTTAAGCTTCCCAGGTTGGCCTCAAATTTACATCTTAGCCCCCCCAAGTAGCAAGTATTGCAGGGGTGTGTCACCACACCCAGATTGTTTATTATTTTTAATTTTTAAGTATCATATATACTTTCTAGATTCATACTCTTAGTCATTTTTAATTGAAAAGCTTTCTGTGCTTTGTAGTTTCTCTTTTTATAGAAAATGCCCAGTTGACTTTGCAAATTGATAATTCAGTTCTTTTTAAAATCAGGTGTCCTTCGAATCTAAAGTACAGCTGAGAAACAAACAGGAATTTCAGTTTTTTGATGATGAAGAAGAAACTGGGGAGAGCCACACCATCTTCATTGGACCTGTAGAAAAGTGAGAATTCTTTTACATTTATAATGCTCTAAATTTCTGTTTAATAATATCTCAGTTAAATGTAAAGCTTTGCTTACTTGCTTGTTTTATTACAGATTAATAGTGTATCCACCACCTCCAGCTAAGGGAGGCATCTCGGTTACTAATGAGGACCTGCATTGTCTAAGTGAAGGAGAATTTTTAAATGATGTTATTATAGACTTTTATTTGAAGTAAGTCAATTTTCTACTAACCTTTTTGTCATATCAGAACTACTTGAAAACTATTTCATTATGTAATCTTTTTGTTTCTAATTTTGTTGGGAGCAGGGTATACTGGCTATAAAAGTCCTCTACCCTGAGCTACATCTCCAACCCACTCCCCCTTTTTGTAACAGTGTCTCTTTAAATTGTTGTTGAGATCCTCTTGTCTCTGCTTCCCAAGTATTGGAATTATAGGCATTGACCACTGCACTCAGTTCATGTTTTAAAAATTAAAATACCTAGCTGGGTGTGGTGGCTCATGCTTGTAATCTCCGCGCTTGGGAGTTCCGAGACAGGACGATTATGCAGGTTTGAAGCCAGCCAGGCTGTCTTAAGAGACCCTGTTTCCAACTAAAAAAGTATAAAATAGGTCCGGGAGTGTCGCCCGGAGGTAGAAGGGTTTCCAGGAACCCCAGTACCACTAAAAAAATAATAAAAAAAAAAATTAAAATACCTAAAACATTGACGAGAATTCAATGAGATAATGCATGTTAATAGTAGGAAAAATGCCCAGCACATACAAAGTTTCCATCAGTAATAGTTTATTATGTATGTTTTTACTAGCTTGTGTTGTAAAATGGGCACATGTATGACACAAAATAGAATTTAACATTGAAATACCCTTTTTAGTATTTTCTAGTTTATTTCAGTGTATTTCATAAAACAAGACAAAATTTTTAAAACCTGGATGTTAAAATCCATTATGTTGCTATTATAGGGTACCACTTGTTTCACCCTCATAGTTTGAAGTGAAAAAAACATTCTTATAAACAGTAAAGTTGTGGGGCTAAGAACGTAATTCAGTGGTAGAGTACTTTCCTGGATTGTATAAGGCTCTGGGTTCAATCCTCTGTATTCACCTTGCCATTCATCGTTTTCCATTCATCGTTTTTGTTCTTTCTCTCCCTCTCCCTCTCCCTCTCCTTCTCCCTCACCCTCCCTCTCTCTCTCCTCTCTCCTCTCTCCCTCACCCTTCCTCTCTTTCTCCTCTCTCCTCTCTCCCTCTGTTTTGTGGTACTGGGGGGTGTGAACCCAGACACTTTCTACCTCCGAGCTATACTCTTAGACCTATTTTATATTTTATTTAGAAACAGGGTCTCACTAAGTTGCTGAGAGCCTCACTCAGTAGCTGAGGCTGGCTTTGAACCTGGGCAATCCTCCTGTCTCAGCCTCCCAAGTGCGGGGATTACAAGCGTGCGCCACTATGCCCGGCTGATTTTTTTTTTTTTTTTTTGGTGCTTGGGATTGAACCCAAGAGCATTCTGCCTCCAAGTTACAACTCAGCTCTATTTTGTTTTTTATTTGCAAACAAATCTGTCTAGGTTGCTATGAATCTCACTAAATTGCTGAGTCTAGCTTGAAGCCTTCAGTCTTTCTGTCACCACATTCAAATTGCTGGGATTACAGGAATATGCCATCAGAGAAGTATATCTTGATTGAATTTTCTTCAGGCCATTTTGGTAGGCGTATGCACTGTGGAAATTTAGATGAGAGGCAGTTTAAGGGGTTTTAATTAAGATGATTTAAGAAGCTTAATTAAAAATACTATTGAGGAAATGATGAGGTATTTCATAAGCAAGAGGTATACAAGATCCATGTTTGGTTGTGCTGGCCTGTAATCCCAATACTTGGGAAGCTGAGAGAGGAAGATTGCAGGTTCTCAGCCAGCCTCAGCAATTTGGCAAGACACTCTATGTAAATTTAAAAATAAGTACATAAAAAGGGCTAGGGCTATAGCTTTGAGGTAGAGTGCCTCTGAGTTCAATCCCTAGTACTCCACCAAAACAAGTGTGTTAGGATATATATTACAGGACACTAGAATTGATTAAATAGACAGTAAAGAGCATGGGTACCAGATGGCTCCTTGTTTTCTGATTCATAGGACCCACATCAACTATCGGGACAAAAGGAAACAGCAAGTACAGATGGAGAATAAGCTTGAGAGGGAAGAGGATGAGTTACTTTTTAGATGTTTGTGGTACAGCAGGCATCTAAAGGGACAGTGCCAATAAACTTAAATATATGATTGTAGAGGTTGGTTGAGTTCTGAACTAGAGATAAATAGATTTAGGAAGCTTACATTGTGAGTTTAATTATGAACCTGGAATTGCTTAGGTAGGGCTATAAGGTGAGGAAAAGAGCTGTAAGGTAAGACCTTGAAGAGATTTTTTTTTCCCTTTGTGGTACTAGGGCTGGAACCCAGGGGCTTTATACTCCAGGCCCAGACCTATTTTATATTTTATTTGGAAACAGGGTCTCACTAAGTTGCCGACAGCCTCATTAGGTAGCTGAGGCTGGCTTCCAGCCTTGTGCAATCCTCCTGTCTCAGCCTCCCAAGCTCAGGGATTACAAGCGTGCTACACCATGCCTGGCTCGAAGAGTAGATTTTAAAAGATAGAAAAGGAATAAAAAGGATCTTGTGAGTTATTTCCAAAGAAAGGAAATCTAGAGGCTGACGTCATAAAATATAAGGGAAGAGAGAACTTAAAGGAGGATATATTCATGGTAACAGTACAGCAGAAATCAAAGGCTAATAAGGGTTGAGACTAATTTTGCAGTCCCAGTAACCCTAAGGAGTAACAAGTACCTCTCTCTTTCAGTGAAGAAGTTATCAGTGGGAGTCTATTTAGGAGCCTTCCAACAGTAGTAGGGTATCTGTTAACCTCCAGTGTCAGTGGAGGCCTAGCAGGGAACCTGTACATCACTGCTAACTGGCATAATAAGATGGTACCCTGTTACACAATCTGGAGCCTGGTGTCAGAGGGAGCCTGCTAAAATGCAAGAATTAAATAAGATAAAGATCTTTAATACCCAAGATGTGTAAATTTCCATTTCTCAATCACTCTTCTCACCAAGAATTAGGAAGATCTCAAATTGAATAAGAAAAGAAAATCAATAGGCATTAATACCATGAAAACATAATTTATACTGTGTGTGTGTGTGTTACTGTGTTACTGGGGATTAAACCCAGGGGCATTCTAGGAGTCTCAGTAAATTACTGAGGCTGTCCTAGAATCTGTGATCCTCCTGGCTCAGTCTCCTAAATACTGGGATACAGGCATGTGTCACCACACTTGACGGATTTTAAAACATTCATCCTAACAATGCTTTATTGAACACCATGAAAAGTAAAGAAGCCAGGCATGGTGGTGCACACTTAATTTTTCATGTTTACTTTTCTGATTTAGCATGTATTCATGTTTTAAGTCATTAGATCTTTCAAGTCATACTTTTACTATAAAATAACCTGTTTCATTATCTGAATTAATCTGGTGATTATTATTGTCTAGAGTATGCAATAAGGTTTACCAATAATTTCTTTCATTTTTAAGGAATGAGATTGATGATGATATATCACTGCTTGACTGTTTTGACTGTTTTTTGTTTATTTGTTTATTTTTTTTTGCAGTACTGGGGATGGAACCCAGGGGCATTCTACCTCCAAGCTACTCCCCAAGCCCTATTTTCTTTATTCTTTATTTTGATGCAGGGTCTCACTGAGTTTGCCAAAGGCCTCACTAAGTAGATGAGGCTGTCCATGAAACACGATTCTCCAGTTTCAGCCTCTGGAATGCTGGTATTACCAGTGTGTGCCACCAAGCCTAGCTCTTGCCTGGCTTTATAATGCAAACTGTTAATTGAAATTCATTATGCTAAAATTATCTTTTCTTAAAATAGATACTTGGTGCTTGAAAAACTGAAGAAAGAAGAAGCTGACCGAATTCACATATTCAGTTCTTTTTTCTATAAACGCCTTAATCAGAGAGAGAGAAGAAATCATGAAACAACTAATCTGTCGTAAGTTAAACTCAGAAAATATTTAACAGATTTAGTAATGCACTCAAGTTTAACTTAGTAAAGAATAAGTTATCCCTCATTATCCAAGGGGGATTGATTCAACATTTTACCCTACCTCATATGCAGATACCTATATCTGTGGATGCTCTAGTTCCTTATATAAATTGGTACGATATTTGTATATAACCTATACACATTCTCTATATACTTAATCCTGTACTAGTTTTAGGGTTTATTTAAAAACAAACAAAAAGCCGGGCATGGTGGCACACGCTTATAATCCCCACGCTTGGGAGGCTGAGACAAGAGGATCGCGCGGGTTCGAAGCCAGCCTCAGCTACTTAGTGAGGCTCTCAGCAACTTAGTGAGACCCTGTTTCCAAATAAAATATAAAATGGGTCTGGGAGTATAGCCTGGAGGTAGAAAGCCTCTGGGTTCCACCCCCAGTACCACCAAAAAAAAGAAAAAAACATAACATAGATATTTATTAAATTCAAATTGCTCCTGTTTACTTTTCCATCTATAATATTTTTGGGTTTTGTGGTCCTGGAGATGGAACCCAGGGGTCTCTACCTCTGGGCTACACCCTGACCTATTTTATATTTTATTTTGAAACAGTCTCACTAAATTGCTGAGAGCCTCACTAAATAGCTGAGGCTGGCTTCGAACCTGTGCGATCCTCCTGTTTCAGCCTCTCAAGAACTAGGATTACAAGCGTGTGCCACCATGCCCAGCTTCCATCTATAATATTTAAGAGAGTGTCTTTCTCAACATTCTCACTGACCATACAAACCAACTGATCATACAATTTAGAGGAAAGTTTTATTTGCTCACATGTTTGGGGAGATAACAGAATTTGAGTCCATGTCAGACCAGTTTACATCTGTGGATCTCAGGCCATGGCAGAAGGAAGCAGAGAGAGGGAGAGAACAAGGGCTCTGCTCTCACATTATGGAGGCCAGAAGCAAGGGCGGGAGGAGAGCAATAGTTGGGGGAACCTTATATAATCCCAACATCACACTCCCAGGGACCCTTCTTTGCAAAAGCCCTGCTTCCAACATTGCTACCTCGTTTCTGTGAGGGATATGGCAATATTCTAAATTCAAGTCATTATTCTCTGCCCCTGTCCCCCTAAACCTCATAATACAAAATGCATTTAGTACATACCAAAAATTCCCATAGTCTTAAGATTTAGCATCCTTTAAAAGTCCAGTGTCCACCATCTCCTCTGATACTCAAGAGCTTGGCTTTTGAGCTCCTGTAAAGACAAAAAGGAAATTATATACATCTAATGTACAATAGCAGAGTAAACATTTACATTCCAAAAGGGGGAGAAATAGGGCCATAGAAAGAATGGGACCAAAACAGTATTGAAATCTATCAGGGCAGCTGGTTGTGGTGGCACAGCTTATAACCCCAGCATTTGGGAGACTGAGACTGGAGGATTACGGTTCGTGGACAGCCTCAGTTACTTAGGCCTTTTACAACTCAGTGAGACCCTGTTTCAATATAAAGAATAAAAAATAGGGCAGGGGGTGTAGCTCAGAGGTTGAATGCTCCTGGGTTCCATCCCCAGGCCTGCAAAAAAAAAAATTTTTTTTTCAGCAAGGCAAGCATTTGATTCTGTAGCTTCATTTTTGGCATCTGTGGCACATGGTGGTGGGATTTGATCTCCAAGGGGCTTTGGCAGTCCGGTCCCACCATTGCACCTGGATGTTACAATGAGCAGTATATTGGCTCATCTGGCCTCTCTCCATTTATTTCACCTTTGTGGTATCTCTAAATATCAGGGGTTTTCCTAGCAACCTGTGACTTTACCTTCACAGCTTCACAAACTGCCCTATTTGGGCCTGCTTGCAGGGATTTTGACTTAGCTTCTCTAGCCTTCCTTTCAAATCTGGGGAGAAGCCTCCATGATGCCTTTTTTCAGCAAAGTCCCTATTATGTGAGCCTTGAGATTGACAGCAGAAAAAGTAGTGACATCCTATTTCATCATTGCCACTGGTCCCACCTCCATTATAGCCATTGCTTTCTCCTTCCTTTCACCCAACTTAATTTCTTTCACACTGTCTTTCTGGGCCCTTTTTATACATGCCTTTCTGGCCAAGCTGAAAATTCGTAACATCTCTCTGCTTTACCTTCCACTCCCAAAATCAGGCATATTATTTTCTGAACACAAACATCAATATTTATAATACACTTTTAATTACTTTGCTGTTTTGAGATTTTCTCCACCCTTTTCTCTGCCTGTTTAATCAGTCTGTTGTCTTTTTTTTTTTTCTTTCTTTCTTTTAGTACTGAGGATTGAATTTGTGTGTGTGTGTGTGTGTGTGTGTGTGTGTGTGTGTGTGTGTAGAACTGGGAATTGAACCCAGTGGCATTCTGCCTCAAAGCTACACCCCCAGTCCCATGATTTATTTATTTGTGGTTTTTTTATTTTGGGGTTTTTTTTTTTGGTACTGGAGGTGGAACCCCAGAGGCTTTCTACCTCTGGCTATACTCCCAGCCCCATTTTTATACTTTATTTGGAAACAGAGTCTCACTAAGTAAGTACATTCCAAAATGTAACACATGTGACCTCAATTCCATTTTCCTATGGAATTCTCTTTGCCCTCTGAAATCTTCTGAACATAGTCTCTACCTTTCTAGCCACATTCTGGTTCTGGTTTTTCCAACTCCTGTCTCCACCTCCCAAGCACAGGGATTACAAGCATGCCCCACCACGCCCGGCTAACATTTTCTACTCTTTTAAAAGCAGTTCCTAATTTTTCATCTCAGAGTTAATAGTCATGATTTTAACATAATGCTTATGATTTATCCTCCTTCATCTACTTACAGTGTTTTCCTGTTCTCAGTTACCATAAATCATGCTCTGATAAATGCTTGAGTATAGTTCCTAGTACCAATTTTGTAATAACAAAAACAGTAGAGATGTCTAGGCAAGAAAAATACTGGAACCCCTAGGATATAGTAACAAGAATATTCATATTCCCCCCCCATCTCTCTCCCCCCTCTCTCCCTCTCTTCCTCCCCTCCCCCACTTCTGTGTTACTATGATGGAACCCAGGAGCTATGCCTCCAGCCCTTGATTGATTGATTTTTAAAATGGTCTAAGTTGTGGAGGCCCTTGATAAGTTGCTGAGACTGGCCACAAACCTGCCATCCTCCTTTCTCAGTCTCCCAAGTACTAGGATTACAAGCATGTACCACCACTCTGGTTTTCCCCAACTTCTTAATCTATCTTGTACATTTGTTCAAGCTATTATATCTGAATCTTCATAATTTATAAATCACTGGACATAAGCTGAAACTTACAGATGTTTTAGATGCTCATAGTTAATCTTTCTTACAGGATACAACAAAAACGACATGGGAGAGTAAAAACATGGACTCGGCACGTAGATATCTTTGAGAAGGATTTTATTTTTGTACCCCTTAATGAAGCGTAAGTAAAAATTTTATGTAAATATTTTTGTAGTTTTTTTAAAATGTGTTTATGAAATAAGGAATTTATTCATTTAAAATATCTTTGGAAATTTGTCATATATAATGAGTATTCTTCCCATTTTATGAAACTAATGCAGTTTCCTTGTGAGCCCTATAAAATAAATAGATCTTTGTGGTCTAAAAATATCCTATAGAATGATTACTTTATTCAAAAAGATGATTTAGTCACATAGAAGAATTTGAATATTTAGTTTAAAACACAATTTTGCTTCTAACCAGAGAGGAAGGTGTTATGCCATTAGATCACATTGAAAACCATGCTGACTACTTAAAGCAGTTTTTTTAAGTAAATGTAGATGTTCTAATACTTATCATCCCACCCCATCCATTACTGTATAGGCATTGATGTGTAGAGTAGACAAGTCCTGTAATTAAGATACAAAAGGGGTAGGTTTGTTTCTTTGTTTCTCATGGTAGATGAGGTTGAACTCAGAGCCTCACATACTATGCAAGAACTACCAATAAGCTATGTTCCAGCCTCTTTTTGTAATTTCATTTTGAAATGGGTCTCATTACATTGCCCAGGCTGGCCTTAAACTTGACAGTCCTTCTTTCTCAGCCTGAGAGCCTTTTATACCAAAAGCCAAAGACCACTAGGAATATACCTACAGTTGGACAATTGGGTTTTATATTTGCATCAAGTAAGAACATATACCATGAATAGCTCTGGGTTCTCTCAGTAAAAGAGTGATTAAAAGAACCTATGAAAGAACCTGGAGCTGGAATATAGCTCAGTGGCAAAGTGCTTGCCTGGCAAGTGCACCGCTCTGGGTTCAATCCCCAGTCCAAAAAGAAAATAGGAAAAAAAAAAAAAAAAGACCCCCAAAATTAAGCTGAGATAATCTGGGCTTTAGTTTGATGATTTGGGGTAGAGTAAGATAGTGGTTCTTTGCTTAGATAAAGAAGTAGCATAGCGTTCACGGATTTACCAAAAGAGGAAAATGTTTGGTATTTTGTGGGTTGTACTTTTACTTAGTATTTTCCTCTGCTTAGACAAATTATGGCTTAATATTGTCTCATTTTTATCATGGTTAAAATAACTTTGTCTGAAATTGATACCGTGTGAGATTATTTATGTTCACTAAGTCTATCTGCTCCAGGCTAGCTTCTGAATGAGCTCCTGTTGTTTTTGTTAATTACTCTATAATAGGCTAAACTCTTTAAAAGTTTGCTTAGTGGTGTACACCTATATTCCCAGCAAGTTGAGAAGTAGGGCAGTAGGCTCGCTAGAGCCCAGGCTGAGCAACACAGTGAGAATCTGTCTCAAAAAATAATACTTTTTTAGGGACAGAAGTATACCTCAGTGGTGAAATGCTTTCCTAGTATACGCAGGCCTTGAGTTTGATTTCTAGTTTAATTTTTTTTTAGTAAGAAAAAAATATAGTTTTATCATGAGACCTATGTTGTCTATTTAATCCAACCCAAGGCAGGTGACTGAAATCAGAATATTGCTTATAGCTATAGAGCACATATTTTTAAGCCATGATAGCATAATAAAATTTAAAACTAAGTTTAACACTGATTTTTTTTTATTTCTTCATTTTTCCCATGATACGGTTTCTTAGAACTTACTTGTTAAATAACATATATGTTCTCTAGTAGGTAAGAGGAAAGCTATTGAGAAATGAATTGTGGAAATTTAAAATAAAAATACAATTTGACATACACACAATTTAGGGGCTACTACCAATGCCTCCAGTCATCTGGGTAAGAAATGCAGGACCAAGAAGGGATTCTGCACAAAGGCTGAACCATTGTAGATTTAAAAGACAAAAAAAGCCAGGCATGGTGGTGCACCACTGTAATCCCCAGTACTTTGAAGGATGGGTCAGGAGGATCATGGGCTCAAAGTCAGCCTCAGCAACTTGGCGCAAGACCCTGTTTCCACATAAAAAGTAAAATAAGCCTGGGGGTATAGCTTGGAGATAGAATGCCCCTGAATTCAATTCCTAGTGTAAAAAAAAAAAAAAGCACAAATCAAACATTTTATACACTGAATATACTAGATAGGCTGCAATATATTTGTCATCTACTTTATTTCTCTGGTGTTATTTTAAGTTATAAGCTATGTGTTAGATATTGTCACAGTAATTTGCTAAGGAGTACAGATTTGATATTTAGGTAGAGTCTTCAGTGAAATTACTTAGTTGAGACTTTTCTCTCCCTGGTGATTTAAGATTATTGTAGCCAGGCATGGTGGCACACGTTTGTAATCCCAGTGTTTGAGAGGCTGAGGCAGAAGGATTGTGCAGGTTTGAAGCCAACCTCAGCTACTTAGTAAGGCTCTCAGGAACTTAGCGAGACTCTGTGTAACCTGGAGGTAGAAATCCCCTGGTTTCTATCCCCAAGTACCACACACACACACAAAAAAAATTTACTGTAGCTGCTGTTAAAATGGGTCACAATTGCCAGGTGCACGCCCATAATCCCAGTACTGGGAGGCTGAGGACATTGCAGGTTGAAGGCCAGCCTGAGTAATTTAGCAAGACTTAAGAAAAAAGCCGGGTGTTGGTGGTATACACTTGTAATCCCCACACTTGGGAGGCTGAGACAGGAGGATCGCACAGGTTCGAAGCCAGCCTCAGCTACTTAGTGAAACCCTGTTTCCAAATAAAATAGAATATAGGTCTGGGAGTAGCCCGGAGGTAGAAAGCCCCTGGGTTCCACTGCCAGTACCACCAAAAAGGGGGGAGGGGGAGGGTGTGGCTCGGAGGTAAAATCCCCCTGAGTTTAATCCTCAGTACCAAAAGAAAAGAAGTTAAAAACTGTTAGACCAAGGTTTTATCAGGAAGTTGAAAATTACCATATACCATAATTTGTCAACTTTTAAAACACTGACTAGATTAAACATGTTACTTTTTTAATGTCTTTACATTTACATTTTAATAAAGCATGAGACAAATGATGGCTTACATACATGTTTTCAATATTAACCCCTTCCTACCTTATTTTAATGAAATCCAGGCATGATAAAAGTTTATTGTTATTGTTTGTTTGTTTTTGCTTTTGCATTTTTGCAGTAGTAGGGATGGAACCCTGAGGCATTCTACCGACAAGCTACACCTCCAACCCTTTATTTTATTTTTTATTTTGAAACAGGGTCTCACTGACTTGCAAAGGGCCTCACTAAGTAGCTGAGGCTGGCCATGAACCATTAGTCCTCCTGTCTCACCCTCCCAAGTACTGGGATAACAAGAGTGCACCACCACGCCCAGCTGATAAAAGTTTTTATAAATGAATTTTTCATTCCAAAATAAGAAAGAATTCAAAGGGTGTTTGGTAAGAGTGAATACAGGTTACATAATTGTAACAAAAATTATCTTAAATAGACATTGTATCATGTTGATCAGTGATCATACAAACAAAAAAGAATAATTATAAACAATTTGAGAATTGAAAATTCATCATTAATACATTTGTTCTCCAAAGCTTTAGGAAAAAACATTTCAATTGATATTTACTGCCAAATATAATAACATTTCCTAATAATATATTTAGTAGTTTCATTTGTTTTTTACAGTGCACATTGGTTTTTGGCTGTTGTTTGTTTCCCTGGTTTGGAAAAACCAAAGTATGAGCCTAATCCTCATTACCATGAAAATGCAGTCATACAAAAAAGTTCAACCATAGAGGATAGCTGTATTTCTCCTCCTTCTGCCAGTGAAATGGACAGTTGTTCACAAAACTCTTCTGCCAAGCCTGTAATTAAGAAGATGCTAAACAAAAAACATTGCTTAGCTGTAACAGAATCAAATGTTGAACAGGAAGAGAGTGACCCTTATTATCGGAGAAACATATGCAGTGTGAAATGTAGTGTGAAAAAAATAAATCATACTGCAAGTGAAAATGAAGACTCAAATAAAGGAGATTCTGCATGCCAGAAAGTTGTTGATAGGACTAAAACTGAGAATGGCCTACAGAATGAATGCTTGAGTTCTATGCATCATCCAGGTATGTACCTACACGTTTTAAAAAATGAAGGAATTTAGAATAGGTATTTTAACAAGATTACAATTTTACTTTAAGTCAAATTTCATGAGGTATAACGTAAAATAACATTCTCTTATATTATGGGTACAACTTGAGCTTATTTTTATAGTCATATATCACTACCACAACCAAAATTTAGAATTGTTCCATCACTCCAAGAAATCTTTCTCTTATAATCAGTCTCTTCCATTCTCTTTTAGAAGTACAGTTCTGAAATTGTAGTACAGGCTGAGCCTGCCTAGTCTAAAATCTGAAGTGCTCCAAAATCTAAAACTTTTTGAGGGCCAACATTACTATGCTACAAGTGGAAAATTTTACACCTGACCTCATATGATGTGGGTTACAGTCAAAATGCAAGTGCATTAAAAATGCATAAAATTGCCTTCAGGGTATGTGTATAACGTGCATATAAAACACAAGTGGATTTTATTTTTAGACCTGGATCTCATCACCAAGATATTATAATATATGCATATATTCCAGAATTTAAAAATTGGGCCAGGCATGTTAAGGCATGCTTGTAATCCCACTATTTGGGAGGCTGAAACAGGATTGAAGGTTCAAGGACAGCCTCAGCAAGAATGAGACTGTCATCAACCTCGCAAGATTCTGTTTCAAAATAAGCTGGGCGTGGTGGCACACACTTGTAATTCCACCATTTGGGAGGCTGAGACGGGAGGATCGCACTTCATGGACTGCCTCAGCTACTTAGTGAGGCCCTTTGCAACTCAGTGAGACCCTGTTTCAAAATAAAGAATAAAAAAATAGGGCTGGGGGTGTTGCTCAGAGGTAGAATGTCCCTGGATTTCATCCCCAGTACCACAAAATAAATAAAATAAGGTTGAGGGTATAGTTCGGAGGTAGACCACCCCAGGGTTCGATCTCCATATCTCCCTCTCTCTCTCTCCCACGCACGCTTGAAATCCAAAATACTTCTTCTGGTTCTAAACATTTCAGATAAGGGATATTCAACCTATACAAGTATATATTTTCCACTTATAAGAATTTGCATTTATTTTTATTTTATAAGAAATATACCATATTCAAACCAAACATTAGTTGTACAGTCTTAGATCTGTAAGGCAAATAAATTTAGTCTTCTTTTTTTTTTGGGGGGGGATACTGGGGTTCCTGGAAGCCCTTCTACCTTAGGGCTACACTCCCACACGTATGTATGTATGTATGTATGTATGTATGTATGTATGTATGTATGTATGTATAGTTTTATTTGGAAACAGGGTCTCTTAAGCCAGTGCGGCTGGCTTTGAACCTGCGCGATCCTCCTGTCTCGCCTCCCAAGTGTGGAGATTACAAGCGTGCGCCACCATGCCCGGCTAGTCTTCTTCTTTTACATATTGGTAAATTGAGTTCAAGTGACCTGAGGCAGAAATTAAAGCTTTCTCCTATAAGCAAGTAAAGCTTGGTTCCTCATTTCTCACAGTCCTTCACTATTTTCGGTCAAAAGAGGGATAGATCTTGAACTTCTGCTTTTGTATATGTGTGTGTGGTTTTTGTTTGTTTTGTTTTGTTTTGTTTTGTTTTTTGATGCTGGGGATCAAACCCAAGGCCCTCCATATCCTAGGCAAGCACTCTACCACTGAGCTACATCCCCTGCCCAACTTTTGCCTTATATTTTTTTCAGCTATAAAAATTAGTTTTCTTTTCCTTGAAGCAGTTTCATATTTTTAGCATCTGTTACAGAAATCTAAAAGTTTTGTTCAACTTCTTTCTTGGGGGGGAGTACTGAGGATTGAACCCAGAAGCATTCTATCTCTGAGCTACACTCCCAGACTTTTTTTCTTCTTTTTTTTCTTTTTCCTTTCTTTCTTTCTTTCTTTCTTTCTTTCTTTCTTTCTTTCTTTCTTTCTTTCTTTTCTTTTCTTTTCTTTTCTTTTTTTTTTTGCAGGTCTGGGGATGGAACCCAGGGGCATTCGACTTCCGAGCTATAACCCCTGCCTTATTTTTTTATTCTTTATTTTGAAACTGGGTCTCATTGAGTTGCAGAGGGCCTCACTATGTAGCTGAAACTGTTCATGAACTGTGATCCTCCGGGAATACAAGCGTGCACTAGCAAGCCCAGCCTCTCCAGATCTATTTTTATTTTGAAATAAGGTCTTGCTGGGTTAATGAGAGTCTTACTGCTTACTGAGGCTATCCTTGAACTTGCAGTCCTCCTCTCTTGTCTCCCAAGTACTGAGATTATAGGCATGTGCCGCCACACCCAACTTTGTTCGAATTCTTGAATTTGATATAATCATTTGTACAATTTCCTCTCCGGTCTACAAGTAAAATAGTCTATTTCATACCCTGATTTGATCATTACATAATGTATACACGTGTTAAAACATCACCTGATACTTTGTAAGTATTTACAATTGTCTTTTCAGTACTGGTGATCAAACCCAGGATCTCGTGCGTGCTGGTTAGGTTCTCTTTTAATGAACTACAGTCCCCAAAATATGTACAAGTATTATGGGTCAACTTTGAGAAAAAATTTATCTACTCCATAATACGTTTAACATAATGTAGTGTATGCCTTAACGATTTACTAAATTTTACATAGATTTAATATATTTTCTTTGAGAAAAATTCATATAGGCTATAGAGATAATTATGTAGATTGAGAAATAACATATTAAAAATTTTGAATGTGAACATACTGTTGCTATTTCTACCAGCTTATGTTATTTTACTGACTCAGAGCTGTTGATGAATATTTATAAGAATATTTTAGAGCCAGGTGTGGTGGCACATGCTTGTAATCCCAGCATTCGGGAGTCTGAGACTGGAGGATCGTGGTTCGTGGACAGCCTCAGCTACTTAGTGAGGCCCTACGCAACTTAGTGAGATCCTGTCTCAAAATAAAGAATAAAAAATAGAGCAGGGGGTGTAGCTTGGAGGTCGAATGCTCCTGGTAACCATCCCTAGACCCCCTCCCCTAAAAAAGAATATTTTGGTGTTTTGTAATATCTATAAAGATGACATTAGCCAAGATACCATGAGATATTTCATCAGAGACCAAGTATATAAGTAGTTTTCTAGCTCATTTTCCAGTCTGTTTAGTCAGATAGAAAATGGAATAAAGGTAGGCAGAGTTAGGTTATCAACCAGGTACTTGCCTGTAACTTTTCAGTTTTACTATTTTAATACTTGAGTAGAAAAACTAATCATGTACATGAAATCTGCAGAACAGGGAAATCTTATATTAGTGACTTCTTAGGGCTTTGGGGGAATAGTCAAGGGCAGGAATATAGAGAGAGCCAAGTGGTATTGGGTTTTTTCTTTCTGAGATTTTAAAACTGAGCTGGGCTTGGTGTCACACCTGTAATCTTAGCACTTGAGAGGCTGAGACAGGAGGATCACAGGGTGGAGGACAGCCTCAGCAACATAGTGAGACTCTCAGCAACATAGTAAGACCGTTTCCAAACAAAAACTAAAAAGGGGTGGGGCTATAGCTTGGAAGTAGAATGCTCCTGGATTCAATCCCAGTATACATATATTTTTTAATTATGGAAGTCAAGTGCAGTGCCTAATGCCAGACATTCCCAATACTTTGGAAGCCAAGAAAGGAGGATCAAAGATTCAGAGCCAGCCTCAGCATCTTAGACTGTTTCAGAATTTTAAAAGGGGTGGTTCTGAGGGTATAGCTCGGAGCTTATGTAGTTTATTCTCTTGAGTTCAATTCCTGGTACCCTTCCAATTTTTTTTTCTTTCTGATTTTTTCTTTTTGTGAGCCTAGGTATGTAGCTTAGTGATACAGTGCTTCTCTAGTATGCCTGAGGCCCCGGGTTTAAACTCAACACTGGGAGGAGTGACTTGTGATGATGGCAGTCATACAGTGGACTGCCAGTTCTAGATTGGTTCTCCTTCCAGATATACCAAAATTCAAGGATGCTAAAGTCCCTTGTGCAAATGATGTATTTACATATAAGCACATTCCCATATACTTCAAATAAGCTCTAGGTTAGTTATATCACCTAATACAATGTAAATGCTATGTGTATAGTTGTTATACCGTATTACTTAGGGAATGATAAGAAATAAAGTGTATATTTATTCAATACATACACATTTCAAGTATTTTCAATCTGTGGTTAGTTAGAACCATAAGAACCATAAACACTGAACCCACAGATGTAGAGGACTGATTTTACTACATGAGTCAGTGTTATATGAATTATATTTAAGCAAATCTGGGAATGTAAGTCAGTGGTATAAGGGCATTCAACCTCTGAACTATACCCCCACACCTTTTTTTTCTTTCTTTTTTTTTTTTTTTTTCTTTTTTTTGAGGGTCTGGGAATGGAACCAGGGGCATTTGACCTCTGAGCTACACCCCCTGCCCTAATTTTTTATTCTTTATCTTGAAACAGGGTCTCACTAAGTTTCTGAGGGTAGACTCAAACCTGAATTCCTCCTATCTCAGCCTTCTAAGTATTGGGATTACATGCATGATTTACCATGCTTGATTTAGATGGTTTAACTTTGAACAACATAAAAGTACAAATTATTGAAGAAGTTATTATTTGTATGACAGGTATTTACCACTTTGTTTGATTTAGGTTTATTATTATTTTTTTTTTTTTTTTTTTTTGCGGGTCTGGGGGTGGAACCCAGGGGCGTTCGACCTCCAAGCTACACCCCCTGCCCTATTTTTCATTCTTTATTTTGAAACCAGGTCTCACTGAGTTGCAGAGGGCCTCACTAAGTAGCTGAGGCTGTCCGCGAACCGCGATCCTCCGGTCTCAGCCTCCCAAATGCTGGGATTACAAGCGTGCACCACCATGCCCAACTCTGATTTAGGTTTTTATATATCCTTTCAGGAGAACATTTTGTTTTGTTCCCTTTCCATCCCATTTTGTTGATATGACTGGTTTTTTAATTTATTACTACTTATTAACATATTCCAAAATAAATTTAAAATAAAATACCTAACAGTTATACTTTTAAATTTTTGAAATGATATATACTCTGTATTAAAAAATACTGATATAGTTGTATTAAAAGTTCCTGTACTTTTATATAAATCATATATCTTTGAAGCATTTTCAGCAAAAAGGATTGATTTTTCTTTTCTTCTGGGGGGGTACTGGGGAATAAAACCAGGAGAATTCTACCTCTGAGATACATCCCCAGCTACCCTCACCCCCCCCCCTTTTTTTTTTTTCAGTACCAGGGATGGAACCAAATGCATTCTACCTCTGAGCTACACCAGCAGCCCTTTTATTCTTTATTTTGAAACAGGGTCTCACTAAGTTGCAAAGGACCTCACTATGTAGCTGAGTTGTCTCCAAACTGTGATCCTCCTGTCTCAGCCTCCAGAATGTTGTGTGCCACCAGCTAGGCTCTCCCAATAGTATTTTTTATTCTTTTATTTTTGAAACAAAGTTACACTAAATTGTGAAGCACCTCATCTAGTAGTTGAGACTGGACATAAACCTGCTGATCCTCCCATCTAAGCCTCCCAAGTACTGGGATTACAAACCTGTACCCCAATAACCAGCTCACAGGCCCATTTTTTTAAATTAATTAATTAATTAATTTATTTATTTATTTATATATTTAGTGGTACTGGGGGTGGAACCCAGGGACTTTCTACTTCCAGGCTATATTCCCAGACCTATTTTATATTTTATTTGAAAACAGGATCTCACTAAGGTGCTGAGAGCCTCACTCAGTAACTGAGGCTGGCTTCAAACCTTTGCGATCCTCCTGTCTCAGCCTCCCAAGCGTGGGGATTACAAGCGTGCACCACCACTTCTGGCTCCATTTTATTCTTGAAACAGGGTCTCACTAAGCTGTGGAAGGCCTCACTAAGTTGCCGATCCTCACCACAAACCTCTTCTTTTTCCTTAAGCCAGGTGTGGTGGTGCACGCCTGTAATCCCAGCATTCAGGAGGCTGAGACCGGAGGATCTCAGTTCATGGTCAGCCTCAGCTACTTAGTGAGGCCCTCCGCAACTTAGTGAGACCCTGTCTCAAAATAAAGAATAAAAAATAGGGCAGGGGTTATAGCTCGGAGGTTGAATGCCCCTGGGTTCCATCACCAGACCTGCAAAAGAAAAAGAGAGAGAGAGAGAGAGAAAGAAACAGACCTTTAAAAGTATCCATTTCGAGGGCTCATTTTAAGTCTTTTTGAGAGTTGCTCACCTTTTTTTTCTCCCTTAGTGTTAAGGACTGAACCCAGGGCCTTGTGCCTGTTAGGCAAGCCTTCTACCACTGAACTACATGCCCAGCACTTATTTTTATACTACTAGCATCTACAATTGGATTGTATGGTTTTATTTTATTGAAAAGCCTGTGAATATAATCAAACATGGAGAAAAACTGTGCAGTTAAGGAACTTCTCCGTAACTATCATACTAATATAATTATTTTTTTTTACTTTTATTTGTTGAAAAGCAAGCCTATTTACTCAGTTTTAAATACTTTTTACCTTACTGTATAATTTTTCATATATTCATAGTTGGGGGGTTTTTTATATTGGGGATTTAACCAAGGGACATTCTACCTCCACATACACCCCCAACTGGATTTTACTTCTTATTTGGAAACAGTATCTCACTAGGTTGCTGAGAGCTTCACTAAGTTACCAAGGCTGGGTTTTTATGTGCGATCCTTTTGTCACAGCCTCCCAAGTACTGGAATTATATACCAAGCCTGGCTATATTTTCACAATTTTAAAACTGTACATTCTTTTGTTTTGTCTTCTGACATTTGCTCTTTTATTAATTAGCATCTGTATTATTTTCAAATTGTTATAACTTCTTAGTAGAGATACCTGTCGTGTCTAGTACAAGAATAGTTATTATCTATGTATACACATGTATATATTTATATGTAAATGTGTATGTATTTAAATATACATACACTTATTTATTTATTGGTATTGAGGATTGAACCCAAGAGCATTCTACTTTTAAGCTACACCCTAGCCATTTTTATTTTTTGTTTTGAAACAAGGTCTTACTAGATTGTTGAGAGTCTCACTACATTTCTGACCTTGACCTCAAACTTGAGATCTTCTTGTCTCAGCCTCCCAAGCACTGGGATTATAGGCATGCACCACCACACTTGGCTTATATACATTTATTCTTGTAACTGATACCCAGTTTTTAAACTTATATGAATTTCAGGGCTAGATCAGTAGAAACAATACTTTAAGTAACTTATCAATCCAGGCTTTTATTTAAAATAACTTTATACCTGTGGTGTTGCATGCTAACACAGATTTTATGTCCTTAATGTTAATTACTAGCATTAAATTTCAGCATTATATCCTTTGAGTTAGAGTGTTGGCTTGCTTTAGTATATGTTTCTTATTGATACAGATGGCTTAAGTAAAATCAGATTACACTATGGTGATGAATCAGCTGAAGGTGGTAAAATGCTTGAAGATGAATTCATTGACTTCTCAGAAGATCAGGATAACCAGGTAAAATCTAATACCTGACAAATGTTTTTATGTTTATCTAATAGTTTTTTGTTATAGTCTTATAAGCAGTTTCTTCAGCCAGTAACTGATCTTGGCTTTTAGATTTAGGCCATACCTCAAAACATGAATTTAATTTTCAAGTCAGAAATTCCCAGGATAAACTTATTAGTTCTATTGTTCTTTTTGCCAATTAGTGTGGGGTGAGCTCTAATACTACCTCAGAAAGTTTTAATGTAAAATTAATTCTCAGCCTGTCTTGGTGGTACACAGTAATACCAGCTACTCAGTTGGCTGAGGAAAGAGAATCACAACTTCAAGGCCAGTCTATGCAGCTTAATGAGGCCCTGCCTCAAACAAAATAAATGGAGATGGATGAATGGACAGATGGACAGACAGACAGGGAGCCAGGGCTCGTGATAAGCTGGGGGCAAGAGGTAGAACACTCTTAGATTCAATTTCTAATGCTACCAAAAAAAAAAAGCTTAATTCAGTCACTCCAACCCAGTCACACACTCACTCCTCCCCTTCCTCTTTCAAAACAATATACTTGGACCTTTGGTCCAAGTTGACATTCAAGAAGAAAATGTTTAAATTTTCAATTATGTAGTATTTTTTCTTCTAATTTAATGTGTGTGTGTCATGACAGGAGCAGATACTATCTAATTGACACATTGATGAATTCTGGCCTGGTATGGGAGCACGTGCCTATAATCCCGATACTTGGTAGACTGAGACAGGAGGATCTTAAGGCTTGAGGTCAACCTCAGCAATTTAGTGAGACCTTGTTTCAAATTTTTTAAAACGGGGGATAGAGTGGAAATGTACTTTGGAGGTTGGATGCCCCTGTATCCAATCCCCAGTACCAAAATAAAATAAAAATTAAGACAGATGTGGTGACACATGCTTATAATCCCAGTACTTGGGAGTCTGAGATAGGAAGATTGTAGGTTCACAGCCACCTTAGCAACTTAGACTCTGTTTCCAAATAAAATAATAAAATATTTTATGAGGTATGTAGCTCAGGGGTACAATGTCTCTAGGTTCCATCCCCAATACAAATTAAGTAAATAAGGTGAATTCTAATATTTCTTGAGTCTCATTTTCCCTAATACACATTATGAGCATCAAGAATAAAATATTTATTTTACAAGGTGTGTAGCTCAGAGGTAAAATATCCCTGGGTTTAATCCCCAATATAATTAAATAAATATGGTGAATTCTAATGTTTCTTTAGTCTCATTTTCCCTAATACACACTATGAACACCAAGAATAAAGTCTATGTGTGTGTGTGTTTTGTTTTTGTTTTTTGCAGTACTGGGGATGGAGCCCAGGGGTATTCTACCTCCAAGCGACACTCCCAGCCTTTTTTTTTTTTTTTTTTTTTTGAAACCCGGTCTCACTGAGTTGCAGAGGCCTCACTAAGTAGCTGAGGCTGTCCGCGAACCGCGATCCTCCTGTTTCAGCCTCTCAGATGCTGGGATTGTAAGCGTGCTCCACCACACCCTGCTAAGAATAAAGTATATTTTTGGAAATATTTTATTTTACAGTTTTAGCTATATTGTACTATTTATTTAAGTTTTGGTCCATTCTTTGTTAGGATACACTTGTTTACCTAGTGAAGATGGCTTTATACTGTTCTATTTTTTTTTAAGTCTTCTTATGAACAAAATTATTTTTTGTATCCTTTAGTTTACAATGTGTGGCCAGTTTTGTTCTTCACCATATACAAATTTTGCATTCCTAATCTGAAACCCATGTATTAAATACTAACAGTAATCTATTGTTTATAGGATGATAGCAGTGATGACGGATTCCTTGCTGATGACAATTGCAATTCAGAAATAGGACAGTGGCATTTAAAGCCTACTATCTGTAAACAGTAAGCATTGACTCTGATGTTATAAGCTAAATGATAATTTTTATTTAAATAATACTGGTGGAATGAAACATAACTGAATAGCTTTTTATTTAAACAAATATTAAGTAGAATTCAGAAGTGTGGTCAGGATGAGGGAGGAAGGTAGGGCATGCTGCCCCAGGCTCAAGGAGTGGGTGAGTGATCACTTCTGCCCTCCCTTTGTCAGCTTCCCCGACCTCTCCATCCATGGATGCATGTATTTGTCTTGATAATGAACTATGTTTCTTTTATATACAGTGTTTTGGAAGCAGAAAACATTATATATAAAAACAGTAGTGTGTGGTTGTTAAGTGGGCTCCATAGCTACTACATAAGGGATGTGAGTGAATGACTTAAGGCAATTCCTAAAAGACAAGTTCCAGATGGGAACCCCAAATGAGAGTGCAATGTTAAGTACGTGTGGATGCTGAAGTCTCTCTAGTGGCCCCAAAGTTCATAGATTAAGAAGGTAGTAACTATTTATAAACTTAGTCTCCTTTGACTTTGTTGTAGCAAATGTTGGCCAAAAACTCTATTAAGGGATTTTGAGAAGCAAACTTCATTTATCAAAGAAAATTTTAAGAGTTCTGCTCCAGGGCTGAGGGATATATCACAATAATAGTATAAGCATGTGCTTAGCGTGCATGAGACCCTGGGTTAAATCTTCAGCACCAAAAAAGAGAAAAACCAGGCATGGTGGTGAACACTTATAATCCCAGCATTTGGGAAGCTGAGACAGGAGGATTGTGGTTCACAGACAGCCTCAGCTACTTAGTAAGGCCCTTTTCAATTCAGTTTGACCCTGTTTCAAAAATAAAGATTCGTACTAGGCATGGTGGTGCATGCTTGTAATCCCAGCATTCAGGAGGTGGAGTTTGGAGGATCATAGTTCAAGGACATCCTCAGCTACTTAGTGAGGCCCTTCACAACTCAGTGAGAAATCTTGTTTCAAAATAGAGAAGAGAGAGGGAGGGAGAGGGAGAGAGAGAGGAGAAGAGGGGGGGGAGAGATACATCTCCATATCTCACAAAGCTAAGAACATAGATCTTTAAACAAAATTTAGGACTTTGGGAACTACATTAGACTTCTTCTCTTACTTGGATTTACAACACACCTATATAGAATTAAAGTTTTGAAGGGTAGATACAAGTTGTACAGTGTGTTCTTTTTTTTCTTTTCTCTTGTTTTCTCTTTTTTGTGTGTGTGTGGTACTGGGGATGTAACCCTGGGGCTTTCTACCTCCGGGCTATACTCCCAGACCTCTTTTATACTTTATTTGGAAACAGAGTCTCACTAAGTTGCTGAGAACCTCACTAAGTAGCTGAGGCTGGCTTCGAACCTGTACAATCCTCCTGTCAGCCTCCCAAACACTGGAATTACAAGCGTGCACCACCACACCTGGCATACAGTGTGTTCTAAGGTGAAATCTTGAAAAAAAGCACTGCATTCTAAGCATTCTTTGTTATAATGGTTACCTATTTTGTTATCTATAATAGGTTTTAGTTAAAAATGAAAATTTTTTTTTTTTGCTTGACCTTACTTTTTATATTTTTTGAGTATGGGGATATTCTGATTTCCAGACTTGTTTTGATTACTATATTTTAAAGTATTCAGGTATTAGTAGGCTGCATGTATCTACAACGTATATCTTTTTCCTCAGTATTTGCTCAAACAAATTATATATTGAAGGTTTTTAATTTTATTTTTAATTTGCTAGTTTCAGTGTTTTTATACCTTGTAGTTTTTTGTGAAGTTATTCAACTTTTGATTTTTCTACCCTGTAGACCTTGTATCCTACTTATGGACTCACTCAGAGGCCCTTCTCGGTCAAATGTAGTCAAAATTCTAAGAGAGTAAGTTCAAAATTTTACCTCACACTTTGTTTTGAATTCCAGTGGAGATGAGGCAGTTTGCATATTTATTTACATGTGTATATTCTTATTATATATGCATTATTGCAGGTACTTAGAAGTGGAATGGGAAGTTAAAAAAGGAAGCAAAAGAAGTTTTTCCAAAGATGTTATGAAAGGCTCTAATCCAAAAGTACCACAGCAGAACAACTTCAGTGATTGTGGTGTATATGTGTTGCAATATGTAGAGAGCTTTTTTGAGGTGAGTTTCAGTTTGAAGGTTCTCATATAATAAATAATGAAAATATATTTTACTATTTTCATATAATAAAATGAGCAGATATTTTAAAGTGTTTGAATGCTATTGTTTCAAAAATTAGTTCGTTTAATTTCTGATCAGGCAACCAAAAATTAAAAAAAAAAAAAAAAAAAAGCCAGGCATGATGGTACACGCTTGTAATCTCAGTACTTGGGAGGCTGAGACAGGTGGATTGCAGGTTCACAACCAGCCTCAGCAACTTACTGTGGCCTTCTGCAACTTTGTGAGACCCTGGTTCAAGTAAATAAAAGGCTGGGGTGTGTCTTGAGGGTAGACACAAGAATAAATTATATTCACCAGATCTAAAACTTGTTGACCTAATTCCATCACTCTTCATCTTTTCCTATTCATTGACCCTTTCACCTTAACAAGAATAAGATGAGTTATTGTGGCTATATTTCAGCAAAATTTTATGGCAGGGGCTGGGGATTTTGCTCAGTAATATATAGAGCACTTGACCAGCATGCACAAGGCCTTGGGTTTGATCCCCATGTGCTACAAAAAAAGAAAGAAAAACTTACTATAAAACAGGCAGAATTTGGCCCCATGGCCTATATCCTCTAATCTAGACTATGAGACCTATAGGCAGAAGCTGTCTTCTATCACCAGTGCCTTGCAGGGTGCCTGGCATATGATAGATAATGAGTCAGTACATATATTTTTATTTATAACTTTGGACTTTTATTGAAATTAATGTTGTTATGTAATCTCTTATTTTCAGAATCCAATACTAAATTTTGAACTACCTATGAATTTGGCGAACTGGTTTCCTCCCCCAAGAATGAGAACAAAAAGAGAAGAAATCCGAAACATAATTCTGAAGCTTCAGGAAGATCAGAGCAAAGAAAAGAAGCATCATAAGGATACCTCCTCAACAGAAGCATCTTTAGGTGAAGGAACAGAACAGCAGCATGTCAGCAGTGTCTCAGGTTGACCAGAGGGCTGTTGCTTGTAGTTCTACCTACAGAAACTAAATGACTTTTCAACTTTGGGTGTAGACAGTAAAGACTGAAGTGCTCACTACTCAGAGTGATTGGAAATGTTAATGCTTGTATAAATGTCATATAATTAATTTCCAAAGGAGTATGTATTAAGTAAAAGTCTGTAAATATGTTAATGAGGCCAATTTTTCCAGCATTTATAATTATTTTTTTCACTTGTTAGGAAGCTTTTGTTATGTATTTTCTGTTAATAATAGTACTTAAAACTACAACTTCTAAACACAAAATAAATAAAATATTTATAGGAGGAAATGAATAATTTGATATTCTTTAGTGAACTTATCTAGTTCTTCAGTGGATGTGATTTATTTCATGGGAATAGTCAAGTATCTGTGATAATCTTTTGACCTACATTTATTCTAAAATAACTCAAAATGTGAAAATAAGATTTAATCCTAAGGCACTTTGAACTAAAAAAGAAAAATCTTCCTAATGCGTGTAAAGCAGAAAACAAAACAAAAAAACAGCCTTTCAATTTATACACTCTTGTGTGCTCAGAGAACCCAAAAATGTAATAAATGTTTATAATTTTATACGAATACTTAAGAAACAGTATTAAAAACAATTTAGTGAAAAGTACCCTTGAATTATACTACTAAAATATAACTAGCATACATTATTGTCATGCATTTCTGAAGACATCAAAGACTCAGGTTAAAACTATTTTAGTAAGTGCAGCTTGAATTTTAAATATCCCAT
This sequence comes from Muscardinus avellanarius, assembly GCF_963383645.1. Classification (NCBI taxonomy): domain Eukaryota; kingdom Metazoa; phylum Chordata; class Mammalia; order Rodentia; family Gliridae; genus Muscardinus; species Muscardinus avellanarius. The sequence continues at coordinate 37,521,340 of NC_137794.1, read as the reverse complement.
GTTACCTTTCTATATTATAGCTTTTAAAGTGTGCTGCAATCTGTGTGATGTAGTTAATTGATAAACATTTTAATCTGTGTAAACACAGGAATTTAAATAGGAATTTACTATTTTTTGTAATAGCCCTTACTATTTTTTCATTGCTCATTTTGTTCTTATTTTTTTTATAAACAAAGTATCAGACTTTTTGCTTGAATTTTTCAGTGTAAATTATTTTTACATGTAAAAGTACTGTCTAATTGCATAATGCAGCAAAAGTCTACTTTGAATTTTCCTTAAAAAATACTAAATTGTGGGGAAAGAGGTATAGCTTAGTGGTAGAGTGCATGCTTAACATGTATGAGGACCCTGGGTTCAATCCCCAGCACCAAAAAAAATAAAAATAAAAGTGCTAAAATGTCAAAGCTTTGATAACACATTTTCAACTCATGTAGAATACTGGTAGATATCTATAGAAACATAATTATATGTTATGCATTTCTTTCCAGTTAACAGACATATTTTAAGTCATTTTTATTAATAAATTTTTAAATGCACATATAGCAAAATAGTTGAGACTAAAAAGGCCATTTTTGTTGTCAGCAAGTATTTTCTTTCTAACTTGGCCATCTCTGGCATCGTGACCAATGATTCAGGATGTTTTTTTTTTTTTTTTATTTAATAAAATGAGGTATGTTTAGGGTGAATGGGGATGTTATTCACAAAAATCTATTAAGACATGCTCATTAAGTGCAATATTAAAATGTAAGTTTAAGGAAGGTCACCATTAGTGGTATCAATTATGTGTTTCTTGTTATTTTCATCTCGACATTTTATTATTTCTTTTTAGTAATACGTTGGAGCCACTAGGACATATAATTAGTTTAAAATAGAAACAGGAATTTAATACTAACTGAATATGGCAAAATGCTTTTGGATCTCTAATCAAGCTAATACAAAAATATAAATTATTTTTTTTAAACTAATACTATAAGCAAAATTGGCTTTCTTGAGGCTCCTCCCCCCTTTTTTGGTGCATTGTAACTTTGTAGTGAGATTCAGAGTGTTCATAAATCCACACAAAATCTCTTGGTGTTATTTTTTTTTTTAATGAACTGTATTTTGCCAGAATTTGATGATAATGTAAAAAAAACTATTCTAAGGGCCAGATATGATGGCACTTTCTTATAATCCCAAGTACTCTAGAGGTCAAGGCACGAGGATCGTTCGAGCTGGGAACTTAAGGTTCATTTGGGCAATATAGAGTCAGTTTCTAAAAAGAGAAGGAAAAAAAATTCTAAAAGGCTTACTTATGCCAGGCACAGTGATGCACACTTGTAATCTCAGAACCTCAGAATCTGAGACAGGAGGATCATAGATTCAAGACCACCTCAGCAATTTAACAGGACCCTATTTCAAAATAAAATAGAGTTGGGAGTATATTTTGGAGGTAGAATATCTCTGGGTTCAATCCCTAGTACAAAACAAAAATAAATAAAATGCTTACTTGTTTTCTTTAATTTCAAATGGTTACATTTCATACTCTTAGTTAATTTCTGATGAGCTAGTTATAACTTGTTCCTTGAGCCAACTCTCTTCAGTATTTTCATTTCAGCATGAAAAATGTAGATTGATTTATATCAGTTTTCTAGAGGTACTCGTTTATTATATAGTATTTGTCCCACCCTCAGTGAAATTTTATTTTTTAAAGTCATGCTAATGTCTTTGCAGTATATAGATTACATATATATATATATATATATATTGGGATTATGGGAGGTTGTCAGGCTGTGCTACAAAACTAGACTTGAGAATCTTTAGTGTATATGCATTCACTTGATAATTGTGTACTAAGCTGGTACTTCTATATGTAGTTTAAAATGGATATTGGCCTTTTAAAATGTGTGATTCGTAAGTATTTAGAAGTTGTAAAACAGAACTTAAAGGTCTAGAGGTTTGCTACTAGACACTGAAACTGCATGATGAGTATCTGGTGTCTTAACTAATTAGATAGATCTGTTGTATTGGTTTTCTTGTTGGATAGAATAACAGTTAATCGTTTTAGAAGAGTTTTAGATTACTTGCCATAAAATTTGTATGTGTCTCAGCTCTTGGTAGTTTAAGAACAAAAGTAGTGTTTAACTAGTTCCTTTCGTTTGATGTTGCTATACTTCAGACAGCCGAAAACTCAATGGTATTTATTTCAGGTTCACTTAAGCATAAAACAGCTTTTCTTTTCCAAGTAACCTGTGCATAAACTTAGTCAATTAAACATAGGAGGTTTTATTTGAAAGCATTTTCTAAATTACATCTTATTTTTAGTAACCAAAATAAATTCTGTATTTTAAAAAATATCCATAATCTCTGAAGACTGTAAAATATAAAAAGAACAGTTTTAATTTCCCAAAATCAAACATAGTACTTAAAGTCTCTGACAATTCACTGAATGGGAATAATAACATTTTTAATATGTAACACATGACCGAGAGTTGGTGGGGTAAAGCTATGGGAAAATAACACTGGAAGGGAATCACTTCGTCAGAAGAAACAGTACCCGAGGAGATGAGGCAATGTAGTGCTCTATGTCTAGAAGAGGATAGATAACAAACTCTTAAGTAGATCACTTTAAGGACAGAAGGAGGAGGAGGAGATTAATGTGAGGGCATATCCAGACTGTCTAGCCAAGTGGATATATATAAATGAATTGCTTACCAAAAAGACAGAGGCAAGACCAGACTGCACTGGGAAATGTTATCTGCTAAAAATATGTGCTGAAATATTCTAAAAGTAGTTTATTCCAAAAACTGTTATTCCAAAATTTAAATTTACCCAAATAAAAAGGATGGTTACAGTTGAGGCAACTTGACACTTGGAGAAAAGTCATTCTGTCATCTTAAGTCTAATAGATGAGATCAAGGAATAATGGCAGGCTACCCACAGCTACTAGTAAGAGAACCAAGGTGCATTGGAATCAGAGGAGTTGCCAGGGACCTGTATAGTCTGAAATATTCAGAATAGTTAACAGCTTAGAGGTCTTTATTGTATTTATTGCAAATGGTAACAGTGAAATTGCTCTTATTATGATGGTTACAATAAGAAGGGTAGTATCCAGAACCATGATTTTTCTATAGAAATGTGCTTTAGTTCACCAAGGGAGCTTTTCCAGTGGTACCATGTATTTTTAAAGAATCGCCCAGGTGTTTCTAGTGCACACCCCCTGTAGCAACCCACCTGTTTGGAAGGGTCTTTCTACATCCCTGAGGGCTTTCAAGTTTATGGTCCCAAAGAAAATGAAGCTTTGTATTTTCTTCCCTCAGTTTCTTTAAAATACTACTTTACTTTTCCCTCCCCCTTCCCATTAAAATTTTTATGAAGTCATTAAATTGTTACCAAATCTTGAGAAAGTATTCTAAAGATTATAGACTGTTAAATGTCCTGATTTTCAAAGGAAGAAAATAAATTTTGCAAATTATAAAGTAGTCTGGGTCACTCTTGTTAAGAATATTGGATAAATTATCAAATGGATAGTTTATGAATTCTTAAAGCATGGGTTACTAGGAGCCATGGTACCACTAAGAAAAATAAAGTTTTATTTTTTATTTTTAATAGGATTCAGACCTAGTCCATCTATAGGATGTGGACAGACGAGCAGTGTTCAAGTGTATTTGATATCTTGTTTTGCTAAATAATAGATTCTAGGGTCAAGTAAGTTCAGAAAACAGTTTAAACTAAGCTAAGTGGGTTTCCTTACAGAATTTCTCAGAGCCTTTAATACACTAATGTGCAGAGTTATTAAATAAGAGGAAAATAAGCCAGGTGTGGTGGCACACGCTTATAATCCCAGTATTTAGGAGGCTAAAACAGGAGGATTGCAGATTGTGGCAGGCCTCAGGTACTTAGTGAAATACTCTGCAACATAGTGGGACCTTGTTTCAAAATAAAGAATAAAAGTTAGGGCTGGGAATGTAGCTCAGAGGTAGAATGCCCCTGGTTCAATCCTCAGTACCGCAAGAAGAAAGTAAAGTACAACCCGGGTGAGGCGGCACACACTTGTAATCCCAGTACTTGGGAGGCTGAGACAGGAGGATCACTGGTTAGTAGCCAGCCTCAGCTACTTAGGCTGTTGGCAACTTAGTGAGATCTTATTTCAAAAATTAAAAGGGCTGGGGTGTATCTCAGAGATGCAATGCCCCTGGGTTCATTCCCCTGTGCCACAAAAAGGAAAAAAAGACATAGAGACCATGTGTACTACAGAATCTGGCCATATCTACCTCTTTCTCTTCTGTACAAAACGTTCTTAAAAATACTGTCTATCAGAAGACAGTGTTACCTGTTTGTGCTGTGCATTAACTAAGCCTCCAGAGAAGGTGCTTTGAAACTGATCAGAGGTTTTCTTTCTCTCCCCATTTTTATAAATATTTGACTGTATTATGATCAGGGAATCTGAAAGTAAGTGACACGTGTCTTAGGGAAATGAAGTTTCTTATGAGAAGCATTTTTCTTTAACCATTCTAATGAAAGTAACCATCCTGATGAAAAATTTATTAATCTAATTCTTTCATTTAAGTAATTCTTGGAGAGGAAGAATAGATTTGGTGATAACTAGTCTTTTGTAAGACCAAGTTCCCTAAAGTCATATACAGGTAGAAATTGTGTAAAAGCATGAAAATGAGTTGAAAGATTATCCGGAGGCTTTGCCTTCTGTTTCTGTCAGAACCTCTTAACTGCTGGGTCAAACCTTTCCTGACTTATTCCATAATCCTTTGCTGTAGAGCTAAACTGGTAAAGAAAACTAAAAGCATTTTTTTTCTGAAAATATCTACAAAAACATGCTCTTAGTGAGCTAGAGGGTATTGTTAATATATTTTCAACAAATGTTTAATGTCTCAAACAACAAAGGTTATTCGCACCCGTTAGAAAATTCTTGCATTACCTTAATAAGCTTTATCCACGGAGGCAGCAGAGGATTTGGTCATACTAGGTGTTAGAATCAAAACAGAACCAAACACCATTGTCTCCCTTCTTTGAGCTTCCGTATAGTGTGTTAGGAAAGACAACTGTTAATCAGCCCTGCAAATTAATAATTTCAGTTAAGTGCCATCCAGGAAAAGCATAGTGTATTAGGAGAATATAGCCTATTCTGGGAAGGTTAGACACTTCCTGAAGTTGAGATATCTGTACTACTGATAGACGTAACTATCTAGGAGGGAAAGAATAGCACTTGCAGATTATGCAAAGGCCCTGAGATAGTAAAATATGTAATTTCCCTTAATGATAATAGCCTTATTTATTAAGCATATGCTAAATGCTAGACATTGTCTAGGCATTTTAGATGAATGAATTCGTGTATTTCTCTCAAAGACTTTTATGAGATAGGCTGTTACTACTCCCAATCTACTGGACAAACAGACCCAAAGAAAATTTCCCCTAAAAGGCTGGGCTTCAAATTCACAATCTTATCCAAAGAAACTAGATTAATCTGTACCTTATAAAAGAATATGAAAATAAATAAAATGGCCATATTTTTTTACAGTTCGATGTGGCAGAATGTTTATTTTTGAAACTGGGTGTATGGGGATTCATTCAGTGAATGTTATTTTTTAAATGCTTAATCATTTTCACAATTTTGTGGTAGTACTGAGGGTTGAACCCAGGGGCATTCTACCTCTGAGCAACACTTCCAGCTCTTATTTTTATTTTGAAACAAGATCTTGCTGGGTTGTTGAGAGTTCACTACTTGCTGAGGCTGTCCTCAAACCTACAATCCTCCTGTCTCAGCCTTCTAAGTTTTGGGATTACTAGCGCGCACCGCTACGCCTGGCTCATTTTCACTTTTAGAGGGCACGTGCAACTGGAGCTCAGTGAGGGCAGAAAGGGAGGCTGTGACCTAATCACACAGGGCCTTAAAAGTCATGTTCAAGGTCTGGGTCATTATCCTAAGGAGTCACTGAAGCATTTCATGCAGAGGAGTAAATCCAGTGTAAATGCTGGAAAGATCGTAGGGCTGGTAAGGCAGGCGTTAGAGGGACAGGAGTGGAGGCAAGCCTCTACTACACTAATTTAATTAGGAATTACTCTGGTTGGGGTCTAGGATACGATTATACCTGTGATCATAGGAATGCTGAAATGAGTCATTTGGGAATTTCCTCTGAAACTCTTGAAACATGCAGCAAGAACAAGAGAGGGTATTCTTTTGTCTCTGAACTTTTCGTTTTCTCCTTTATGTACAAAGGATTATCAAAGATTCTTTAAATGTGTACAGCTGAAAAGTGGAGAGAAAATTAATTGAAGATATTATTGACAGTTGATTTTAGAAGGAAAATTATAAAGCATGTGACTACCAAAGAAAAATACTGGTTTTGTGGATTTGCTTTTCTTTTTTTTTGTGGTACTGAGGATTGAACCCAGGGCATTCTACCTCTGAGCTACACCCCTAGCCCTGTTTTATTCTTTATTTTGAAACAGGCTCTCACTAAATTACAAAGGGCCTCACTAAGTAATTAACCTTCAGTCCTCCTGTTTTAGCCTCCTGAGTACTGGGATTACAAGTGTGCACCACCATATTGGGCTTAAGGTTTTTTTTAAGTCTTATATTTTTAAAATACAAATATCATTTTTTTAAAAAAAAAAAAAAAAGCTGGACATGGTGTTGTATAATTCCAGTTATTGGGAGGCTGAGACAGACGCATCATAAGTTTGAGGCAAGCCTCAGCAACTCAGCACGACCCTGTTTCAAAAAGCCATAAAGAGCTGAGGTATGGCTTAGAGGTAGAATGCCCTTGGATTCAATCCTCAGTACTGGAAAGGGGAGGGGGGAGAAGAGGAAAAAACAAAATTAGAATTAAACACCAACATTCTATTGTTTTCACAAGAAAAATGCTATATGAATCATCCTTGACCTAGTTGGGCAACATTTCTAAACATGCTTCTTAAGGAAACTCCCCAAAGTATTGTAATCATTTGACCTAACAAAAATAGGCCAATCAAATCTAGTCATTGGGAATTTGGATTGAAAACAGGAAAGAATTTGCAAATTGGAAGAGCAAATGGTGTCAAAATGAAATGGTAGTCTAATAAGTTGCCTTACTTGTAAGATGAACATTTGTTACTTTACATTTTTACTTCTGAAATAAGGCTTCATAAGACTTGTCAAATAGAGAAGCTCGAGTTTGCATCAGAATCACATGGAAAGCTTGATAAACAAATTGGTCTCCAAGCTTGGTCTCCAGAGTGTCTAGTTCAGGTGGTCTGTAGTGGGATCTGTAAATTTACATCTCTAACCGATTCCCAGACAAGAACCACTCATTCATGGCTTCTTAGTAGTTTTCAGTAATTCTTGTAAAAACCAGGAAAGCACCAAGTATTAAAGCATCAGGATTTTCAATAAAATACTGTATGAACTTATTTTATCATATTTAATAATACTTAATTTGCAATACAGGAAAATGTGAATAACTGAGGCATGTGATCACATCATAAAGTTTTACTTTTTGTTGCTATAGGCTGTATTTGTCTTTTAAACCTATCATAGCAACTTTGTATGTATTTCATATTTTCCCATATTCATATTTAATTTTTCTATAAATCTCTATAGTAATATATGTATAAAGATATACATTTGTTAAGTTTTTCTTATAAAAACTAGTATATAAACATTTTTCAGAATCTTTCTTTTGTCTCAGCAGTATCTTGTGAAAAGTATTTAGCCGCCAGGCGTGGTGGCGCACGCTTGTAATCCCAGCATTCGGGAGGCTGAGACCAGAGGATTGCGGTTTGCGGACAGCCTCAGCTACTTAGTAAGGCCCTCTGCAACTCAGTGAGACCCGGGTTCAAAATAAAGAATTAAAAAAAAAAAAAAATAGGGCAGGGCGTGTAGCTCAGAGGTCAAATGCCCCTGGGTTCCATCTCCAGACCCGAAAAAAAAAAAAAGTATTTAGCCATTCCCTGGCTCTTACCCACCAGGCTTGGTATTCTATAGTAACAATTCCAAAATCTCAGGGCCAACTTCTCAAAACAGTTTCTTACCATTGGTGGTATTTTATGTCCAAGAGAGGAAAAGAGAGGAGCTGTGCTTACTAGTTACTCAGCTGCCCAGACTGATGAAGCTCTAGGTTGATAGAACCTTCAAAAGACTGGAGCAAACTGGCAAGAAGCACATTGACTATTAAAACTTCTACTCAGCCGGGCGTGGTGGCGCACGCTTGTAATCCCAGCATTCAGGAGACTGAGACCAGAGGATCTCGGTTCACGGACAGCCTCAGCTACTTAGCGAGGCCCTCTGCAACTCAGTGAGACCCTGTTTCAAAATAAAGAATAAAAAACAGGGCAGGGGGTATAGGTAGGAGATCAAATGCCTCTGGGTTCCATCCTCAGACCCACACACAAATTAAATAAATAAATAAATAAATAAATAAATAAATAAATAAATAAATAAATCTTTACTCACTAGAAGCTACATCACAGCCAGGCATGATGGCACATTGCAGTAATCTCAACACTTGGAAGGCTGATGGGGAAAATCACGAGTTTGAGGCCAGTGCACCTGTTTCAAGATAAATGGGCTGAGTAGGTAGATCAATGGTAGAGTGTCCTTAGGTACAATCCCCAATACTACCAAAAGAAGAAAGAAGCCGTAGCTACATCACCACTGTTCATACACTACTGGCCCAACCAATATTTAAATCCAGCATGAAAGTGCAATCCTATAATCCAGGTAACTTGGGAGGCAGAGACAGGAGGATCGCAGATTCATGGGCAGCCTCGGCTACTCAGGCCCTCCACAACTTATACCCTGTTTCAAAATAAAGAATAAAAAGTAAGGCTGGGATACATCTCGGAGGTAGATGCTCATTACCACAATATAAATAAATAATATAAAAAATAAAAAGGGCTGGGAGTGTATGTATCTCAGAAGTAGAATGCCCCCGGATTCAGTCCTTAGTACCACAAACAAAAAAAGAAAAAAAAGAAAAAAGCCGCAGCAGCTGTGTCACTGCCACTCATGTTAGTTGGCCTAAGGAAGTCATTTTACATTCTAACTCCAAGATGAACAAGAAGTTTACTTTCTCCATGTCGCTCCAAGGAAAGGAGCACTTTTTGCTCCCACAAATGGAAAACCACTTTGTTTCTGGTTTGTTGCAACCATGAACATATATATGTCTCCTTGTCTCTATACAGGTGGCTTTATTTCTTTAGATTTGTAGAGATTGTTTTTTGTGGGTCTGGGGATGGAACCCAGAGGCATTCAACCTCCGAGCTACACCCCAGCTCTATTTTTTATTCTTTATTTTGAAACAGGTTCTCACTAAGTTGCAAAGGGCCTCCCTCACTAAGCTGAGGCTGTCCGTGAACCGTGATCCTCTGGTCTAGCCTCCGGAGAATGATGGGATTACAAGAATGTGCCATCACGCCTGGCTGGTCACATATATATAATTTTTTTAAATTTTTTAGATACTATTTCCCAAAAGGATGCAAGAAATTTACACTCCTCACAGTGATTTTCAAGATAAATAAATAAATAAATAGACTAAGTATATAGTGCAGTGATAAGAGTGTTCTATTTTAAGAAAATCCTTTTTTTTTTTTTTTTTTTTGCGGGTCTGTGGATGGAAGCCAGGGGCATTCGACCTCTGAGCTACACCCCCGCCCTATTTTTTATTCTTTATTTTGAAACAGTCTCACTAAGTTGCAAAAGGCCTCACTAAGTAGCTGAGGCAGTCCTCGAATCAGGATCTCCTGTTTCAGCCTCCCAAATGCTGGGATTACAAGCGTGTGCCATCATGCCTGGCTCCTATTTTTTATTCTTTATTTTGAAACAGGGTCTCACTAAGTTGTGGAGGGCCTCACTAAGTAATTTAGGCTGTTTATGAACCGTGATCCTCTTGTCTCAGCCTCTCGAATGTTGGGATTACAAGCATGAGCCACCACCCTTGGCTTAGAAAATCCTATTCTTAGCCGGGCGTGGTGGTGCACGCTTGTAATCCCTGTGCTTGGGAGGCTGAGACAGGAAGATCGCACAGGTTCAAAGCCAGCCTCCGCTACTTAGTGAGGCTCTCAGCAACTTAACGAGACTCTGTTTCTAAATAAAATATAAAATAGGTCTGGGAGTGTAGCCCTGAGGTAGAAAAGCCCCTGGGTTCCATCCCCAGTAGTACCAAAAAAAAAAAAAAAAAAAAAAAAAAAAAAAAAAAAAAAAAAAAACCCTGTGGAATTTATTTCTGCCTATAGCAAAAAGTATAGGTGTTTCTTGGTTTTTTTTAGTACTGGGGACTGGACCCAGGGGCATTCTGCCTCCAAGCTCTACCCATAGCCCTTTGTTTTATTTTTTATTTTGAAAGAGTCTCACCAAGTTGCTGACGCTGGCTAGAACCTGTGATCCTCCTATCTCAGCCTCAAGTACTGGGATTAATAGGTGTGTGTACCACTGTATCAAACTGGGCAAATTTTTGTGTGTGTGGTATTGAGGGTGGAACCCAGGGGCTTTTCTACCTCCGGGCCAAACTCCCAGACCTATTTTATATTCTATTTGGAAACAGAGTCTTGTTAAGTTGCTGAGAGCCTCACTAAGTAGCTGAGGCTGGCTTTGAATCTGCACAATTCTCCTGTCTCAGCCTCCCAAACTCTGGGATTACAAGCGTGCACCACCACGCCCAGCTGGGCATGATATTTTTAAGAAATTCTTCAAGATTATTATTAGTGCCAGCACTTTTTTCTTTTCTTTTCTTTTCTTTTCTTTTCCTTATTTATTTATTTATTTATTTATTTATTTATTTATTTATTTTGGTACTGGATACTGGAGATTGAACCCAGCGGTCTCCCTTGAGCTACACTCACAACCCTTTTTGTATTTTGAAAAGGCTCTCACTAGGCTGCTGACAATCTTGCTAAGTTACTGAGGCTTCCCTGAACCTGCAGTCCTTCCTTTCTCAGCCTCCCAAGTCCTAGGATACACCATGTGCCACCATGCCCGCAAAGACCACTTATTATAAGTCCTGCTTCACATTAAAGTGAATTTCCATCTTTCTCATAGATTAAATTATGTTATTGAAATTTATTTTGTAGATTTAAACACATTCTTTATTGATCTGGTATTGGAAAACTGCTTTTGTATTCATTTCCAAAATGTAAAATGTAGTCAGAGCCTGGGCGCTGCACGGGCACTCAGGCAGGGAGGGGGCAGCAGCTGTTACAAAACAGAGTTCCCCTCTCTCTTGGCCCTTCTTTCTAATGTTTAACCTATAGTAAAAGCCTTAGAGTCAATTGAAGCCTTTAGCCCTTAAAATCTATAGAGGCAATCAGTACCTCTGTTACCTCCTTTCTCTGTGACCCGGCCTGGATATAGGAAAGGTAAACCCTGTGCTGCTCTGAAGCACCCATAGTTGATGAGCAACTAACACTGGCCAATACAATAGAGGCAAAAGCCAGTAGATTATTATCCCTGCACTTTGTAAATACACTGTCCGGAGACAAAGAGGCACCGCCTGACTAAGAAGCTACTAGCCCATTGCTTTGGTAACACTGATAATAAAATTCAAATACAAAATCTATTTAAAGGCTGGGGGGGCAACAGCACCGAATTCACCGAATTCAGTACAGCTACATCTGCGTACTCAAGAACAGTGAGTCAAATTGTGGGCCACAGCGGAGAAATCCCAGTACTGTACTCACTGGGACTTGACCCAGTGGGAGAGGGGCAGTGGCAGTGATATCACACCATAGGAGAACGTGCAACCTGGCACCACCCACAGTCTAAAGCAGCCTCTATCGACTCTCTGGGTCAGAGACTCTGTGATACAACCCAGTAAAGGAGTAGTGGGGTCTGAGATACTACTGACTCGAGATCCAGAGCACCTTAAGTGAAGTCATAGTGACCCAAGGGAAGAACCCAGAGAAGGCACAAACTTCCAAAATCATGGGAAAGAGGAATAATACTGGAGCAATGAATGCTCACAACCCCACAACATCAGAACCCGATAAAACAGAAAATCAGAGATTTCTAGAAGATCAAATCAGGAAAATAACTGTAGAAATAATAGAGGTGCTTCGAAAAGAAACTCAGAGACAGCCAAAAAGAGATAAAGGATGCAATTAATGAAGTAAAGGCCTCAATTCAAAGCACAAACAACCGATTAGACCACATGGAGAACAGAATCTCGCTCTTAGAAGATGATAATTCCAAAAATGAACGCATAGTTTCTAATCTAGGAAAAAAATATCCGACAGCAGGAATCTGATATTGAAGAAATATGGGTCCATTTTAAGAGAGCTAACCTAAGAATAATTGGAATAGAGGAGGGAAAAGAAAGTGAAACCAAAGGGATCAACAATCTCTTCAAGGAAGTAATAGCAGAAAATTTTCCAGACATAGAGCAAGAGGTCGATACGCAGGTCCAGGAAACTTATAGAACTCCCTTTAGACAGGATCGGAGAAGAGGATCCCCACGCCACATAATTGTCAAAATGACCAATGTGGAAGCCAAGCAGAGAATCTTAAAGGCAACAAAAGCAAAGGGCCAAGTGACATTCAGAGGCAAACCAATTAGAATCACTCCAGACTTCCCAAACCAAGTTATGAGAGCCAGAAGGGCTTGGAGTAACATATTCCAAACTCTGAAAGAAAACAACTTCCAGCCAAAAATTTCCTACCCAGCAAAACTTTCTATCAAATTACATGGGGAGATAAGAAGCTTCCATGACAAACAGAAACTGAAGGAATTTATGTCTTCAAAACCAGCGCTAGAGAAAATACTCAAAGAGATTAACTACAAAGAAATAGGTAACACACACCAGAACTAGAGAAACAAGATTTTCCATCCAACAGACAACTAAGATTGGTTATCTGTGGAGATTCATTACTTATGTTAGTCTTTTACCTATCTCTAAAGGGTATTGTTTGCCTTTATTGTTGTTAATTTTTAGGATTTCTAGTTGGAATATTAATATACCTTCAGATATAGCATTTGGAAATATTTATCCCATTCTATTAGTAACTGTTAACTCTGTTTACATTGTCTTTGGATATACAATATGTTTTTTATTTTTTAGGGAGTTTGTATACTCTTCTGTTGCCTGTGCCATTGAAATCATAACCAAGAAATCACTGCCAATTTCAATGTTGTGAGGTTTTATGACCCAGATTTTCTCCTAAAAGTTTATAGTCTTAAGATTTATATTTAGGTCTTTTATCTATTTTGAGTTAATACTTGTATATGGGATTAGGTAAGGGTCCAATTTTATTATTTTCCATGTAATTATTATTTTTCAACAATATTTAGTTAAAAGATTATTATTCCCACCACCAAATGTTTGTGGAAACCTTGTCAAAAATAACTTGACGATATAGGGAAGAATTTAGCTCTAGGCTTTTATTTAACTCCAATGGTTTATATATCTGCCTTTAGAATAGTACTACATTGTTTCAATTATTGTAGCTTTATATGGTTTGAAATCAGAAAATATACATCTTCCAGCTTTGTTCTTTTTCAAGATCGTTGTGGGTACCTAGAGTCCATATTCCATATTAGGATAGATTTTTTTTCTGAAAAATAAATATATAAATATATGATAGTTTCACCTAAAAAATAGAAAAAATAGATTCTCTGGTAAGAAAGAAAGCAAAAAGAAATATTGAAATGTTATCTTTAAGTCATCAAAAGCTTGGTATCAGACAAATGAAACTGTTATGTGAGATTATCATTTTTAATTTTTGATAAATTGCTATAATACTAGATGTCAACTACTAAGCCAAGCATGGGAGGGAGGGATAGGGAGAGAATGGGGTGGGGATCGGGTAGGGGCTGACTGGGCGATGTGTGCATGTATGTCTACAAAAGTATGTATCCCACTATGATGTATGAATACAGTGCACCAATTAAAATAAAAATAAAAAATTTAAAAAAAAAGAAAAAAATAAATAAATAAAGGCTGGGGATGGAGAGGGGGGGTCAGAGTTCCATTTTTGGGCTCTCCAGCATGCATGACTGCATGCTGATTTTTATTTTCTATTTTTTATTGATTTTGTAATAAAGATTTGTTAAAGCTGCACCAAGCTGCCTATTGGTTTTAATTTTTCTGTTCAACAAACTGTAGTTGAATAAGAAAAAGAACCCACAGCACCATTTAAAACATAACAATTATTAGACACAAAATGAAAAATAAAGGAACTAAACATGTTAAAACTCAGGAACAGGACAATCAAATTTTTTTCAAGAAATTAGAAATACAAAATTAAGACAAAAATTGAAGTTAACAAACTGAAACTTATTCCACCATGCTACCATACTCTGTAAAAAAGAAAAAAAGAAAAAAAATCAAAAGCCAGGCATGGTGGCATGTACCTGTAATCCCAGTACTTGGGAGGTTGAGACAAGAGAATCACAGGTTCAAAGCCAGCCTCAGCAATTTGACTAGGCTCTCAGCAACTTTGTGAGACCTTGTTTCAAATAAAAAATAAAAGCTCCAAGATATAATGCCCCTGGGTTCCATCCCTAGCACCACACAGGAAAAATTGCATTTTTTGGCCCTATTTTTTTTGTTGTTGTTCTTTATTTTGAAACAAGTTCTCACTAAGTTGCTAAAGGTCTCACTAAGTAGCTGGGGCTGTCTGCGAACAACTATCCTCCTGTCTCAGCCTCCCAAATGCTGGGATTATAAGCGTGTGCCACCATGCCCGGCTAAAAATTGCAATTTTTTGTGGTTGTGGTTGTTGTTGTTGTTGTTGTTGAGCCAGTTAAGGAAAAATAAAAGTTTGAAAGGTAAAGAGAAAGATATATCACAGGTACCAAAAACCAAAAGAAACATTAACATGCAATTCTATGACCACTATTTGGAATTTTTGAAGGGAATAGGTGGATTCTTAGAAAGTTAGAAAATAATCAGAAACCAGGTGTGGTGGCTCACGCCGGTAATCCCAATAATTGGGAGGCTGAAACAGGAGGATCACAGGTTTGAGGACAACCTCAGCAAGTAGTGAAACTCTCAGAAACCTAGCAAGACCCTGTTTCAGAATAAAAATTAAAAAGGCTAGGCCGGACATGGTGGTGTACCCTTGTTAATTCCAGCATTTGGGAGGCTGAGATCAGAGGATCGCGGTTGGCGGACAGCTTCAGTTACTTAGCAAGCTCCTTTACAACTCAGTGAGACCCTGTTTCAAAAAGACAAAAAAATAGGGCTGGAGGTGTAGCTCGGAGGTAGAATGCTCCTGGGTTCCATCCCTAGTACTGTAAAAAAATAAAATAAAAGGGCTGGGTGCATGCTTATAATCCCCGTACTTGGGAGACAGAAAGGAGGATCACAGAATCGAGGACAGCCTTAGCAAGTAGTAAAACCCTCAGCAACCTAGCAAAATCTTTTTTCAAAATAAAAATAAAATAAGGCTTGGGGTGTGACTCAGAGGTAGAATGTCCCTGAGTCCAATCCCAGTAAAACACACACGCTCGCGCGCGCGCACACACACACACAATTAAACAATCAGAATGGATTAAAAAAGTAGACAACTTGCCGGGCGTGGTGGCGCACACTTGTAATCCCCAGGCTTGGGAGGCGGAGACAGAAGGGTCACGCAGGTTCTAAGCCAGCCGCTCTAGCTTAAGAGACCCTGTTCCAAATTAAAAAAAAAAAAAAAAAAAAAAATATATATATATATATATATATATATATATATATATATATATATATATATATATATAAAATTAGGTCTGGGAGTGTAGCCCAGAGGTAGAAGGGTTTGCAGGAACCCCAGTACCACCAAAAATGTACACTTAAGAAGATATTGGAGACTGTTAGAGCTGCTATTGATGCTCCACAAGGACTATATCAGTCCTCCTGTTTGGACTTTTAACTTAAATCTGAGGTAACAAACTATTCTAGCCATGAAAATATCCCAGGTCACATACGAAGCCAGGCGTGCTCTAACCTCTGATCTATACCACCAGCCCTATTTTATTTTTTATTTCAAAACAGGGTCTAAGTTGCAGAGGGCCTCCATAAATAAGCCAGTATAACTTCAATAAAAAATTATAGTGCTGGGTGGGGTGGCACATGCCTGTAATGCCAGTACTTGAGAGACTGAGGCAGAAAAATTTCAGGTTTAAGACCAGCCTCAGCAATGTAGTGAGACTCAGCAACCTAGCAAGACCTTGTTCTAAAATAAAAACATTTAAAAAGTACTGATGTTGTAGCTCAGGGGTAGAATGCCCCAGGTTCCATCTCCAGTACCAAGAACAGAAAAAAATAATAATAATTGGAAAACAAAATTATCCATGATAATGACCAAGAACTATAAATATAATTAGGAATAAAATTAACAAAAAAGGCATATGATCTGAGTGAGAAAATCACACAATTTTGTTGATGGAATAGACCAAGACCTACAAGAATGCAAAGACATAATCATTCTTAGATGGGAAAATAACACTGTAAAAATGTCAACTTTGCTGGGCATGGTTGCTCACGCTTGTAATCCGAGCGCTTAGGAGCCTGAGACAGGAGGATCGCACAGGTTCGAAGCCAGCCTCAGCAACTTAGTGAGACCCTGTTTCCAAATAAATTATAAAATAGGTCTGGGAGTATAGCCCGGAGGTAGAAAAGCCTTTCAATTCTATCCCCAAGTACTACAAAAGAAAAAAAAAGTCAACTTCTTCTTTTTTTTTTTTTTTGGTGTGTGTGTGGTGCTAGGGAACCCAGGGGCATTCTACCTCTGAGCTACACTCCCAACCCTGTTTGTTTGTTTGTTGCTGTATTGGAGATTGAACCCAGGGGAATTCTACCTCTGAGCTATAGCCCCAGCCCTACTTTTTATTCTTTATTTTGAGACAAGTTCTCACTGAGTTGCAGAGGGCCTCACTAAGTAGCTAAGGCCGTCTGGGAACCTCCATCCTTCCTGTCTCAGCCTCTCAAGTACTGGTATTACAAGCGTTTTACACACACACACACACACACACACACACACACACACACACTCACTCACACACACACAAACACACGGTACACACAACATACAGAGGGTAAAAGAGAATACACAAGTCCCCAAGTGAGCCAGAAAATCAGTCACCCGTGTCACCACCCCTCTACCTGTTGTTCGTTTAGGTTGTGGTTTTATTATTTATTTATTTATTGGTGGTACCGGACATGGAACCCAGGGGTTTTCTACCTCCAGGCTACACTCCCAGACCAATTTTATATTTTATTTGGAAAATATCTCACTAAGTTGCTGTGAGCCTAACTAAGTAGCTGAGGTTGGCTTTGAACCTACACAATACTCTTGTCAGCCTCCCAAGTGCTGGGTTTACAAGGGTGTGCTACCACACCCAGCAAGGTTGTGGTTTTATTATTTATTTAGTGGTACTGGGGATGGAACTCAGGGGCTTTTCTACCTCTGGGCTATACTTCCAGACCTATTTTATATATATTTTTGGAAACAGGGTCTCACTAAGTTGCTGAGAGCTTCACTAAGTAGCAGAGGCTGGCTTCAAACCTGTGCGATCCTCCTGTCTCAGGCTCCCAAGCGCTGGGATTACAAGCATGTGCCACCACGCTCAGTTTAAGGTTGTGGTTTTAAAATAAATTGCTAAGGCTGGGCATGGTAGTGCACGATTGTAATCCCAGCATTTGAAAGGCACAGCCTCAGCTACTTAGTGAGGCCCTTTGGAACTCAGTGAGACCCTGTTTCCAAAGAACAAAGGATTAAAATATAGGGCTGGGGGTGTAGTTCGGAGGTAGAGTGCCCCTGGTTTCCATCCCCAGTACATACATACATACATACATACATACATACATACATACATAAATAAATAGCTGAGCTGGGTGCTTGTAATCCCAGTATTTGGGAGGCTGAGACAGGAGGAACACAGGTTCGCAGCCAGCCTAAGCTACTTAGTGAGATCCCATTTCCAAATAAGAAATAAAATCAACTTTTTTTGTGGTGGGGGGAGAATCTGGGGATGAAACCCCGGGGCATTTGACCTCCGAGCTACACCCCCTGCCCTATTTTTTATTCTTTATTTTGAAACCAGGTCTCACTGAGTTGCAGAGGGCCTAAGTAGCTGAGACTGTCCACGAACCACGATCCTATGGTCTCAGCCTCCCAAATGCTGGGATTACAAGCGTGCACCACCACGCCCGGCTCTAAAATCAGCTTAATGGTAAACTGCCCCTGGATTTAATTCCCCATGCCACACACAAAAAGTAAATAAATTAATTGCTGCTTGTTATTAGTAGTATTTGAAATACTGATAAGCAAATGTTACAACAGTTTTTGAGTGGTTTTTGATCCTTAAATCTCTAGGATATAGCTATAAATAGGATTATTATAAGACTCTCAGAGAGAAATTAGTCTCTAGATAGAGCACTAGTCATAATTTCAATTTGCCAAGTAACCTAAAACGCCTAGGGCAAAGATTAGATTCATAAACTGGACATTCTGTCTATACTAGGATGTATAGTGAGGCCCTCATATACTGTCGGATTTTTTTGGGGGGTGCTGATACTGGGGATGGAACCCAGGGGCCTTCTACTTCTGGACTATACTCCCAAACCTTTTTTATATTTTATTTGGAAACAGGGTCTCACTGAGTTGCTGAGAGCCTCACTAAGTAGCTGAGCTGGCTTCAAACTTGTGTGATCCTCCTGTCTCAGCCTCCCAAGCAGAGGGATTACAAGTGTGCATGCACCACCATGCCCGGCTCACTGTCTGATTTTTTTGACACGGAGATTACTGAGAGACTTTTTTTTTGGGGGGGGGAATGTGGATTGAACCCAGAGGTGCTTTACCAATGGGCTGCATCCTGGACCTTTTTAAAATTAATTAACTAATTAATTAATTAATTTTGCGGTACTGATGGTATGGAAGCCAGGGGCATTCTACCTCCAAGCTACACCCCCAGCCCTATTATTTATTTATTTATTTATTTATTTATTTAGGTGGTACTGGGGTTCCTGGAAGCCCTTCTACCTCCGCGCTACACTCCTAGACCTATTTTTACATTTTTATTTGGAAACAGGGTCTCCTAAGCCAGCGCGCGCGGCTGGCTTCGAACCTGCGCGATCCTCCTGTCTCTGCCTCCCAAGCGCGGGGATTACAAGTGTGCGCCACCACGCCCGGCGTGCTGAGGTTCTTAATAAGTTACCGGATGGGGCCTTGAACCTGCCATCCTCTTGTCTTGGCCTCCCAAGTACTGGGATTACAGGTATACGCCAATAAACCCGGTCTCAGCCCTTTTTATTTTATTTTGAGAGATGGTCTCTAAGTTGCTTGCCCAGGCTGGCCTCAAAATTTGTGATCCTTAGCCCGGCGTGGTGGCGCACGCTTATATTCCCAGCATTCAGGAGGCTGAGACTGGAGGATCGCAGTTTGCTGACAACCTCAGCTACGTAGTGAGGCCCTTTGCAACTCAGTGAGACCCTGTTTTAAAGAATAAAACATAGGGCAGGGGGTGTAGCTCGGAGGTAGAATGCTCTGGTTCCAATCCCAGTATTGCAAAGTAGAATATGCAGAGGCTAGGGAGAAAATGGGTCATAATTAGGAACTCTAGACGAAGGAGATATTATGGATGAGCAAATAAGGCGACCTAACTGAGGGGATGAGGGGGAGAGAGGGAGATTCTCTAATGCACATGATGTACTTTAACAAACATCTCGGTATCAATCACTAAGCCAAACATGAGAAGGAGGGAGGTGGGGAATGGGGTGGGAACTGGGTAAGGGCTAATTGGGTGATGTGTGCATGCATGCTTCTACCATACTCCATTAAGATGTATGACTACAATGCTCCAATAAAGTCAAGGGAAAAAAAATATGGTTTTTGTCCCCAGTTCTTGAAAGAGCTCAGGAGTAATAAAGATGAAAGGAAGTATCTTTTGTTGTTCATAACAAGCCCCTTTCAACCTCATCTCTGAATTTATAATACTGAGCCAGTGTTTGTCCCACCTCTTAGGATGAGAGAGCTGGCAGACAGAGGAACATGGGATTAGCAGGCTGAAACATTCAGCCTCTGTCTGCAAATCATACTCAGAAACGGTAAAAGACCTTTATTTGAGGGTGATTTTTGTTTTTTGTCATTTATTTATTTATTTATTTATTTATTTATTTATTTATTGTGATGACAGTAGTTGAACCTAGGGGCTTCTATCTCTAAGTCACACTCCCAGCTCCCCTTTTTTCCCTTTCCTTTTGACAGTACTGGGAATTGAACCCAGGGGCATTCTACCTCCGCGGTATACCCCCAGCCCTATTTTTTTATCTCTGTGTGTGTGTGTGTGTGTGTGTGTGTGTGTGTGTGTGTGTGTGTATGGTACTGGGGATAGAACCCAGAGACATTCTATCTCGGAGCTATATCCTCAGCCCTATTTTTAGTCTTTTTTATTTTTTGAAACAAGATCTCACCGAGTTGTGAAGGGCCTCCCTAGGTAGCTGAGGCTGTCTGTGAACTGTGATCCTCTGGTCACATCCTCCTAAATGCTGGAATTACAAGCATGCACCACCACGCCCGGCCTCTATTTTTTATTCTTTATTTTGAAACGGGGTTTCACTAAGTTGCGGAGGGCCTTACAAGTTGCTGAGACTGGCTGCAAACCTGCAATCCTCCTTTTTCAGCCTCCCAAGTACTGGGATTACAAGTATGCATCACCAGGCCTGGCTCTTTTTTCTTTTTTGAAACAGGATCTTGTTAGGTTGTTGAGAATCTCACTTAGTTGCTATTGCTAGCTTTAAACTTACAATCCTCTAGTCTCTGCCCCCCAAGTACTGTGATTACAGGTGTGTACCACCACACCTGACTATATGAGGTTTTAATAGTTGCAACTGGAGCTGGGCATGGTGGTGTACACCTATAGTTCCAGTACTGGGTAGTCTGAGAATGGACTATCACAGGTTCAAGACGAGCTTCTGCAGTTTAGCATGTTATCAGTAACCCAGCAAGACCCTGGTATTTTCCTTCTTTCTTTCTTTCTTTCTTTCTTTCTTTCTTTCTTTCTTTCTTTCTTTCTTTCTTTGTTTTTTTGTAGTACTGGGGATTGAACCCAGGGACATTCTACCTTCGAGCTACACCCCTAGTCCTATTTTTAATTCTTTTATTTTAAAACAGGGTCTCATTAAGTTGTAGAGAGCCTCACAAAGTACCTGAGACTGACCTCAAACCTGTGATCCTCCTGTCTCAGACTCCCAAGTATGGGGATCATAAGCATGTACCACCACGCCCAGCTAAAAAAAAATTTTTTTTTAATGAAGATTGCAATTGGGTAGACAAATTCAATATAGCTCTAGAACAGTGTTCCAAAGGAACCATGGAAAGTGGCATTGCATGTAGGTGAGCGGTGCTAACTTATATTAAAGTAAAAAAAAAATCCCTTTGTAGGAAACCAATATTAAGTTTGAGAAGGAAGAAGGGCTACATGATAGAAGCCATGTGACTGGTAGAAGAGAAAAGAATGTCTGAGGGTCACAACACAGGAGTCTAGTAACCTCTCAGCAGGTAAATCTGGACAGGGCGTAATTACCTGGTCATCTGGATGCCTGGCAAAGGTGAAGGTAATAGAAGTTCGCATTCCCAGGCAGCAGTTTGAGAGTGGACTCCTCTTCCCGTATGGGCCTCCTGACTCCATTTGGAGATGCCCTCCATGTTGCTTTCATCCTGATTTTCCTTTTATTTCCATGCCCCAAACCCAGACCTCCAGGAAGGCAGAGTGGCTAGAGAATGGCTAATGATTTCATCAGTCTACCTACAAAATGAAGCATCCATAAACAACCCAACTGCAGGGTTCAGAAGGCTCCTGGGTTGGTAAATGCCTTCATGTGCTGGCGGGTGGTGTGTCTGAAGAGGGCCTGTGCTGTGGTTTAAACATGTCTTCTAAAAGTTCATGTGTTGAAAACTTAATCCCCAAATTCTAATGTGAATAGATAGAGTGACTTTTTTTATTTTTTTTATTTTTTTCAGTCCTGGGGATAAAACCCAGTGCATTCTACCTCCGAGCTACACCCCCAGCCTTATTTTTTATTCTTATTTTGAAACAGGGTCTGAGTTGTAAAGGGCCTCACTAAATAGCTGAGGCTGTCCTCAAACCTTGATCCTCCTATCTCAGCCTCCCAAATGCTGGGATTATAAGCAAGCGTGCACCACCACGCCTGGTAGGAAGACCTTTTAAAGGTGTTTTTTTTTTGGGGGGGGGCGGTGCTGGGGATGGGACACAGGGGCATTCTACCTCTGAGCTGCACCCTCAGCCCTATTTTTTATTCTTTGATTTGATACAGGGTCTCACTTATTGCAGAGGGCCTCACTAAGTAGCTGTGGCTGTTAAGTCTCTGGAGTCATACTGAGGAGATAGAAAGGAAATAGGCACATAGGGAAAAGGCCTTGGTAGAAAAAAGTTAATTTCCTGAGTTTCCTGAGGGTCCACAAATGCCTGAAATTCCAAAGGCTCAGAGATAAGAAGGCCAGAGCTTCACAAAGCCATCCTGAATTTCCTAATCAACAAACCCACCGAGCAAGTCTGGCATTCCTGAAAGGAGACCCTTCAAAGGACTTGCAAATGCCCTATGCAAATTCTCCTTGGAATCCCAAAAGTCACCCTAACCAAAGCAGACTTGCAAGCGGTCAGGCAAGGCCAGTCAGATGGCAAAAGGGGGACTTTCCCGCTCGGGACCCCCTCCCCTTTTGGGGAGCTGTTCTCTCTCTCGCAGGTCATGTTGGCCCTGAGAGAAGGCAGAGTGCATCTGAGGGCACGTGGCTCGGGCCACTCTCGAGTAGTGACCTGAAGGCCTCTGTTGGACATCATGGCTGACCAGGCCCCTAGAGGTGACCTGTACCTCTTTTCTGGCAGATCGCGTTGACTCTGGGAGAAAGTAGTTTGCAACTGATGGGCACTTGGCTCGGGCGACACTCGGGTAGTGACCCTGAAGGCAGCTACTGGACCCCGGAGTTCCGACCACCCCTATGGGTTGTTCGGCCACTTTTCTCTATTCCCTTCTGGCAGATTGCGTGGACTCCGGAAGAAAGCAGCCTGCACCTGAAGGCAATTCGGCTTGGGCTACTCTCGAGTATTGTCCTGAAGGCAGCTGCTGGACCCAGAGTTCCAGCCCCTTTGGGGGTGTTCAGCCACCCTTGCCCCATTTCCTGCTGCTTCCAATAAACCTTTTACTCCCCTTCCTGGGGTCTGCGGGTGTCATTCTTCGTTCTCCGTAGACAAGAACTCGCTGGGGTTTTCTCTCAAGAAACCCCCGTTTCACCAGTACCACCAAAATAAAAAATAAATAATAAATAAATAAAAAGGAGCTGAGTGTAGTGGTGCATACTTGTAAGCCCTACACTTGGAAGGCTGAGACAGGAGGATCACACAGGTTCGAAGCCAGCCTCAGCTACTTAGTGAGGCTCTAAGCAACTTAGTGAGACCCTGTTTCTAAATAAAATATATAATAGGTCTGAGAGTACAGCCTGGAGGTAGAAAAGCCCCTGGGTTCCAACGCCAGTACCACCAAAAGTAAATAAGCAAGACAAGATAAAATAAAATAAAAAGGAGCCGGGCGTGGTGGCACACGCTTGTAATCCCAGCATTTGGGAGGCTGAGACAGACAGCCCCAGCTACTTAGTGAAGACCTCCACAACTTAGTGAGACCCTGTTGAAACGGGGGTTTCTTCTGAGCTGCCCCCAAGATGAAATGGGGGGTTTCTTGAGAAGAAACTCAGCCTTTCCTTACCGGATTCTTGTCTGCGGCGAGCAAAGAATGACACCCGCAGACCACAGGAAGGGGAGTAAAAAGGTTTATTGGAAGCAGCAGGTAATAGGGAAAGGTGGCCAAACACCCCAAAGGGGTTGTCGGAGCTCTGAAGTCCAGCAGCTGCCTTCAGGACAATACTTGAGAGTAGCCCTGTAGGGGTGCTAGAAAGCAGGCTGGAAGTAGCTCTTCCCCGCCCCCTCCGCCCCAGCATGAGAAGTTAACTAGAGAAGTCTTCTCCCATATTAGGATTAGAAATAAGATATTAGAATATAGAGTTAAGATATAGAAGTTAGGTAGGATTAGAAACAGAATGAAGATCTGTAAGCCCAGCTGCCCAGGTTGCAGGATTCAAGGACCAGGGCAGGGGACCCACCAGGTCAAAGCCTCTAATCTCCAGCTTGCCGGCCGAGGTCTTTGAACATGGGCCCCATCCCCATATTTCTGAGCCAGATCAGCAAACAAGGCCATGCTAATCTGCTTTCCAGGCAGAGTCCTCAGCGCAGAGATAAGCCTGGCCCAGCCAAGGTGGGTGGGAAAGGCAGCCCTAGGGAACGAACACATACCATAAGGAAGATAAGCAGTCTTTAGCAGGCTCTGACGTGTGTGTGGATGCATGCTTTAAAATTATTGGTTGTACTTGTTTGTCCTTGTATCTGATTGGTTGTATTCTAAGGTTGGCGGGCTCAGACTTTTGGTGGGCTCTGACGTTGTAACCACTCCCTCCTGGGGCTATAAATCCAGACTGTGGAGTGAGCCCTGGGTCGAAACTCGACCATAGTGTCTGGGTCTTGACCCCTGACTAGCCGGGACAGAGCTGCAGCACAATAAACCTCGCTTGCATTTTACATCTCTTGAGAGTCTTTCGTTATTTGGGTTGGTGGGCGATTCTTGGACCCTTCAGCCCAAGCCGAATGCCTTCAGTTGCAAGCTGCTTTCTCTCAGAGTTCATGCAATCTTCCAGAAAGGAATAGGAAAGTGGCAGAACACCTCTAGGGCTGTCGGGGCTCTGATGTCCAGTAGCTGCCTTCAGGTCACTACCCGAGTGTTGCCTGAACCAAGTGCCATCAGTTGCAAACTACTTTCTCCCAGAGTCCACGTGATCTGCCAGAAAAGTGCAGATCACCCCTAGGGGCCCTGGTCGGCCTTGATGTCCAGCAGAGGCCTTCAGATCACTACCCAAGTGTAGCCCGAGCCATGTGCCCTCAATTACACTCTGCTTTCTTTCAAAGCTAACACGACTTGCGAGAGAGAGAAAAGCTCCTCAAAGAGGGGTTCCCAGAGAGGGAAATCCCATCTTGGTGGCTGCGCTAGGGGTTTATATATGTCTGTATGTCCTTTGTTGGTTGTGGTGAGTTTGGGATTCTGGGAATTTTGGGAAGCAGCTCTCAGAATTTGCATAGGGTATTTGCATGTCCTTTGAAGAGTCTCCTTTCGGTAGGAGTGTCAGACTTGGTCCAGTGATGTCACCTGGGTTTGTTGATTAGTAAACAGATGTTTTTTTGAAGCTTTGGTCATTCTTATCTCTGAGCCTTGTTTTTATCTCTGAGCTTTGAAAGTTAGTATTTCTCAGCCCTCAGGAAATTGACTTCTTTCTACAGAGGCCTCTTCCCTATCTGCCTATTTCCTTTCTATCTCCTCACTGTCTCAAAATAAAGAATAAAAATCAGGGCAGGGGGTGTAGCTCAGAGGTCAAATGCCCCTGAGTTCCATCCCCAGACCCGCAAAAAAAAAAAAAAAAAAAAAAAAGAGCATTACCAATACCTCAGAAAACTTCCTCCAAGCTTTACCCCCAGCCCTATTTTTGTTCTTTGTTTTGTTTTGTTTTGTTTTGTTTTGTTTTTGCAGGTCTGGGGATGGAACCCAGAGGCATTTGACCTCTGAGCTACAACCCCTGCCCAATTTTTTTTATTCTTTATTTTGAAACAGGGTGTCACTGAGTTGCGGAGGGCCTCACTAAGTAGGTGAGGCTGTCTGCAAACTCTGATCCTCTGGTCTCAGCCTCCCAAATGCTGGGATTACAAGCGTGCACCACCACACCCGGCTTGTTCTTTATTTTGAAACAGGGTCTCACTGAGTTGCAGAGGGTCTCACTAAGTAGCTGAGGCTATCCCCAAACCGCAATCCTACTATCTCAGCCTACCAAATGCTGGAATTACAAGTGTGCGCCACCACGCCCAGCTTCAAATGCCTGTTCTTAATCTACCAATCTTTTTTTTTTTTTATTGGTGCATTGTAGTCATACATCTTAATAGAGTACAAGATGGTAGAGGCATACATGCACACATCACTCAGTTGGCTACCAACCCTTTAAAATATGTCAGTTTGAATAAGTAATGGGGTGATATATTAAATTTAGATTATTAGGTTATTGTTCAGCAAAACATTTGGTCTTCAAACATGCATGTTGAGACTGTTTATCCTGCCCCATTGATCCTGTGCTTGGATATCTTCTTTAATGGAATATGGGCAGAAGTAGCAAAGTACTAAATTTTAACATTTAAGAAGCACTACAGCCAAGCATGGTGGCTCACGCTAGTAATCTCAGCATTCTGGAGGCAGAGACAGGAGGATCGCAGTTCACAGACAGCCTCAGCTACTTAGCGAGGCCCTCCGCAACTCAGTGAGACCCTGTTTAAAAAAAAAAAAAAAAAGACTAAAAAATAAGGCTGGGAGTGTAGCTCGGAGGTAGAATTCCCCTGGGTTCCAGCTCCAGTACCACAATACAAAAAAAAAAAAAAAAAAAAACAGCAGCAATACATGTTTCTGACACAAGGAAAATGTGCCCCAGGTAGCCACTGTGCCTTTATCTTGAACTCCAAATAAGAAACATAAAAGAAACGGAATTAACACATATCCTGGCCAGGTACAGTATAATCCCAGTATTTGGGAGGCTGAAACAGGAGGATCACAGATTCAAGGCCAACCTTAACAACTTAGTGAGACCCTGTTTCAAAATAAAAAATAAAAAGGGCTGGGGGTGTCACTTAAAGGTAGAATGCCCCTGGGTTCACTCTCCAGTACCACTAAAATAAAATAAAATAAAATAAAATAAAATAAAAAACAAGCATCCTGAAATAGATTTGCTCCAGGTGCCCCATGTACTTTCCAGGGAGAAAATGAATGCTTTTTGTATACACATGGAGATTTTGTTGGCTACACAGCAAAGGCTGACTAATATAATAATCACCTATCTCACTAAAGCCCAAGCGTATGAACTCGGGATATTAGTCTGCAAATTCATGTAATGCTTTGTTTGCTTCAAAATAAGGATTATTATCATTATTACCATTTGGTATTAATTAATTTGGAAATACCAAATTGAACCCAGGTGCATTCTATCTCCAAACTACACTCCCAGCCCCCACCTCCCCCCCCCTTATTTTTTTGTGATGGTACTGGGGTTCCTGTTTCTGGAACACCTTCTATTTCCGGCCTACACTCCCAGACCTATTTTATACTTTTTTTAAAATTTGGAAACAGGGTCTCTTAAGCCAGCGCGGCTGGCTTTGAACCTGCGCGATCCTCCTGTCTCTGCCTCCCAAGCGCTGGGATTACAAGCATGCGACACCACGCCTGGCCCCCAACCCCCTTTTTTTTTTTTTTTTTTTGCAGTACTGGGGATTGAACCCAGGAGCATTCTACCTACCAGCTACACCCACAGCCCTATTTTTTATTCTCTATTTTGTTTTTTTTCCCCAGTACTTAATTATGTAAAGTTTATTATTTTTTAACTTTTTTTGTGTGTGTGTGGGTCTGGGGATGGAATCCAGGGGCATCTGACCTCCAAGGTACATCCCGTGCCCTATTTTTTTATTCTTTATTTTGAAACAGAGTCTCACTAAGTTGCAAAGGGCCTAAGTAGCTGAGGCTGTCTGCCAACCGTGATTCTCCAGTCTCAGCCTCTCCAACGCTGGGATTACAAGCGTGCGTCACCACGCCTGCTAACTTGTTGATAAATTAAACTTTTATAACTACAAATTTGACAGTGAATCTTCTTTCTCTTTTTTTCATTGAAAATGATATACATTTAGGCCGGGCGTGGTGGCGCATGCTTGTAATCCCCACGCTTGGGAGGCGGAGACAGGAGGATCGCGCAGGTTCAAAGCCAGCCGCGCTGGCTTAAAAGACACTATTTCCAAATAAAAATATTTAAAAAATAGGTGTCTGGGAGTGTAGCCCGGAGGTAGAAGGGTTTCCAGGAACCCCAGTACCATAAAAAAAAGAAAAGAAAAGAAAAAAGAAAATGGTATACATTCAACTATGCTTGGTGCCCTCTCTCTCCCCCATACCCCCACCCCCTTCTCCCCTTTCCCCTCCCAACAATGAGTGTCCAGTTAACCATGCTATATTCATATTTTTACACGTATTTGGATGTAACTTCTCTATTAATTATTCTTTATTTTGAAACAGGGTCTCACTAAATTGCAGAGGGCCTTAAAATTTGCTGAGGTTGGCTGCAAATCTGCAATCCTCCTTTCTCAGTCTCCCAAGTACTAGGATTATAAGTATGAGCCTGGCTTTACTTTTCATTTTGAAACAGGATCTTGCTAAGTTTCTGAGCTTCTCACAAAATTTGCTGAAGCTGGCCTTAAACCTGTGATCCTCCTGGCTCAGCTTCCCAAGTATGACTGGGATTACAGAAGTGTATCACCACGCCCTGCCAGCAAGGATTGTCATTAACTGTAGGGTAATATTTAACTTGGACACATATTCAACCAGAAACTTCCTGGTCACGTCCTTGATCTATTTCAAGACATTGCTATTTTTAAGTCAAGGAAACCAGACAGCTATTCATTCATTTAGTATATTTTTTCAGAAGACAACTGTGTGTCATTAATTTTTTAAATACACCCTACTCTGTGTTTTCTCACCTTCTATTATAAATAGTAATTTTTATGTTATATAGCATCAACTTTTCATATTTTATTTATTATCTTGAGAGAAGATAAAATCTATTTTTATTTTTTATTTTTGTAAGAAACATCATGGAGTATCTTAGACATGTGATATCTTATGAAGGATAATTGGTGAAAATAAAAATTATAAGCACTGTGAGATTAAATCTTATACAGAAAAATGGGATAAAAATATCTGTTTATATATCATATAAAGATTCAGTCGACCTGTGGAAGTGACTTAAGCTTATTTAGGTTACTATTCTTTTATGTGGTGCTGGGATTGAACCGAGAGTCTCATACTTGTGAGGCAAGTATATTACCACTGAGATGCATCCCCAATGCTAAATTTAGATATCATGTTTCCATGGAGAATTGAACAAAGCCCTCTCTCTTCTTTAATGAGACTCTAAAATATTCTAAATATGTTCATTCTAAAGGACCTCGGCTGTCAGGGGCGTGAACCTGACAAAACTAAAGTTCATTCAGCTCAGTCCATTCCACAAACATTTACTGAGTGTGCCTTTCATGCTCCAGCTGGCTCTGTGACCCCTAAGAGAAGCAAGACCCAGTGAGTTCGCAGACATGTAAATAAACTCGCTGGTTCCTCATCTTGGTGGCCCCATAAGCGGCTGTCAAGTGCTATCGTTCTTCTTCCTACTACTCAATGGGTGTTAAAAGACCAGTGTCACTGGGTGTAGAGGCACACACCTGTCATCCCAATACTTTGGAGGCTGAGACAGGAGGACCACAGGTTCAAAGTCAGCCTCAGCAACTTAATGATGCCCTCATCACCTGGGATTACAAGCGTGTGCCACCACGCCCAGTTATATTTTGGCTTTAATTTTAGTTCTGTATATTAAAAAGCCTCCTAACTGTATCAGCCTACTTTCCTCTCTCTCCCTTTCTCCGTCCTTTCCTTTCCCTCCCTCTTTTCCTCCCTCCCTCCCTACTAAGGATTGAGCCTGTGGGCACTCTACTGCCAAGCTATATCCTCAGCCCTATTTTATTTTTAGTTTGAAACAGGGCCTCACTAGGTTGTTGAGAGTCTTTCTATGCTGCTGAGGCTATTCTTGAACTTGAACTTGCAATCCTCCTATCTTGCCTCCCAAGTATTGGGATTACAGGCGTATACTACTGTGCCCAGATCAGCCTACTTTCTTTCTAGAATAAATTCAGGAGGATAAAATATTCAGTCTTTTTAAAGAAATAATTTATGATTTCACAATGATTACATTAAATGTTATTAAAGATATATATTACATATTATATATAACATACATATATATAACATATATACATAGGAACAAGGGATTGAACCCAGCTACTTAGTGAGATCCTTTGCAACTCAGTGAGGCCCTGTTTTCAAAATAAAGAATAAAAAAATAGAGTTAGGGGTGTACAAGCTTGGAGGTAGAATGCCCCTGGGTTCCATCCCCATTACCCCCCCCACACACACACACAAACACACACACAACAAAAACGAAACAAAGAAACAAACTGAGGAAGTAACCAAATTTTCTTTTGGAAGTTAGAATATTATAAATATTTCGTTTATTCCTTAAGGAAACATGTGAACAACTACTTTTTCACTTCCCTTTTTTCAATGGGAGTAACGACTACATTCTCTGTCTGAATCTATTGGCGTTCTGGTGGGAGGCAACATAAATATTCTCTGGCTGACTTAAATATCATGTAGCTCGCCGGGCGTGGTGGCTCACGCTTGTAATCCCAGCATTTGGGAGGCTGAGACCTGAGGATCACGGTTCGCGGACAGCCTCAGCTACTTAGTGAGGCCCTCTGCAACTCAGTGAGAGCCAGTTTCAAAATAAAAAAGAATAAAAAAATAGGGCAGTGGGTGTAGCTTGTAGGTTGAATGCCCCTGGGTTCCATCCCTAGACCCGCAAATGGAGAACTAAGTGTGCAAAATGTGCAGGGCCCTCCTTTAGGACAGTAGTGTTAGCACAGTTGGCAGACCCTGGCTGCTACAAGCATCCTTGCCACTGTAAATGATCTCTCTCCATCTCTGCATCTTTCTTTCACTTTGCCTCCATTCCAAGTTTCGGTGAGAACACCCAGTCGACTTAGGTTTGGTCCATTGCCAGGCCTATGTCCCAGCTGTCAGGTAGTGGAAACAGGGACTTTAGCCCAAATCAATCTCCACAGTGCTGAGGTGGCCTCTCCTCCACAGAGACCACTACAAATAAGAGTCTCCACAAATAAGATGGCAGTTCAGAAAAAAGGTGGATAAAAAACAAATGCTCACTATAACACTTCATATGGCTGTGATGATTTCATGAGATCATTTCTGTAAAGAGCTTAGCACAGCGTCGGCACATAGTAAACACGCAATAAGGTTTAGCATTGTTATTTTTGGCAATTCGATGAGGCAGGCGACGTGTTAGGAATAAGAAAATAATAGTGTAGAGTTTTGTTTTGTCTTGCTTTTTTGAAACAGTCTTGTCCAAACTGGTCTTGAACTCCTAGGCTCAATGGATTCTCCCATTTCAGTGTCCCACAGTAGTTGGTACTTCATGCTCATGCCACTGGGTCTACCTAGGCAGAATATTTCATTTAAAACAGCTCAGCTGGGGAGGCTGCCTAGGCCCGTATGGGAGCCTGCTTTGAGGCTAGGACGGTGCTGGGGCCAGCGATCCCGGGATCGGCGCCAGCTGAGGGGTTAGGCCGGTGTCGGGGCCAGGGAGACCAGAATCGGGGCCTCCCATGAGGCAAGGCCGCTGCTTGAGCCAGCGAGGTCTGGATCAGTCCACTGGGTAGCCAGGCCACTACTGGGGTCGTGAAGAGTGGGATCAGTACTTGCAACATGGCATGCACAGAGAAATATCACAGAAAATAAAAATCAGATGCTTCCCCTAATCAGCAAAAACTAGGAGGAAAGGGGCAACAGGAAGAGGTATAGCTATAGAAAGGGCCCTATAGTGAAGCAACTAAGGTGACCAATCAGAGGGTATGGAATAGGGGAGGATGGAGCCTCTTTAAAACGCAGGAGATACATAAACAACTGTGTCAAAGTTAATCACCAAACAAGCATGGGATCAAGGGATGGGGAGGGAATGGGATCAAGGGATGGGGAGGGAATGGGATGGGGGCTGGATGAGGGCTAATTGGGTGATGTGTGCTTGTATATCCTCTCAAGTCTTGTATTCCAATGTGATATATGATTACAATGCACCAATAAAAATAAATAAATAAATAAATAAATAAATAAATAAAACAGCTCAGCTGGGCACGGTGGTGTATGTCTGTAAACCCAGTATATGGGAGGCTGAGACAGGAAGACTGCAGGTTCAAAGCCAGCTTAAGCAACTTCTCAAGATTTTTAGCAATTTAGCAAGACCTTGTTTCAAATAAAAAATAAAAGAACTGGGGGTATAGCCCAGAGGTTGAACTACCCTTGGTTCCATACCCAGTAAAAAAAATAAATAAATAAATAAGTAAAATAAAATTAAAAAATCTCAGAGCCAAGTGTGGTGGCCCATGCCTGTAATTCCAGAATTTGGGAGGCTAAGACAGGAGGATCATGGGTTTGAGGCCCGCCTTAACAACCTAGTGAGAGACCCTGCTTCAAAATAAAAAAATAAAATAGGGCTGGGGGTGTAACTCAGAGGTAGAATGCCCCTAGATTCTAATCCCAGTAAAAAAAACAAAACAAAACAAAAACAAAAACAAAACAGAACACCGGGCGTGGTGGCACACGCTTGTAATCCCCGCACTTGGGAGGCAGACAGGAGGATCGTGCTGGTTTGAAGCCAGCCTTGCTGGCTTAAGAGATCCTATTTCCAAATAAAATATAAAATAGGTCTGGGAGTGTAGCCTGGAGGTAGAAGGGTTCCATCCCCAGTACCACCAAACAACAACAACAACAACAACAACAACAACAACAACAACACAGAACAAAACAACAACAACAATAACAAAAAACCTCAGTAGTTTGGACTGGAGCTGTAGCTTTGTATGCACAAGGCCCTGCAAAAAAGAAGAAACAAAAGTCATCAACTCAGTATTTTGGAGTATTATTAGAAATATATATAAAAGCGGGGATTACAAGCGTGTGCCACCATGTCCGGCTGCATGGACTTTTGAGTCAGAAGAAATCTAAATTTAAGTCCTAGATCTCTAGCACTCTAGCTGTAAGGCTGTGTTCTTCAGTGACCTCGTCTGTAAATGGAGGTGGGAAACAGTCCCTTCTAAAGGATTCAGTGACATTGGTGTACACACCTCCTGCTTGCCTTGGGCCAGCACTCTGCTTTCTGCCTGAATAATCTTCTACTCTGTTCTATCCATGGCTGAATTTGTTTCATCTTCCAACATGACAAAGTATCAGTTCTTTATAGAAGCCTTATCATAATGTTTTTGCCAATCCAGTTCCCACTTCCCTACCCACCCCCAGCATTCTGCATGGGTTTATTGTTTCTTTCTGGTATTTTCTCTTTTGTTAAATTTACAGTTCCATTTTATTTACAACTTTGTGTTCAACATCCATACAATGCCTACCACATAGTAGGACATCAGTAACAATTATTGAATAATAGCTATATTGACAGATGAATGAATAAAATAGTCATATGGATTAAATGAAAAAAAGAAATATATATATATATATATAAAAGCATAATTATAAAACCACTTAACATGCTATAATATAGGTATAAAGTGAGTACTTTGGAAAATAGGGAAAAGAAAAAACAATTCTTCCAGAGTCAGGACAGAAAACCATAGTAAAACTGAGCTTTCAAGACTGAGAGAAACATCATGGGAATGGTGTGCCATATATGAATTCCCAAGAGTAGAAGGTAGGTTCAGGACTGTGGAATGTACATGAATGAGTTTAAATTTATCTGAATGGTATTAAAGAAAAACTATTCATTGATATTTGCTAAAATATAGTGTAAAATAGATGCAATTAAAGCTTTTAAGTGGATATTAGCTAGGATGTGTGTACAAACCCTTTACATACCTATGATATCAATTTTTATAAATGTGATGAATCAAAGTCTTTATTCTGGACCATCATGATGGTTATAGGGATGATGACAGTGGCATTTTGCAATGAGGAAGAGGTGAACAAGTGGAAATTTACAGCTAAAGAGCAGGGTGACGGTCAGTGGATCATTAAAAGAAAACATTAGGGGTAAAGGAGATTCTGGTTAAACCAACCCAACAGGATTCTAACTGAGGACAGGGCAGGACGATTGGATATCACCTGCGGGATGGTGGAGGATGAGAAATGTGATAATACATAGAGGGTCGGGGAAGTTCTTGCTAAAGGACTGAGCAGGGTTCTCTCTAGAACTGGATTTTGGCTGGGTATGGTAAGGAACACCTGTAATCCTACTACTAGTGAGGCTGAGACAGGAGGATCACAAGTTTGAGACTCATCTCAGCTAAATTTAGGGAGGCCTTCCATAACTTAATAAAACTTTGTTTCAAAGTAAAAAATAAAATATGGGTGGGGGGTGTATCTTGGCGGTAGAACATTCCTGGATTCAATTCCCAGGGTGACCAATAAATAAATATATAAAATTAAAAACAATAAAGCCAGGCATAGTGGTGAAAATTTGTAATCATAGTACTTGGGAGGCTGAGGCAGGAGGATTACACGTTCATAGCCAGCCTCAGCTACTTAGTGAGGCCCTCACAACTTAGTGAAATCCTGTTTCAAAATAAAGAATGAAAAATGGGGCTGAGGGTATAGCTCAGAGGTAGAATGCCTTTGGATTTGATCCCTAGTACCACACACAAAACAAAACAACAACAACAACAACTGTACTGTGTGTGTGTGTGTGTGTGTGTGTGTGTATGTGTGTGGGTGTATGTGTGTGTAACCCAGGGTCATTCTACCTCTGAGCTACATCCCAGCTCTATCTTTGTTTTCTTTTTAATTTTGAAGCAGGGTCCCTTTAAATTGCTGAGGGCTCTATTAAGTTGTGGAGGGCCTTGATAAGTTGCTGAGGCTGGATGCAGACCTGTGATCTTCCTGTCTCAGCCTCTCAAAAACTAGCATTACAATATCACACCCAGCTTAAAACTGGATTTTTTTTTGTGTGTGTATGGTACTGGGGGTGGAACCCAGGGGCTTTTCTACCCCCGGGCTATACTCTCAGACCTATTTTATACTTTATTTGGAAACAGGGTCTCACTAAGTTACCGAGAGCCTCGCTAAGTAGCTGAGGCTGGCTTTGAACCTGTGCGATGCTCCTGTCTCAGCCTCCCAAGCGCTGGGGTTACAAGCGTGCAACACCACTCCTGGCTTAAAACTGGATTTTATAAGGAAGTTTACAAGTAGTTCTCAGAGAAGGTTCAGAAGCCTGACTAAAGTTTAGCCAAGACAAGAACTTGGCACAGGACTTGGTAAGTGGGGTGACAATCGGATTTAGGGGTGAGAGGTAACTTTCTAGGAGTGGGAGAAAGAATGTAGAATAAGCAGAGGCAATATCAAGTGATCAGATAAAAGATGATGGCCAGCATGAAGGGAAGAGAGAGATGCATGAACTTGGACATAATTTGTGACATAAAATGAAGTGAATTTGGTGATTCCAAAAGTAGGAGAAGGAAAGGAGTCTTGGATGACTTAAAGGACACACACAAAAAGAGACCAGCGACTGGTAATACCATAGTCACAATAGGGCCTGCTGGCAAGGAAATTATTTGAGGTTGTTGTGAGGGGAAAGATAATTAGTTTCTGCAGCTTACCTGTGGGTGCTCAGCTTGTCCTTAGGAGTTGGCAACACAGAATCAGTTGAAGCTGTTACAGTGGATATCAGCTAGGGAGTGTGTACAGATGCTTTATATCATATGACACCAATTTCTATAAGCATAATGAATCAGAGCAACAAAATGCATATAGTTCTAGGGGAGCTCCTGAAGCTCCCATCTATAAGAGGTCTAATAGAAGCTGGGCATGGTGGCTCACACTTGAATCCCAGCATTGGGGAGGCTGAGACAGGAAGGATTGCAGGTTCGTGGCCAGCCTCAGCTACTTAGCGAGGCCTCTGCAACTTAGTGAGATGCTGATTCAAAATAAAGAATAAGCCAGGAAGATGGCGATGGAGAAAAGCGGGGCTTACAAGCCCCGCTAACAACCAATCGCTATTACCACAAAATCAGCGCCTTTCATAGCCAGAAAACACCATCAACAGAGAAACAAAAAATGTAATTACAAGGGACAGAGAAAAAGAGGGCTGGAAAAACGAGACACCAAAAAGAAACCAGACCACAGTGCTGCGGCTGTAGCCGTGGCGCGAAGCAGCGGGTGCCATCTTCCCTTGCAGCACCAGGCCCCAGAGAGGAGGAGAACTCATAAAAGAGCTCAGAGCCACAGAGGAGATACGCCGGCCCCACGCCAGAGGATGTGGCAGCAGCACCTTACTGCCGGCGGCAGTGGTGAGTTCACCAGACCACTCCAGACCAATGCACTCAACAGCCCACCAGGCTCCAGAGAGGAACAGTGGACAGCAAGCTGAGGTAAGCCGCTGCGGATCAGCCGGGAGGAATTCGGCAGATTTCTCGGCGCAGAGAGCGTCTAAAGCTCCCAGGGGCTGGGCTCAGCACACCCTGCAGGGACTCAGAGTGGAGCTCAAAACAAGAGAAGAAATATGCCAGCCTCATTGCCGAGGGCGTGGCAGCGGCACCATATTGCCACTGGCAGCAGCAGCAGCGAATTCATCGAGTCCAATACAGCTCCATCTGCTCACTCAACAACAGTGAGTCAAATTGCGGCCTCTAGAGGAGAAATCCCAGTACTGTACTCCCAGTAGAGGAGAAATCCCAGTACTGTACTCCCAGGGACTTGACCCAGTGTAGGAGTGGCGGTGGCAGAGATATCACACCATAGGAGAACGCCCAACCTGGCACCCCCCCATAGTCTAAAGCAGCCTCGATTGACTCCCAGGGTCTGAGACTCTGCAATACAACCCAGTAAAGGAGTGGTGGGGACTGAGATACCACAGACTCGAGATCCAGATAACCTTAAGTGAAGTCGTATGACCCAAGGAAAGAACCCAGAGAAGGCACAAACTTCCAAATCATGGGAGAGAGGAATAACAATGGAGCAATGAATGCCCACAACCCCACAACATCAGAACCTGATAAAACAGAAATTCAGAGATTTCTAGAAGATCAAATCAGGAAAATAACTGTAGAAATAATAGAGGTGTTTCAAAAAGAATTCAGAGAGAGCCAAAAAGAGATAAAGGATGCAATTAATGAAGTAAAGGCCTCAATTTAAAGTACAAACAACGGATTAGACCACATGGAGAATAGAATCTCGCTCTTAGAAGATGATCATTCAAAAAATGAACGCATAGTTTCTAATTTAGAAAAAAATATCCGACAGCAGGAATCTGACATTGAAGAAATATGGGTCCATTTTAAGAGAGCTAACCTAAGAATAATTGGAATAGAGGAGGGGAAAAAAGGTGAAACCAAAGGGATTAACAATCTCTTCAAGGAAGTAATAGCAGAAAATTTTCCAAACACAGAGCAAGAGGTCAAAACACAGGTCCAGGAAACTTATAGAACTCCCTTTAGACAGGATTGGAGAAGAGGATCCCCACGCCACATAATTGTCAAAATGACCAATGTGGAAGCCAAGCAGAGAATCTTAAACGCAACAAAAACAAAGGGCCAAGTGACATTCAGAGGCAAACCAATTAGAATCACTCCAGACTTCCCAAACCAAGTCATGAGAGCCAGAAGGGCTTGGAGTAACATATTCCAAACTCTGAAAGAAAACAACTTCCAGCCAAAAATTTCCTACCCAGAAAAACTTTCTATCAAATTACATGGGGAGATAAGAAGCTTCCATGACAAACAGAAACTGAAGGAATTTATGTCTTCAAAACCAGCGCTAGAGAAAATACTCAAAGAGATTAACTACAAAGAAATAGGTAACACACACCAGAACCAGAGAAACTAGATTTTCCATCCAACAGACAACTAAGATTGGTTATCTGTGGAGATTCATTATTTATGTTAGTCTTTTACCTATTTCTAAATTGTATTGTTTGCTTTCATTGTTGCTAATTTTTAGGATTTCTAGTTGGAATATTAATATACCTTCAGATATAGCATTTGGAAATATTTTATCCCATTCTATCAGTAACTTTTAACTCTGTTTACATTGTCTTTGGATATACAATATTTTTTTATTTTTTAGGGAGTTTGTTTACCCTTTTGTTGCCTGTGCCATTGAAATCATATCCAAGAAATCACTGCCAATTTCAATGTTGTGAGGTTTTATGACCCAGATTTTCTTCTAAAAGTTTATAGTCTTAAGATTTATATTTAGGTCTTTTATCTATTTTGAGTTAATATTTCTATATGGTTTTAGGTAAGGGTCCAATTTTATTCTTTTTCATGTAATTATTATTTTTCAACAATATTTAGTTAAAAGATTATTATTTCCTCTACCAAATGTTCGTGGAAACCTTGTCAAAAATAACTTGACAGTATATGGAAGAAATTATCTCTAGGCTTTTATTTAACTCCAAGGGCTTATATATCTGCCTTTATAACAGTACTACACTGTTTCAGTTATTGTAGCTTTATATGGTTTGAAATCAGAAAATATACATCTTCTAGCTTTGTTCTTTTTCAAGATCATTTTGGGTATCTAGAGTCCATATGCCATATTAGGAAATATTTTTTTCTGAAAAATAAATAAATAAATGTATGATAGTTTCACCTAATAAAAAAGAAAGAAAAAATATTCTCTGGTAAGAAAGAAAGCAAAAAGAAATATTGAAATGTTATCTTTAAGTCATCAAAAGCTTGGTATCAGACAAATGAAACTGTTATGTGAGATTGTCATTGTTAATTTTGGATAAATTACTATAATACTAGATGTCAGCCACTAAGCCAAGCATGGGAAGGAGGGATGGGGAGGGATCGGGTAGGGGCTAACTGGGCGATGTGTGCATGTATGTCTACAAAAGTATATTTTTTATCCCATTATGATTTATGAATACAGTGCACCAATAAAAAAAAAGGAAAAAAAAAGAATAAAAAATAGGGCTTCTGGGTGGGTTGTAGTTCGGAGGTAGAATGTCCCCGGGTTCCATCTTCAGTACTGGAAAAAAAAAAAAAAAAAAAAAAAAAAAAACGAAGTCCAATAGATTGCAACTTAGAAATCTCTGAGGCAATGCAAGAAGTTCCAGGGAATAATCTTTTCTTTCTTTTTTATTTTTAATCTAGTAGTAGGGATTGCAGTGCTGGTTGAGTGCATACTAGGCAAACACTCTACCACCAAGTAGAATCTCCAGCGCTTTTTATTTTATTTTGAGACAGAATCTCAGTAGCTTGTCTAGGTTAGCCTCTAACATGTGATACTCCTGCTTCAGCCTCCAAAGTATCTGGGACAGGTATGCACCACTCCACCCAGCGTCAGGGAACAATCTTATAAATATTTAATGGGTTAGAGCAAAAAAACTTATAAATCTAAATATATAGGAGTAAATTGTTAGGATGTGTTTTGGCAACAAATAAGACAGTGATATTCACCATGCTTAACAACAGTGCACATAATTTCCTGGAATTGTCAACTGTTTATCCATTTGTTCATCCCATTTATGTGATAGTAAAACTAATGGCAGAACCCTGTTTCATAAGTATCTATTTAATGAGAGACTACCATATGAAAGCAACTGTGCCTGGCATGAAAAACATAGAGAAAAGTCTCCTATTCTACCCTCAAGGAGCTTAAGAGTCCAATTGGCAGAAACCTATAAGTAAAATTCAATTGCAATAGTGAAACGTGTTGGAAACAGTATTTGTCCAATGGATGCTGAGAGATGAGAAAAAGCACCAAATTGCACCTAGGATTTGTCACACAGGGGTTTGGGGGAAGCTTCTTGGAGTGAGCGAATAGGATTTGTTCTAGAGGATTAATTAGATTTACTCTGGCAATGCTTTAATGTGATAAATAGCATGTGTGTTCTGAGACGCATGGCACTTCAGAATGGTTTGAATGTAAAGCACAGAAACGGAGAAAGAGTGGGTAGTGATGAGATTGGACAGGTAAGCAGGGGTAGGACAGTGGTCCAAAATGCAAGTGGCTCCAAAGAGGCAGGTGACACTGTGTGAGGAAACCTGGTTTGCAAGTAGGGATGTATCACTATGAATTTCAAGTACAATTAAAATGTACCAGTAAAAAATTGAAAGAAAAAAAAAAAAGAAACCTTCTTTAGGATAGCTTTGTGGAGTTTAGGACATTGATGAGCTGGGGACCATATGACCAAAGAAAAGGCATTCAAGTTTAATTATAAGAAAAACACAAGAAAATGCTACTACACTAGTCAAACAAGAACAGCCAGTTTCATGGCTAGTGGTTAAGTCAAAAAGGATCTTATTAAGCCAGGCGTGGTGGCACATACTTGTAATCCCAGTACTTGGGAGGCTAAGACAGAGGTCATGGCCAGCCTCTGCAACTTAGTGAGACCCTGTTCCAAAATGAAGAATAAAAAGTAAGGCTGGGAGTGAGCCGGGCTTGGTGGCGCACGCTTGTAATCCCGGCATTCAGGAGGTTGAGACCAGAGGATCCTAGTTCGCAGACAGCCTTAGCTACTTAGTGAGGCCTTCTGCAACTTAGTGAGACCTTGTCTCAAAATAAAGAATAAAAAGCCGGGTGTGGTGGCGCATGCTTGTAAATTTGTAATCCCCGCACTTGGGAGGCTGAGACAGGAGGATTACACAGGTTCAAAGCCAGCCTCAGCTACTTAGTGAGGCTCTCAGCAACTTAGTGAGACCCTGTTTCCAAATAAAATATAAAATAGGTCTGGGAGTATAGCCCGGAGGTAGAAAGCCTCTGGGTTCTACCCCCAGTACCACCAAAACCCAAAAACAACAGCAAAGAAATAAAGAATAAAAAACAGGGCAGGGGGTGTAGCTCAGAGGTTGAGTGCCCCTGGGTGGCTGGGGGTATAGCTTGGAGGTAGGAAGCCTCTGGGTTCAATCCCCAGTACTTTAAAAAAAAAAAGATCTTACAGTACGTCTTTGGGCTGAGGCTGGGAGAGCAGAGCAGTTAAATGGTAGAGTGCTTGCCTAGAAGCCCTGGGTTCAAACCCCAGTACTGCAAAAAAAAAAAAAATCTGTGTGTGTGTGTGTGTGTGTGTGTGTGTGTGTGTGTGTGTGTGTTTTGCTGTGGATTGAAACCAGAGGCAATCTACCTCTGAGCTATACCCCCAACTCTATTTTTTATTTGGAAACACGGTCCCACTAATTTACTAAGGGCCTTGCTAAGTTGTGGAGACTGTTTTCAAACCTGCAATCCTCCTGTCTCAACCTCCCGAGTACTGGGTTACAGATGTGTGTCAATACTCCTGGCTAACCAAAAACATCTTAAGGGGTTCGGACTTTATACTAAGGGTAGTGGAGTGTCATTATAAGATTTTTTTTTTTTTTTTTTTTGGTGGTACTAGGGGTGGAACCAAGGGGCTTTCTACCTCTGGGCTATACTCCCAGACCTATTTTATATATTTTTTTGAAACAGGGTCTCACTAAGTTGCTGAGAGCCTCACTAAGTAGCTGAGGCTGGCTTCGAACCTGTGCAATCCTCCTGTCTCAGCCTCCCAAATGCGGGGATTACAAGTGTGTGCCACCACGCCCTGCTGTCATTATAAGATTTTAAGATTTAAATAGAGGAGTAAACAGTTTGTTTGTTTGTTTGTTTGTTTAGTCTTTGTGGTACTGGGGATGGAACTCAGGGGCATTGTACCTCCGAGATACACCCTAGCCCTATTATTTAGTCTTTTTTTTTTTTTTTATGGTACTGACGGTAGAACCCAGGGGCTTTTCTATCTCCAGGCTGTACTCCCAGACCTATTTTATATTTTATTTGGAAACAGGGTCTCACTAAGTTGCTGAGAGCCTCACTAAGTAGCTGAGGCTGGCTTCGAACCTGTGTGATCCTACTGTCTCCGCCTCCTAAGCGCTGGGATTACAAGCGTGCACCACCACGCCGGGGTTTTTAGTTGTTATTTTTTTGAGTGGTGCTGGGGTTCCTGGAAGCTCTTCTACCACCGGGCTATACTCCCAGACCTATTTTATACTATTTTTTTATATTTGGAAACAGGGTCTCTTAAACCAGCGCGGCTGGCTTCAAACCTGTGCGATCATTCTGTCTCCGCCTCCCAAGCGCAGGGATTACAGGTGTGCACCACTATGCCCCGCTGCTTTTTAGTTTTAGACACAGGGTCTCACTGACTTGCCAAGGGCCTCCCTAAGCAGCTGAGGATGGTTTCGAACCTGTATCATCCTCCTGTCTCTACCTCCTAAGCGCTGAGGTTACAAGCGTGTGCCACCACGCTGGGCCTTTTATTTTTTGACACAGGGTCTCACTGACTTGCCAAGGGCCTTCCTAAATAGCTGAGGCTGTCAGAGAACTGAGATCCTTCAGTCTCCATCTCCTGAATGCTGGGATTACAAGCATGTGCCACCACGCCCGGCCTAAACAGACTTTTATTTTATACAAAACAGACTGCTGGCATTGTAGAGACTGGATTAGGAAGGGACAAGATTGCAGTTAGAGAAACTAGTTCTTTAGCTACTACTGTATTCAGGAATGATAGCTATGGAGAGGATTAGATGTAATAGAGAACCATGGAGCTAGAAGCAAAGTGGGGGACAGAGAAGAGAGAAACAAACCCACAAAACTTATTAGTCACAAAAAGGTGTCAAAATAAGGGCTTCTATTGGTTTGCTGAAGATATTAAATACTAAATTAAAATTAAGTCAAATTGGTGGAGTAAATACTGAGTGATCTTCATCTTTTGAATTCATTTTAAAGTCTAATGTTAGTATATTAAAATTTCTTTCATGCCCGGCACACTTGTAATCCCAGAATTTGGGAGGCTGAGACCTGGAGGATCGTGGTTCACGGACAGCCTCAGCTACTTAGTGAGGCCCTCTGCAACTCAGTGAGACCCGGTTTCAAAATAAAGAATAATAATAATAAAAAAATAGGGTAGGGGGGGTTTAGCTCAGAGGTCAAATGCTCCTGGGTTCCATCCCCAGACCCGCCCCCCCCAAATTATATATATATTTTGGAATAGAATATATATATATATATATATATATATATATATATATATATATATTCTCCTAGCAATCTGAAATTAAACTTCTGAGATTGCTGTGAATTATTTCCTTTCTTGGTTTCTCTTCCTCTTTCTTACTTCCTTTTTTTCTTCTACTACTGGGGAGCATGCTAGGCTTCAGTGATAGGTAGCCACTTAATTTTCCAGGATGCAATCTTGTTCCCTTTTAATCCAATATGTACAACACCACCAGTTTATCTTTCATAAACGCCTGATTATTCTGTATGTAAAACTCCATAATGGCAATCCTGTACTCTTAGAACAAGCCCCTTACATTTTATCTGAACACAGAATCTAGCTTAATTGCCCAGGCTGGACTCAAATTTGCCATCCTCTTGTTTCAGTCTCCAGACTATCTGGGATTACAGG
Organism: Muscardinus avellanarius; assembly: GCF_963383645.1. Lineage (NCBI taxonomy): Eukaryota > Metazoa > Chordata > Mammalia > Rodentia > Gliridae > Muscardinus > Muscardinus avellanarius. The sequence goes on along the minus strand of NC_137794.1, from coordinate 37,478,277 downwards.
TGGGTGCCACCATGCTTGTCTCTTATTTTAAGATCTATTGTGTTACTTGTATGCTAAATTTTCTTATCAGAAGGTAGCTTTTCCACCAAGAGACCTACTGGACCGCTGAAAGGTGTGTTTCCCATATTTTCTAGAATTTCCAAGTTGCTACTTAATTGTTTTACGGAAAAGAACCATCCCTATTTATTTACTTATTTATTTTTGTGGTACTGAGGGTGGAACCCAGGCATTCTACTTCAAGCTACACTCCCAGCCCTATTTTTAGTCTTTATTTTAAAACAGGGTCTCACTGAATTGCAAAGGGCCTCTCTAAGTAGCTGAGGCTGGCCACGAACAGCGATCCTTCTGTCTCAGCCTCCTGAATTTATTTTGAAACAGGGTCTCTACATTGCCTAGGCTGACCTTGAATCTCAGCCTCCCCAGCACTGGGGTTACAGGCTTGCTCTACGACGCCGGGCCTGCATTTTTATTCAGCAGACATTCACCACCAGTCAATTATTTCACGTTCTTAATGCCGCTTTTTATCGTAAAGATGATGTATGTTTTCATCTCATCTCAAATCTGCCTAGGTACTGAGTTTTTAATTTAAAACATGACTTTCAGAATATGTCATTTATAAAGAGTTCCATTTAAACAGAAAGTTAGGGGTCCTAAATGCCAGCGGCGGGCGGGTGGGAAAGGGGGGCAAAGAAATGCAGGGCGCCCCGTGGTCTCTGCCGCCGGCGTCCAGCCCCAGAGCTGCCGCTGTCGGGGCGGCGAAGGAGGCCGCTCGGCGAGGCCGGCCTGCGCGCCCCCGTCCGTGCCCGGCTCGCCCCGCGCGCTCCCGCCCTCCCCGCTCCCCACGCCCGCCCCGCCCGCCCCCGTCCTGCGAGCTCCCGCTGCCGTTCCCGGGGTCACTCTGAGCGCCCCTCCCACCCCTTGCCCTCCCGTCCTGGGGCCCGCCCGCCCCGCCCCACCCTCCCCGCGCGCCCCCGCCCCAGGCCCGCCCCGCGCGCTCCCGCCGCACGCTCCCGGGGTCACTCTGAGCGCCCCTCCCCGCCCTCCCCGCGCGCTCCCGTCCCCGGGCCGCCCCGCCCTCCCCGCGCGCTCCCGCCCCGGGCCGCCCCGCCCTCCCGCGCGCTCCCGCCCTCCCGCGCGCTCCCGCCCTGGGCCGCCCCGCCCTCCCGCACGCCCCGCCCCCGGGCGCTCCGCAGCGTGACGTGCGCGGCGGCGGGGCCAGGAGTCTGCGGGCGCCGGCCGCGGGCGGAGACCGGCCCGGAGTCCGTCGGAGCTGGAAGCGCGCGGTCGCCGCCGCCTGGTCCCGGGTCCTCCTCGCCGCCGCCCCGCCGCGCCGTCCGGCCTCGCCGACAGGTAGCCGCCGCGCACCTGCGCCGCCCCACGGGGTGCCCCGCGGCGCCCGCTGCGGCCCCGCCGCCTCCCCGGCCACCTGCCCCGCGCGGCCGCCCCCGCCCGCCCGCCCGCCTCGGCCCCGCGGCCCCAGCCCCTGGACCCTGCCCGGCCTCGCCCCCCTCCCCGCCTCGGCCCCCGCGCCCCCCGCCCGCCCGGCCCCAGGTGGACGCCGGCTCCCACTGGACACTGCGGGGCAGTTTGCTTTGCTTTTCTTGTAACTGCGCCCAAAATGCAGTGCGGGAAGAGTGTCCTTCGTTATCAGATGCGAAGATCAGATGAGATTATTAATAATTTAACCGTGCAGGAGACCATGTCGGGAGTCTACAAAAACTGTATTTTTAGTGTCTGGGGCGTCCAGCACCTGGAAGGGGTTATGGGGCAGTATGGTCCTGAACAAGAACTGTATATGTGTTAACTTCCCAAAACTCCTTAAGCCGATTAAAGTGCTCTAACTCTGGTGTTTTAAGTAGTAAATAACTCGATAGGGCTATTGCTAGAACATGGGTAGCAAAAATACTTCCACGCCGTTTCAGAAAGCGCAGTTTATTTTACTTGGCATAAAATCCACAGGGAAGGGATACTTAAATTCGATGTATAGGTATTAGTGGGGAACTTAAAGACTACGTGTTGAATAAAAGTTTCATGTTGTTAGGCTCTTGTGTAGATGCATATCCAAATAGTTAGCTTGAGAGTTTTAAAAACTGCTGAGGTGTAGGTGAAACTCTTCACACCACAAAACGCGAATCTTGAACTTAGGCTGATAGTGGGCATGGTACAAAGGTTGGTAACAAGACAGCATTTCTGTACAAATTAACTCAACTTCATACATGTCTTGGGTTGTGGTTTCCCGATTGAAAACTGTTTAGTGAAAAAATTACCTTACTGTTTTCTAATATTAATTTTAGTAACTAGCCACAAATATTGCAAAGTGGACTATAGCCAGAGCCTGAAACAATGCAGCCCTTCAGAATATCTCATTGACTTTTAAATATTCAGCTCATTTAGAATGTTTTCAGTTGCACAGGAATTATACACACAGTGCACAGAAGCCAGCTTAGTGTAAGGCAGATTTGCTCATTGCATTTGTCTTTTCTGTGTGGCATTTTACTTGTTTCTTAGCTTTTTAAAGTTTTGTATTTTTCAAAAATTACTTGTAAAAAACAGGAACAGAAGTAGCATCTTTCTTTCTTCCTTCTTTCTTTCTTCCTTCCTTTCTATTTTTTTGAGGGGGGTAACTGGGGATTGAACCCAGGGGCAGTCTACCTCCGGACTATGCCCCCAGACCTCTTTTCTTATTTATTTTGAAACAGAGTCTTGCTAAGTTGTTGAGGGCCTAAGTTGCTGAGGCTGACTTCAGACCTGTGATCATCCTGTCTCATTCTCCCAAGTACTGGGATTACAGAGTGTGCCACCATGCCCCATCAGAAGTAGCATTTTTAAGAAAAAGATTATTATGATTAAAATATCTATAATATGTGAAACTAGTGTGTATTAGTGCCTATATACATGAACAAGAAAAATGAACGATTCTAATATATAATGTGAACTGATAAGAACATACTAAAAACAGAAATCCTGAATCAAAACCCATGAGGCTTATATGACATGGATTTACTTCCCTGTTTGTGTTTATATGATCAAGTTTTAAAATAACAGTGGCCAGGAAATCTGAGAGAGGCTGAAGGCTCTTTTCTCATCCTGTTGTGACTTTGCCTGCAGTCTGTGGTGTATCATGTAGCCCATTGTTTAAACAACTGGGCCATATCTGGGTTCTAAAACGCAGTGTTCTTTTTATAAAGCTTTAAAGATTTTGAGCCTCTGAGGTTTGAATAGACATGAGCACTTAAACATTTCAAAATCAGCCAATTTAACTTTTGTTAGTAGTTGAGTATCTTTGATATAGGATGAGTATCTTTGAGAGGTTGCCAGTTTTAAAATGTTTTCAGGCTAGGATTGTAGCTTGGTGGTAGAACACTCACACACCCTGTGTGCATGAGGCCATTGGTTCAATCCCCAGCATTGCAAAACAAACAAACAAACCTGGGTTTTTAACTTCAGTTTTATTTCATTTTTCTATATTGAGATATTTTATTTAAAAATAAAAGATTAAAAATAAAGTGTTAAAATGTGTAATAGGTCACTTAAACTTTAATTTAAACTTTAAGTTAAGAGATATAATTATATTTATAATTATATTTGTGAGATATATTATAATAATTTGTGACCTGGCCATATGGTGGCATAAGATTGTCATCCATATACTAGGCATCTGCCATAATGGGACCTACAAAACAATTTTCTATGTTGGTGGGCTCATCCTTATACAAAAGAGGAGAGAATTTGAGACTCAGAAAATTAAGTACTTGTGTAGTGAGAGGCAAAGTCTGAATTCATATTGAGTCTTCTGACGGATGTTCCCATCCTTGCTACCAGAACAGGTTGCTTTGATTTCAGTTTACGTGGAGAACTGTTTGAATAAACCTGCAGAATGGAGATTTGAGGAAGTCACCCAGAAGAAGATGTCATAGGCCATGTATGTGGTTGGAGCAAATTTAGAATTGTCTATTAGTTTGAGATGAATGGTGATAGGATCCTACTTTATCATATCTTGTCTGGTTCCAGAATGTTACACATATTATGTGCTTTTTTTTTTTTTTTTTTTTTTTTTACTTGAATTTGAACCCAGTGGCATTCTACTTCTGGGCAACACCCCTAGCCCTATTTTAGTTTTATTGAAACAAGGTCTCACTAGGTTAAGAGAGTCTCACCCCTTCCTAAGGCTGTCCTTGAGCTTGGGACCCTTTTTTCTCAGCCTCCCAAATACTGAGATTACAGGACTACACCACCAAGCCTGGCTGTGCTTTTTACTTTGATAGGTTTATAGGAGCTAGAATTAGACTATAATCTGGATTTTATTATAGGTGAAATGAGTAGTATAGTATAATTTTTTGGTTAGGATAGAACTTAAAAATTTTCCTCAAATGAGACAGATTATTGGTCATAAATGCAGCAGCTGTCTAAATACTACACAAACTTTAATCTTAGGGAGAAAAAAGAGTAAGATTGTGATTAAATTATCACCTACACATACGCTATTAGGACAGATCTTTTTTATGGCCTGGTTTTACTTGGTTTTACTTCGGTAGTACTCTGTGAGCTGTAATAGACATAAAGGACAGAAGCCAGCACATAAAGTTCCTCTTTTGTAACAAACTAGTCATATATTGCAGCAGTAGAATGTAGTTGGGTAAATGAACAGAAAAAAGGTCAGGAGTTGAGTGGTTACCTTTCCAGGTTGTTTCATTATTTGAACTATTAGAAATTTTGTATATCAAGGATACTCATATATAAGTGTAAATACAAAATTACCATCCAAGGACCTACTATAAGTTATTAATGGATAGTCAATGACATACACATCTGCAATTTTTTGGAGGGGGTATAGGTAATCAAGAACTAACTAGAGTTAAGTAAGCTTTAATTTTATTTTTGAGGTATCATATTAACATTCAGATATCTTAGGATCTTTTTTGGGGGGCTCTGGGATTGAATCTAGGGGCATTCTACTTGCAAGTTATACTCCCATCCCTTCTTTTTTTTTTTTTTTGAAACGGTCTCTCAAGGTTGATGAGTCTCACTAGTTTGTGTTTAAGACAGTGAGACAGTGATTCTTTTATTTGGCAAATTTTAGTGGACTGGTTTTAGTCTTAAAACATTAGGATATCTTTATGGTTTTCAAAAACAAAAATTTTTTTTAATGGTTTGAGAAATGATATTAAGTCCTCCAAAGGTTTTCCCTGTGAGTACTGAATCATAGGAAGTAAAAACCAAAAAACCAAATTGGGCATCTTTAGAAATCTTCCTAGTGTTAAAGACAGAGGAAATAATTTTGTATGCAGAAAGCACGTCAGGTGAAACCAAAACACTGAAGCACATTCCTTCTGTGTACATTCATACAGGGTGACTATTAACATTCATGCTGAGTAATGTGCACAAAGGAAGCTCCTGACAAAAACACGGGTGTCTTTTGTGTGTGTTATATCACTTGTTGTTCTTTTTTAAAGTAACCAGCTGACTGATTAACCTTTACAAGGTGAGATATTTTGTGTGGCGGAATTTTGATTTCTAATATATGTGGTTAAGCATCTTTTCTAACAAGTATTGGGTGACAGCCGATTGTGCTTCACATAGAACTATAGGTTTCTCTCTGTAGATTTTTGGGTCTAGGGCATGGGAAGAGTGGCAGAGAGATATAAAGGTAAAGTGAAACAATCCATTTGAAATCTGAAGATGAAGCTAGGTGTGGTGGTGCACACTTGTAATCCCAGTACTTGGAAGGCTGAGACAGGAGGATAACAGGCTCAAAGCCAGCCTTGGCAACTTAGTGAGACTCCACAACTTAGTGAGACCCTGTTGCCAAATAAGAAATAAAATCGGGCTGGGATGTAGACTGGAGATAGAATGCCCCTGGGTTCAATTCTTAGTGACACACACACACACAAACACACACACACACACACACACACACACACACACACACACACTCTGTTGATGAGCAAGGCACAGTGGTGCAGGCCTGTAGCTACTCAGGAGAGGCTGAGGCAGGAATTTGAGGACAACCTGGGCAATATAGCAAGACCCTGTCCTAGAAAAAAAATGGAAAGGTTAAAATCTGAAGACATTATGTCAAAAATCAATATCTTACATTTATATGACATTTTATTGTTTTGGAAATCATTTTTTGTGCATTTGGTCTTTAAAACAACTTGATGAAGTATTAGATATAATAAATTTATTCCTATCCTACAGATAAGAAAATGAAGGCTCAAAACATTAAAGTTACTTAGAATTAAGTAACTTGTTCAAGATCTTGTAGCCACTTAGAAGCATCACTGAAATTAGAATCTCTATGTACCCAAAGTAGTAGGGTCATATTTTAGCAGTGATTTATTTCATCTTATGGCTTTAATTTATATAGTCCAGAACATTCTGAAAAGTCAGGATCACTAATTTTTTTTTTTTTTTCCCATACTGGGGATGGAACTTAGGGGCATTCTATTTCCAAGCTTTACCCCTAGTCCTATTTTTTTAGTCTCTCTATATATTTTTTTCCAAGACTTTACTACACTAGTTTTATTTAAAACATAAATAAATATTTCTCTTTCTGTAATGGTTCAAATAATGCTGAACAGGAATCATTGACTAATACACGGGCTTTAAATATGAAATATTTTTTTAAAAAGAAAAATAATAAATGTTATTAGTCTTTACATTTTTTTTTGAAACAGTGTCTTACTGAGTTGCGAATGGCCTCGCTAAGTAGCCGAGGCTGTCCATGAACCGTGATCCTCTGATCTTTACCTCCCGAATGCTGGAATTACAAGCGTGCGTGCCACCACACCCGGCTGGATCACTAAATTTTTTTTTTTTTTTTTTTTTTTTTTTTGTGGTACTGGGGTTTCTGGAAGCCCTTCTACCTCTGGGGTACACTCCCAGACCTTTTTTTTTTTTTTAATACTTTTTTTATATTTGGAAACAGGGTCTCTTAAGCCAGCAGGGCTGGCTTTGAACCTGCGTGATCCTCTTGTCTCTGCCTCCCAAGCACGGGGATTACAAGTGTGCGCCACCACGCTCGGCTTTTAAAGTTTAAAGCATATTAAGCCGGGCGTGGTGGCGCATGCTTGTAATCCACGCGTTCGAAGCCAGCCTCAGCTACTTAGTGAGGCTTTCAGCAACTTAGTGAGACCCTGTTTTCCAAATAAAATATAAAAAAGGTCTGGGAATATATCCCGGAGGTAGAAAGCCTCTGGGTTCCACCCCCAGTACCACCAAAAAAAAAAAAAAAAAAAAAAAAAAAAAAAAGTTTAAAGCATATTACAAAGTTCTACTTTTTTTTCTTTTTTTTTTTTTTTTTTTGGTGGTACTGGGGGTGGAACCCAGAGGCTTTCTACCTCCGGGCTCTACTCCCAGACCTTTTTTATATTTTATTTGGAAACAAGGTCTCACTAAGTTGCTGAGAGCCTCACTCAGTAGCTGAGGCTGGCTTCGAACCCGTGTGATCCTCCTGTCTCCGCCTCCCAAGCTCAGGGATTACAAGCGTGCGCCACCATGTCCCCTAAATTTTTTTTTTACAGGTCTTTTTTTGTTTATTTTTTGGAGGGAAGGTAGAAAATGGCAGGATGCATCATTATGGAAATAATTTAACATTTTTAATAGATTAATGGACTAAGGTTGGTATTTAGCTTTTCTCGTTGGAGAATTTTCCAAGAAAATTAGCTAAAAAGAAAGGAAAAAATGGGAAATATATATTTATTTTGTGGTTCTGAGGCATGAACCCAGGAACATTCTACCTCCAAGCTATACTCCTTGCCCTATTTTATTTTTTTAGTTTGAAACAGGGACTCTGGGTTGATGAAAGTCTCACTAATTACACGAACCTGTGATGTTCTTGTCTCTGTCTCTCAAATTGGATTATAAGTGTGCACTCCAGCTTCTCAGGGAAATATTGAGAATAACTTTTATTACTTGGCACATTGATGTTGATCTGCAAATTATGCCTATTTTTTAAAAGGACCACTTAAAGAATTGAGTGTGTCTGTGTTCCTTTATGTCTTCATGCATCTAAAAAAAATTGACTATCTGTAGAGACCAAGCATTGTTCTGAGTGCTGGATACACAGTGATTAAGACCAAGTCCTTGTGCTGAGTGACATTTTATTGTTTTGAGTTAAGTTAATTATAGACTCTTCATGCTAGTATGCAATCAACAGGGCTGGCCCTAAAGTTTAGAAATAGATAGTTGTCAAAGTGGTGCAATTTGAGGGCCACTGAAATACTTATTTGCTCTAAAATATTCTTCTGATTTTCTGTCTGCTGGAGACAGTTGTCTGCCCATTCCATTGGATTACAGCACTGTGACCACCCTGCTCTTGATAAATAGGATATGTTTATTGTATATCCTGGTCCTGGGAAACAAGACTGAGAGAAAATAAATGGGACCTAAGATGTGTGTTGGTGTTATAAGAGTAGAGGTTGGCTAAGCTTAATTTTAATAGTATTTCTTATTTATTGAGCTTTTGCTATGTCTCGGATATTATGCCAAGCAGGTGCTTTATATACATTAATTAGCTCAGTTAATCACTATGTCACCACAGTAAGGATAGCATTATGACTTATTTTACAGACTATGAAACTGAGGCAAAGATGTTAAATTTGCCCAGGCCTATAGCCAATAATTGGTAGCATTGAAATTTGAATTTCTCCCGGTACTTAGTATGTGGTAGATACTGACGTGAAAGACTCTATGACTTTTGACATTCTTGTAGATGGAAGGCCTTGGTGAGGTAGTGATGGTGAGGAAAATCCAGAGAGCATGTTGTGTAAGTGGTGGGAGTTCGAGGGGGGTTGATGGTATTGCCTAACTCCCCCTGGACAACCCTGTGTCAGAAGTAAATTTCTGTGGCATCATTAAAAAAACCAACACCACATATTTGAAAGCAGCTCAGTAAGGCAAATTTTACTTTTTGCCAAAAGGGATCCTGAAAACTGCTACATGTTTTATATTTAGTGTGGGCCTCTATGCTTTGCTCTTACTGGTGGGAATATAGCCTCACAATCTTTATGCTCCTGGCTGAAAGGAAAACCAAGGGAGGGGTTGGCACTCATAATTTCCAGGAAATGTTATCTTTACAAAAAAAAAAAAAAACCACACAGATAAGGTTACACAGTGGCCACTATGCAAAATGGAGCCCAATGGCCAGGCTTGGTGGCACGTGCTTGTAATCCCAGCATTTGGGGGGCTGAGACAGGAGGATTGCAGTTCGTGGTCAGCCTCAGCTACTTAGGCTGTCTGCAATTTAGTGAGACCCTGTTTCAAAATTAAAAAAAAATAAAAAGGCTGGGGATGTAGCTTAGAGGTAGAATGCCCTTGGGTTCAATTCCCAGTACCACAAAAAAACAAAAACAAAATATTACAAAATGGAGCCAAGTCAAGCTATTCCTTTGATAGAAAAGATCTAATTATATTGGCACAGCTGGGCTCCAGGGTTGCATTTAAGAGCAGGTGTTAAGCCGGGCGTGGGCACACTCTTGTAATCCCAGCACTTGGGAGGCTGAGACTGGAGGATGGCGGTTTGCGGACAGCCTCAGCTACTTAGTGGGGCTCTCTGCAACTCAGACCCTGTTTCAAAATAAAGAATAAAAAATTGGGCAGGGGGTGTAGCTTGGAGGTCTAATGCTTCTGGGTTCCATCCCAAGACCCGGCCCCCCCCCCAAAAAAAAAAGAGCAGGTGTCTGGTTCTTGGGTGAGGGGATGGATAGGCACACCTGAGGGATCTTGGTTTTTGTCAGTCATTAACTAAGTCACATAAATTTTTCTGGGCTTCAATTTCTTATCTGTAAAACGGAGGCAGCAATATTACCTACCTGGTGTGGTTCTTGTGAGAATTGAATTAGGTAATACTCATGCAAGGCACACATCACACTGCCTGGTACATAGTTGGTATACATAATTATTACTGTTTTTTAAAAATCTTAATTGGATTTGTTGTCCTAGAATCAGCAGTAGTCCAGACCAAAAATGGATGAGAATGCTACTGTGATGTTGCTTCTTTTTGCCATGTTTAATGTATTAGAGATTTGGATGCAGTCGTGAGGTTAGCCACTCTTAAGCAGTTCAGAAATTCATGTGTATATCTGAATTTCCTGTTGAGCCGGTAAATGCATTGGAAGGTGTTTAGCATCTGACAAGCTTCGCTGTTAATTTACATACCATCCCCCAAACTTGAGAACCACCACTTTAAGCCTTTTATTCTTCCTGAATTTATGGAGGGTTTTAACAATAATAGTGTATGGCTCAGATTAACCAGGAAGGATATGGGTAGAAGGAAGTGGAGCAGTTAGTTACCAGACTCTTGTCATTGATTTTTTAAAAAATATTACTTGGCCGGAAGTGGTGGCTCATGCTTGTAATCCCCACGGAGACTGGAGATGGTGCAGGTTTGAAGCCATCCGCGCTGGCTTAAGAGACCCTGTTTTCAAATAAAAAAGTATAAAAATAGGTCTGGGAGTGTAGCTCAGAGGTAGAAGGGTTTTCAGGAATCCCAGTACCACACACACAAAAAATAATAATAAATAAAATAAATAAAACTTATTTGTGGGTCAGGCTTGGTGGCCCATGCTTGTAATCCCAGCATTTGGTAGGCAGAGACTGGAGGATCACGGTTTGCCGATAGCCTCAGCTACTTAGTGAGGTCCTTCACAACTCAGTGAGACCCTGTTTCAAAAATAAAAAAGTGAAAAAAAAAAATAAGGCTGGGGGTGTAGCTTGGAGGTACAATTCCCCTGAGTTCCATCTTCGGTACCGCAAAAAAAAAAAAAAAAAAAAAAAAAATCTTATTTGTGGTTTATAGCAATTTATATTGAGAGGACAATGCAGTGTTAAATTTCACAACTAAATTATATTGTAATGATTGTTTTAGCTTATTAACCAGCATTATTTGGAAATTAGTTACTTATATTTAAAAACTATACAGATAAGAATAATATGTAAATGCTTGCTTGTATAGATCTTAGGAACTTTTAAAAAACTTAAAAACAGAGCCGGGCGTGGTGGCACATGCTTGTAATCACAGCTCTTGGGAGGCTGAGACAGGAGGATTGCACAGGTTTGAAGCTAGCCTCAGCTACTTAGTGAGGCTCTCAGCAACTTAGTGAGACTGTTTCCAAATAAAGTGTAAAATAGGTCTGGGAGTACAGCCTGGAGGTAGAAAAAGACCCCGGTTCCACCCTCAGTACCACAAAACAAACAAAACAAAACAAAAAACAAACAAACAAAAAACCCAAAACTTAAAAACACTTTTTAAGAGCCAGGCAATGTGGCACACACTTGTAATCTCAGCATTTGGGAGGCTGAGACAGGAAGATCGCGGTTCGAGGACAGCCTCAGCTACTTAGTGAGGCCCTTTGCAACTCAGTGAGACCCTCTTTCAAAATAAAGAATAAGCCGGGTGTGGTGGCGCACGCTTGTAATCCCAGCATTCGGGAGGCTGAGACCTGGAGGATCGCGGTTCGCGGACAGCCTCAGCTACTTAGTGAGGCCCTCTGCAACTCAGTGAGACCCGGTTTCAAAATAATAAAGAATAAAAAATAGGGCAGGGGGTGTAGCCCGGAGGTCAAATGCCCCTGGGTTCCATCCCCAGACCCGCAAAAAAAAAAAAAAAAAAAAAAAAAAAAAAAAAGAATAAAAAATAGGGCTGGGGATGTAGCTTGGAGGAAGAATGCCCCTGGGTTTCATCCCCAGTACTGAAAAACAACAACGCCACAACAAACAAAAAGCCTTTTAAAAAACCTTTTAAAAATTTCTTGGATTTTTTAAGATAGTGCACTGTTGAATAATAAGTAGACTTAATTTTAGCAGGCAAAGTACTGACAGGAGAGTGATTTCTTTCTTGGCAGTTCAAATGAAGAGGCTATTTGCAGAGGTCAGGGAACAAACAAGGATGGCAAAGCACCTAGGGACTAGCAGTGGTAAGAAGCCCTTAATTCTGGAGAGACAACAGCCGAGAGCTGGCATGTTGGAGGAGGGCCTATGGGAGCTGGCTTTGAGGCCCTCTTGAGGGCCGGCAGGTTCCCTGGCTTTCCTCCCCCTCTGCCTTCGGTCTTGGCCAGTGACTGCCCTTGCTAGGACCTAGCTGGAGCCTGTTAATCTCTGCAGCTCATTCTCCCAGGGCAGAGGATGTGGTGAAGCGAATGGAAAATAACTGAGACATTAATTAGAACCTTTGGGAATTTATACCATTTCCTTAGTGTCTTGTAAATAACTTTTAGCATTGTGATACATCCATAAAATGCTTGGGCTACTTGCCGTATGCATGCTTTTACAAGATAACTTTATTCTTTTTTTTTTCTTTTCATTTAACCAAACAATTATAACAATTATTTACAAACTTTTGGTGATCTATATAACCCAGTGAGGTATATAATTTAGGTCTGTTAACATAAAGCATTTTTGTAAATGTATCTTTATAAGTTTTCTGAAATTTTCTTTATTTAGGTAACCTTGGTTTAATAGTGTAAATGGTTTTCATTAAAAAATCTTTTAATGACTAATTAAAAAAATTTGGTAAAAAAAATTCTTTGCATTCTGGAATTTATACTTCTTATTCCCAGGGACTTTTTTTTTGGTGGTATTAGGGATGGAACCCAGGGGCATTCTACCTCCCAGCTATACTCCCATACCTATTTTATTATTTTATTTGGAAACAAAGTTTTACAAAGTTGTAGATGGCCCCACTAAGTTGCTGAGGTGGGCTTTGAACCTACATGCTCCTGTTTCAGCCTCCCAAATACTGGGATTACAAGTGTTTGCCACCATGCCTGGCTTCTGGGACTTTTTTGATAGCAGCAACACCAGAACACAGTGTTGATGTAATAAGGTAGAAGAAGACGGTAGTAAAGTATTAATTCCTTTCCCCAAATCCTTTTGAAGACACATGGAATTTCTGTATAAATATGTGGTAATTGCTTTTCAGCTGTCTTCTACTGGCAATCTTACCTTTTTTTTGATGCGGGGGATTGAACCTAGTGTCTCATGCATTCTAATCACAGTAGTTACCACTGAGCTATACTCCTAGCCCCGTAGTTAATCTTAATTATGATGAAAGGTCTGTGCGTTACTAAAAGCAGGGGTCTCTGTAACTTGGGAGGCTATGATAGGATCACAGGCTCGAGGACAGCCTCATCAAGTCATGAGACTCTCATCCATGTAGACAGACAGACAGACAGACAGACACACACACACACACACACACACACACACACATACAAAACAAGAATGGGGTTCTTTCCTCACAGAGATGGTAAAAAGGCTCCTACTATATAAACAGTACTTTCCTCAATAATTAGATTAGAGTTCATATGATTTTTCTTTTCTTGAGCATTTGAGGGAAAAAGAAGCCCAAGAATTGGTTCACAGTTTTCAGAAAAGGAAGAGCCATACTGTCTGGGGTTGTTTGAGCAATTAGTCAAATAAACACCTGCCATGAGAGCTTAGTAAGAAATATAAAGGATATACCTCTGGTTAAAAATGTTAAAATTTAGAATTATTTATTAATTACCTTGTGGTAGTTGGGCTTGAACCCAGGGGGCATTCTACCTCTGAGCTACACCCTCAGCCCTATTTTATTTCTTATTTTGAAACAGGGTCTTGTTAGTTGTGAAGGGCCTCACAAAGTTTCTGAGGCTGGATATGAACCTATGATCCCCCTGTCTAAGCCTCCTAAGTACTGGGATTACAAGTGTGTGCCCCTATGCCTGGCATATGATTGAGATTTAAACAAAAATAAATGTTTTTCAGCTTGTCTTTTTAGAAAGGTATTTATTTATTTATTTACTTATTTATTTTGGTGGTACTTGGGTTCCTGGAAACCCTTCTACCTCTGGGCCACACTCCCAAACCCATTTTATATTTTATTTGTGAACAGGGTCTCTTAAGCCAGCTGAGGCTAGCTTCGAACCTGCGCGATCCTTCTGTCTCTGCCTCCCAAGTGTGGGGATTACAAACATGCGCCACCACACCCGGTTTAGAAAGGTTTTTAAATAGGCTTTTAATACCTCCTCTTCCTCATTGTTATTTATTATTATTATTATTAGTAGTAGTAGTAGTAGTAATAGTAGTAGTAGTAGTAGTAGTAGTAGTAGTGGTGGTGGTGGTGGTACTGGGGATTGAACCCAGGGGCAAACTACTTTTGAGCCACACCCCAGCACTATTTCCTTCCTTCCTTCCTTCCTTCCTTCCTTCCTTCCTTCCTTCCTTCCTTCTTTCTCCTCTTCCTCCTTCCTTTCCCCTCCCTCCCTCCCTTCCTTCCTTTCTTCCTTCCTTTCTGCGTTACTGGGGATGGGTTACCAGGTGCATTCTACCTCCCAGCTATATCCCCAGCCCTATTTTTTATTCTTTATTTTGAAACAGGGTCTCACTGAGTTGCAAAGGGCCTTATTAAGTAGCTGAGGCTGTCCTTGAACCACGATCCTCCTGTCTCAGCCTCCTGAATGCTGGGATTACAAGCGTGCACCACCACGTCCAGCTCTTATTTCTTATTTTTTTTTTTTTTTGGTGGTACTGGGGTTCCTGGAAGCCCTACTACCTCCGGGCTACACTCCCAGACCTATTTTATATTTTTGAAACAGGGTCTCTTACGCCAGCGTGGCTGGCTTCGAACCTGCGCGATCCTCCTGTTTCCGCCTCCCAAGCGCGGGGATTACAAGCGTGCGCCACCACGCCCGGCTTCTTATTTCTTATTTTTAAACAGGATCTTGTTATGTTACTGAGGGTATTGCTAAGTGCTGAGACTAGCCTCAAACCTGCAATCCTCCTGTCTCCACCTCCTAACTACTTGGAATACAGGCATGCACCACTATGCCCAGCTGTTTTTTTTTTTTTTCCCATAAAGGAAGACTAGAAATTTTTGTGGGATCTTCTAAAATACTTTTGTTTTGATTTGATACTGATAGAATTAGTATCCCACAAGAGAGAATTGAGGCTGCTGTTTTTTCCGAATTATGTTCCTTGAGTTTCTCTGATTTGAGGATTGAGTTATTCCAGAGCAAATTTTTCTCTTCTTCCTTGTTATTTTTTTCCCCTAAAATTAGATGGGCCAGCTGTGTTTTGGTTTGTGGGCATGATTTGCTGTCTTAGTATTTGGGGCAAGAACAAAGAATATGTGTGTGTGTTGAAGAGGAATATAATTAGTGTCTCTGCTTTTCCCATCATCATTCTTGATCTTGAAGATTGAAAGGCTAAATTGATTTATTTATCTGTCCTGATGGTGCTTGGGATTTCAGACAAATCTATGGCTTGCTTTGGCCCCTGAAATGATGGAGGAAATAGATGAGTGAAGAGCATAAAATTGGCCTCCATGTGTTCCAGTGGCTAGTCGGGGAGGTGTGTGTAAATTGAAGAAGGATTCTCTTATAGTTGCTGGTGGGAAGAAAAAGGAGGATGGAAGTGACTTTGACCATATGACTGTTACTACAGATGTCTTAGGAACCAGAAAAAAAGATTATTTCAATAAGAATTTGTATTTCATAGGATACATTTCACTGATAAATTTGTTTTTTTTTGGGGGGAGGGGAAGGGAAGCCAGCATAAATTAGGAATTTATAAACTAGTTGTTTAATTTGACAATTTTAATGAATCATTAGCAGAAATAGAACTAGCCTATGCATATGGTGCTGTTAGTGCAGCAGAAAGTGGGCTATTATTTATTAGTGTGTGTTTCTGGAACTGGTCCAGGATATCATGTACTTTGGTCTTGTTCTCGAGCTTTTTGGCATATAGTATTAACATAGATTAGTATGTATATATGTATATCTATATATGTATATCTATCTATATCTATATATTTTTTTGTGGTACTGGGGATGGAACCCAGGGGCATTCTATCTCTGAGCTACACCCCTGGTTCTATTTTTTAGTGTTTTTATATTTTTGAAACAGGGTCTCACTGAATTGCAAAGAGCCTCACTAAGTAGCTGAGGCTGTCCTTGAACCGCGATCCTCCTGTCTCACCCTCCCGAATGCTGGGATTACAAGTGTGTATACCACGCCCGGCCTATATTTATTTATTTAATGGGAAAGAACACAAAATTTATTACAGATCTAAGAAGGGGGAGTATTAGATTCCTAGATGAGTTTCAGGACAACTGAGTTATTGTGATTGAATATTGAAAAGTTAATGTCAGATGAGTTGATTAGTATAGTTTAATAATGAGATTAGTATAGTTTAATAATGTAATCTTATGTGTGGTCACACATATGTGCTCTCAGGCCATCTAAGTACAATTTTTTTTTTCATACTGGGGAGTGAACCCAGGGGCATACTACCGCTGAGCTATTACCCCCCCCCCCCGCCCCAGTCCTTTTTATTTTTTATTTTGAAGCACGGTTTCACTGAATTGCTGAGGCTGGCCTCAAACCTGCAATCCTCTCAGCTTCTCAAGTATTGGGATTGCAACCATGTACTACCATGCCCCGCTTAGTGTAAGTACAATTATAACATTGTGTGTGGGGGGGTACTGAAGATTAAACCCCGTGGTATTCTACATTTGAGCGGTACCTCCAAGCCTTTATATTTTTTGTTTTGAAGTAGGGTCCCACTAGATTGCTGAGAGTCTCTATAAATTTGCTAAGTCTGGTAGTAAACCTGGAATTCTCCTGTCTCAGCCTCCCAAGTATTAGGATTATAGGCATGTGCCATCACAGGTTTGAAGTGAGCCTCGGCAAGTGAGTCCCTCTGCAGCTTAGTGAGACCCTGTTTCCAAATAAGTAAAATCAGGCTGAGGTATAATTTGGAGGTAGAATGCCTCTGGGTTCAAACCCCAGTACCCCCCCCAAAAAATGTTGAAAAGTATATAAACTGCTATGTGAACAACAAATTTTCAGTAACCCTGGTAAACATTCTTTCTCTGTACCTAGTATCAGGCTAATGAGGCCTGGATCCCAGATTCATTGTGATGTGTTCTGTCCCTAAACATTAAACAATGACTACTGTGTGAACTCCTAATTAATAGATCCACTGGCCTCATTTAGATCATTATTCTTTTCCAGCTTCTTCAGCTGTTGACCAGCTAATCCTCCTTAACTCTTTCCTCCTGGCTTTGGTGGTGCTCTTTCACTTTCTGACGTCGCCTCTTGTTTTTGCTGTTTCTTTCCTTTGCCCTGCCTTTGCATTCATGCTCTATACAGTTCCATACTTGCCACTTGGCTCTACTCACTTGATTCTTATTTTGTTAGACATTTTAAATTCACACATTTCCATCAAACTCATCTTCTTTCAGGAATTTGGATCTTCTGTTTCCTGCATAGCATCACTATTGCCCTAGAGAGTTTCTGCCCAGAACTGCATCTGCTTTCCCCCTCTTTACTTGGCAGATTCTGTCAGCTTCTCAGCCCTGCTCAGTCTCTGGCAGGTTCTGCAGTCTCTGGGCCTTATGAATGTAGGCCTCATTACTATTCCTCCCAGATCTGTCTCTCTATACTTGGCTTCTTCAGTGTACAGTCTATCCTGTGCTTTGCCAGTGGGATTAAATCCATCCATCCTTTCTTCTTCCCTCCCTCCTTTTTTCTCCCTCCCTAAGAGTATTCTGCGACTGAGTTACACCCTCAGCCCTTTTTATATTTTATTTTGAAACAGGTTATTGCTTAAGTTTCCCAGGATGGCCTCGATCTGGGGGTTCTCCTATCTGAGTTTCCCAAGGATTTGGGATTATAGGATTATATTTCAAAGTAGAACTGATTATAATATTCCCCTTCTCAATAAGAATCCCCAGTAGCCCTTTATGAATACATTATAGAATCCGGACTCTTATTGTGGAATTCAAAACCCTTTGTGTGTCTGCCTACTTCTTGGACTACAGCACTCATCATACCTCTGCCATTCTTTTTTTTTTTTTTTTTTCGTGGTGGTATTGGCTCGAACCCAGGAACATTCAACCTCCCAGCCCTTTGTATTTTTTGGTTTGAAACAGTGTCCCACCAGGTTGCTGAGAGTCTCATTAAGTTGCTGAGGTTGGTCTTTAACCTCCTGTGATCCTCCTGTCTCAGCTTCTCAAGTTCTGAGATCATAGGTGTGTGCCACCATGCCCCTGCCAGTCTGTGCTCTAGCCCCGTCAGCCTGTCCTCCAAACAGATCCCCATTCTCTTGTCTCTTTAGTCTTGCTCAGACAGACCCTTTGTTTAGGATGAGTTAGTCTTGTTAATCTTTCAGGTCCTGCTTGAATTAACTTTTTCAAAGTGGCTTCTCCAAAAATTAGTATCTGGAATTATACCTGTATTATAATGTCTGTCACAAATTATGTAATGTATGTGTCGTCCTTTCTGCCGTCTTCACTGGTTTATGAGTGACTAGAAGGTATACACTGCCTAGTTACTGACTTTGTAGGTTTTTTTTTTTTTTTTTTTTTTTTGGTACTAAGAACCCAGGGGCATTGTATCTCCGAGCTACCGCGCCCTATTTTTTAGTCTCTATTTTTGAAACAGGGTTTTGCTGAGTTGTAAAGGGTCTTGCTAAGTAGCTGAGGCTGTCTCTGAACCACAATCCTCTGGTCTCAGCCTCCTGAATGCTGGGATTACAAGCGTGTGGCACCATGCCCAGCTGCTTTGTAAGGTTTTATGTTGATTGGTTGGATCTGTTTTCAGGACTTTTTTATACTCCTAAAAATTATTGAGCTGCCTGCAATGGCACATAGATAATGTAAACAAGTTATCTAATAGCTAGGTGTGCTGGCCTGTAATCCAGTACTTGAAAGACTGAGAAAGGTTGCAGGTTCGAGGCCAGCTTTAGCAATATATTGAAACCCTCAGCAACTTAGCAAGACTCTTTTTCAAAATTCAAAATAAAAAGGTGGTGATGCATTCCAGTCCTAATTCTTGGGAGTCTAAGACAGGAGGATGTGGGTTCAATGATAGCCTAAGCAACTTAGTGAGACCCTGTTTCAAAATAAAAAATAAAATAGGGCTAATGATGTAGCTCAGAGGTAGAATGCTCTTGAGTTCAATCCCCAATACCAAAGGGGGAAAAATTATTGAGGAATCCATAAATATTTTGTTGATATAGGCTATATCTGTGGGTATTCATTGTATTAGAAATTAAAATTTAGCAATTTAAAAATTAACTCTTTAAAATACCAATAATAAACGCATGACATATTATTAGAAATAACATTTTGTGAAGTGACTTTTCGAAAGAATGAGACGAGTAGCATAGTTTACATTTTTGAAAATCTGTTTAATGCATAATTTAATAGAAAACAGCTAAATTGCCATATTTCTTTATGCTTCTAGTTTGTTGATATATGTTGTTTTGGTTGAAGTACTATCTGTGAAGAAAATTTATTTGGCCTTAAATAAATTCTTTGTTGGGAAAGGGAGAAATATTTATCTGACTTCTTCAGATAGTCATATGCATTCTTCTTTGATCTTTCACCTAAGCTCAGCAAGTGGAAATGTCTTAAAGTTCCAAAGGGGAATCTTAAAGAGCATCAGTGAACTTTTTGTACTCTGTTAACTTACAGTCCATTGTTCCATTTTGCACTTTGATTGGATCTTTTACCCATGCATGTTTTTATAACTCAGTGTAGTGGTCATTTGGAACACAGTGCTTCACTGAATTATGAAGATCTTTCAGATTTATGTAATTAAAAAAATTTATTCTTATCTCTTTAGAAAAATCTAAAAGTTCTTCTTTTGTACTTTTCACTTAAAAGCTTGAGTTTTACTCTTACCAATAAGTATATTCATCTGTTTTTCTTTTCTTTTGTTTTTTTATGGCACTGGGGATTGAATCCAGTGGTATTCTATCTCTGAACTACATTCCCAGCCCTATTTTTATTTTTTAATTTGGATCAGGGTCTCATTATGTTGCAGAGGGCCTAAGTTGATGAGGCTGGCTGCAAAACTGAGATCCTCCTGTCACAGCCCCCCATGGATGGGGATTACAAGTGTGTGCCACCATCTCAACTGTTTTCCTTGAAGGGACAAGTTTCACTCAAAGAGCAAGAAAAAAAATTCCCAATAGTTTACCAAATACTCAATGTGGATAGTTGTGTTTTATCAGTTGTTATTAACTGTAAAAATGGCCCTTCATGGGGGAAGAAGGACAGTTGCTTAAGATTATAGCAGAAAACATTATAAGTTTTTCTTGAGGCAAAAATCATGCTTTAAATGGAAACACTTTATGCACACTTCCCATTTCATTATATAGAATATTAAAAACATATATTTGAGAATCAAGAGGTAGTAACATTAATAATTTTTAGTGCTTCATCAAGGATATTCTTCAAAAAAGCAGCCTTTTGTTTCATTTGTCAATGTGTTAATACTAGCTAAAGATCTAGAAGTTTTACCCATCACTGTTTCTACAGATCTTTAGAAGTAATCACAGTGAAAAGGGCAGGTACTCTTGTATTGTTAGGAAAATTAGTTTTGATTCCAGAAGATCACACTTGGGAGAGAATTGCTGATCTAAGTAGTTGTTTACTTGAGCTGTGAATCAGCTCAGGTTTCACGTAGGCTAGACATGTAGAAGAAGCCTAAAGTTGGACATTACCACAGGCTTAAAATGATTCTTAATAAGAAGGCGAGGAAACTAAAGTTTAGAAAGGTTGGATTTGATGAGGGTCATATAGCTAAAATAGTAGCAGAACTAAAGTATAATTTACATGGATTTTAGTTCAGAATTCATTCTTCTGCCAGCAATGTGTAGTTAATTTTTTTTTTTTTTTTTTTTTTGTGGTACTGGGGTTCCTGGAAACCCTTCTACTTCCGGGCTACACTCCCAGACCTATTTTTATACATTTTTATTTGGAAACAGGGTCTCTTAAGCCAGCCCTGGCTTCGAACCTGCACGATCCTCCTGCCTCCGCCTCCCAAGCGCGGGGATTACAAGCCTGCACCACCAAGCCTGGCTGTAGTTAGAATTTTTAGAGGTAAACTGTGTGTGCGGGCACATGCTTGTAATCCCAGTACTTGGGAGCCTGAGACAGGAGGATTGTGGGTTTGTGGCCAGCCTCAGCTACTTAGTGAGGCCTCCACAACTTAGTGAGACCCTATTTTAAAATAAAAATAGCTGGAGGCAAGCTCGGAGGTAGAATGCCCCTGGGTTCAATCCTCAGTACCGCAAAAAAAAAAAAAAAAAAAAAAAAAGAGTTAATTTCAGATCCATTTTATTCTTTATTTTGAAACAGAGTCTCACTAAGTTGCAGAGGGCCTAAGTAGCTGAGGCTGTCCGCAGACTGCAATTTTCTGGTCTCAGCCTCACAAATGCTGGGATTACAAGCATGTGCCACCACCCCTGGCATTATTAACAGTTTTGATGTCTACTCATTAGTAATGTATTTGAAGTATGTGTGTGTATGTGTGTGTGTGTGTATTTGTACTAGTGATTGAACTCGGGCATTCTGCTTCTGAGCTATACCTCAAGCCCTATATTATTTTTTTTTTTTTTTTGAAACAGGGACATGATAACTTGTAATCCTGTCTCACTCTTTCAGGTATTGGGTTTATTGGCATGTGCCACCATGCCCAGCTAGAAATAAGCATTTTTTAAATTGTATATGGATACTGTCAAAATCCTTAGTGGAGTTTAAAACTCTTCTCTAGTTCTATAGGATTAGCTTTCATCTATTTTTTTAAGCCTCCTTTTCCCACCCAGTTGCCAGGAAATTGCTTGCTGTGATTAGATGTTTAAGTGAGAAATGAGATAATTGAGCTTTTAAATGAATAAACATTGCTTAAAAAATGATGTTTAAGTGAGAAATGAGATAATTGAGCTTTTATATTTTTATTTTTATTTTCTATTTTTATATTTTTTTGTGGGTCTGGGGGTGGAACCCAGGGGCATTTGACCTCCAAGCTACACCTCCAGCCCTATTTTTTATTCCTTATTTTGAAACCAGGTGTCACTGAGTTGCAGAGGGCCTCTCTAAGTAGTTAAGGCTGTCCCCGAACCACGATCCTCCGGTCTCAGCCTCCCGAATGCTGGGATTACAAGTGTGTGCCACCACGCCCGGCTGGTAATTGAGCTTTTAAATGCATAAACATTGCTTAAAAAATCACCTCAAAATATACCCTAGTAACTGCACTTGGGAGGCAGAGGCAAGAGGATCGCGCAGGTTCGAAGCCAGCCACGCTGGCTTAAGAGACCCTGTTTCCAAATAAAAAAATGTATAAAATAGATCTGGGAGTGTAGCCCAGAGGTAGAAGGGTTTCCAGGAACCCCAGTATCACCAAAACAAACAAACAAACAAACAAGTATACACACACACACACACCCCTAGTAAGAGTAAGTTATTATCAATTTGATACTTAAGAGTAGCATATGGGCCGGGCGTGGTGGCACATGCTTGTAATCCCTGCGCTTGGGAGGCTGAGACATGAGGATCACACAGGTTCAAAGCCAGCTTCAGCTACTTAGTGAGGCTCTCAGCAACTTAGTGAGACCCTGTTTCCAAATAAAATATAAAATAGGGCTGGGAGTATAGCCCGGAGGTAGAAAGCCGCTGGGTTCCACCCTCAGTACCCCCCCCCCACACACACACAAGAGTAACATATGGTTATACGTGAAAGTGAAAAGTAATTTAAATTTTCTAGGGGAGGGAGGTATTGGAGAGTGAACCCAGGGCTTCCCTAGTGCATAGCACCCACTCTAACTGCTGTACTACACCAGTCTTGAAGTGTTTTTTTAGAGGTTTTTTTTTTTTTTTTTCTTTGTGGTACTGGGGATTTAACCTAGAGGCATTCTATGTCTGAGCTACACTCTCAGCCCTATTTTATTTTTTATTTTGAAACAGGGTCTCACTAAGTTGTGGAGGGTCCCCCTCAGTTGTTGAGGCTGGCCAAGAACCTGCGATCCTCCTCTTTCAGCCTCCTAAGTACTGGGATTACAAGCATGCATCACCACATCTGGTTTAGAGAGTGTTTCTTTTTAAATCTTTATTATTGTGGAAAGTCTTTAGCATATTCAGAAGAGAAGAGAAGCACATATGAACCCCATGCTCCTGTCATACAGATTGAAGTTGTCAATTCAAGCTAAACTTGTTTAAGCCTTTTCTGTATAACTTTTATGTACCTGCAAATGATTTTGAATCAAATTCCAGATATAGCAAATTTCACCATCTATAAACGTTTGTAGCAGAGTATTTTATTTTATTTTTTTGTGGTACTGGGGGTGAAACCCAGTGGCTTTTCCTACCTCTGGGCTATACTCCCAGACCTATTTTATACTTTATTTGGAAACAGGGTCTCACTAAGTTGCTGAGAGCCACACTAAATAGCTGAGGCTGGCTTTAAACCTGTGCGATCCTCCTGTCTCAGCTTCCCAAGCACTGGGATTACAAGCATGTGCCACCATGCTCGACCTGTAGCAGAGTATTTTAAAAATTGTAATTAGGTATGTATAAGGAAGTCAAGACTTAATAAATTTGAAATAATCTCTCAGAAGTTTTTCTAGCTTAAACAACAAAAATTAGAAACAATCAGGAATACCTTTTAATTCTTCCATCTCCTTTTTTCATTGCTTTATTTCTCTACCTCTTAATCTAAATTTCTGGAGAGAAGGCTGTGTTAGCTGTTTCTCTTTACTCCCTCACTGACTAAACTGAAATTTCAGAAGTTAGCGGTGCCTTTCCCATTTTCAAATTAATTGACTTAGTTCCAGTTGTTATCATGCTCTTCTGAACTGTTTCATGATGTTAACAGCTTGTGGAGAGCCTCACTAAGACTGAAGCTGGCTGTGAACGAACCTGCAATCCTGTCTTAGCCTCCCAAGTACTGGGATTATAGGTGTGTGCCACCACACCAGGCTGCCAAGGTATTTTCTACCTTGATACTTATTCTTCATTGATCATCATTCTTTCTTTGAAGTATTAGGTTTCTGAGCCAGGCATGGTACATATGTTTGTAATCCCAGTACTTGGGAGGCTGAGACAGGAGGATCTTGGGTTTGTGGCCAACCTCAACTACTTAGGCCCTCTGCAACTTAGTGAGACCCTGTTTCAAAATAAAGAATAAAAATACTACCGGGGTTGTAGCTCAGGGGTTCAAACCTGGTAGGGCAAAAGAAAAATAAAGTATCAGGTTTCTGGCCTGATACTGCTCTCCTTTACTGCTACTTCTCTATTCTATTCTGTTAGACCTGTTGCTTCCTTTTCATAACAACTATTTTGTAACATCCCCTTTACTGTACTAAAGTTAATAGGTGATATAACCTACATGTATATTTTATATGACTATATATATACACACACGAATAAAATTAGCACATAAAAAGAAGTTATTATATATATTAACTATAATAATTAAATATGTGTTTTAGTATGTGAAGGCTCAGGTACTTTTGTAGGAAAAGGCAGAATAAAGTAATCAGTTGCTGAATCCTTAGAATATTCATGAATGCAACAGCTACAAACTAGACTAATGCATAGGTGTGTTGGCAATTCAAATACCATGATTAACATTGCTTTGTAACATGGGGATTATCCCAGAATGACAGATACCTTTTGGTAAGATTCCAAATAAAGAATAGTCTTGGCTGGGTATGGTGACACACGCCTGTAATTCCAGTACGTGGGAGGCTGAGGCAGAAGGATTGCAGGTTTGAGATCAGCCTCAGCAATTTAGCAAGGTCCTCGTCAACTCAGTGAGACCCTGTTTGAAAATAAAAACCCAAAAGGGCTGGAGGATTAGCTTGCTCAGAGATAGAATGCCTCTTGGTTCATTCCCCAGTTATTCCTTCCCCCCAGAAAAGAATAGTCTGTAAATGTATGTGCTATTATATTTCTGGAAAACTCAGTGTATATTAAAACAGTGTAAATATGTTTTGAATATGTGTCTATGAATTAGGTCTCACCCTCACCCTCAAAGTTTGCTGATAATTTTGCTTTCTATGCATCCTTAATGAAATAAGAATAAAATATGAAATAATTGAAAAGTATTTGTCCCTTACCCATAGGAGTTGAATCAGTTTGGAACACTTCACAGACACTTTTTTTTTTAAGCTACAGTTTTTATGTTGAGTCCTCTTTCTCTTTTTTTTGGGGGGGGGTCCTCTTTCTCAATTCCTTTTTTTTTTTTTAGTACTACATTGAACTCAGGGATATTCTTTCTCTGAGCTGTACCCCATCCATTTGTGTGTTTGTTTACTTATTTATTTGAAACAGGGTCTCATTTGAAACAGGCCCTGACTGAGTGTTGCTGAGGCTAGCCACGACTGGTGATCCTCCTCTATCAGCCTCCCAAGTACTGGGATTATAATGTGTACCACTCTGCCCAGCTCTATATTTATATTTTATTTTCTGGAGATCTGGGTTCTTTAACCATTGGTGCACAGGAAAACCCAGACACATTCCTACATATGCAAAACACTCCCCCCCCTTTCCTTCTCTTTTTTTGTGGTATTAGAGATTGAAATTCCAGGGGCACTCTACCCGAGCTAAATCTCTAGCCTCTTTTATATTTTATTTTTGAGACAGGGTCTCCCTAAATTGCCCAGGCTGGCCTTGAACCTATTATCCTCTTTTCTCAGATTCACAAGTACTACTGTTACAGGCACCACCACATCCATCTTGCAAACACATTTTTAATTCTTACCGTTCATATACTTAAAAACTAAAATTATTTTTCTTAAGATAAATATCCCAGTTTCTCTAAACTTTCATAGTTCAACTAGAGAAAAATCTACATTTTGACTGTACTTGTTTTAGTTTTTTAATTTTTTAAAAATTTTTGGTGGTACTGGGGATGGAACCCAGGGGCCTTCTACCTCCAGGCTACACTCCCAGACCTATTTTATATTTTATTTGGAAACAGGGTCTCTTAAAACCAGCGAAGGCTGGCTTCGAACCTGCGAGATCCTCCAGTCTCAGCCTCCTAAGTGCGGGGATTACAAACTTGTGCCACCACACCCAGCTTGATTGTACTGGTTTTAATGTAAAGAAAACATTTCATTTCTGTAGGTTACTGATCTTATTGGTAAAGAAAAGTACTGATAAGGAAATGACTAAAACCGATTCAAACAGTGTTGACTATGTTGCTTCTGCAAGTGTTGTAAACAAATGAGAACAAGAGAACACGTGGGGAAATCATCTTTTTTTTTGGGGGGGGTGGAATCCAGGGGCCTTCTACTTCCGGGCTATACTCCCAGACCTATTTTATATTTTTATTTGGAAACAGGGTCTCACTAAGTTGCTGAGCCAGCCTCACTCAGTAGCTGAGGCTGGCTTCGAACCTGTTTGATTGTCCTGTCTCAGCCTCCCAAGCGCTGGGATTACAAGCGTGTGCCACCACGCCCAGCGAGAGATCATCTTTGAAGAGGGTTTTGGGTCCTGGTCAAGATTGATGGGTCAAGTTACAGGTGTGTTTTCATTTGGAGAGACAGAGTACTGAGGAATTTTATACCTTATTGCCTTTGTTCCCTCCTCCCCCTGAGGTAGACATATGTTAGGTCGTCATGAATTTTTACAGGACAGAAGTAATATGGGGGCTTTCAGTGAAGTAGTTAAATGCTTGAAATACTTAAGGTTTTTTTTTTTTTTTTTTGGGTAGTGCCAGAGTTGAACCCATGGCCTTGCCTGTGCTAGGCAAGTGATCTATCACTGAGCTCTTTTAGTATGTATTACTGATTATTGAGGTATATTGTTCATTTACTCTGTTCAGAGAATTGTGTTTTTAATTATATTTACTTGACTTTATAGAAAATACTTAAAATGATTACATGAGGTAGAAAAGGGATCTGGTGGTCCCACCTTTTCTAAGAGTGAGATTCCAAGGACTCCCAGGTTTGCTTGAAACAGTGGAGAGTAATGAACACTATACATATGGTGTGTTTTCTCTTATACATACATATCTATCTATATCTATCTATCTATATATAAGAACTTTAATTTGTAAGTTGGGCACAGTAAGATTAATAACAGTAATAATAAAATAGGGAGTTACAACAATGTACTATGATATAATTGTCAGCATCACTACTCTTGTGTTTAAAGGATATCATTAAGCAAAATAAGGGCTATTTGAACATAGGCATTGTGATGTCCCAGAGATGATCTGGTAACCCAGATGGCCACTAAGTGACTAATGAGCAGGTAGGTATACAGGACAGACATGATGCACAGAGGATGACTCATGATCTGGGTGGGATGGAGCATTATGGTAAGAGAGTTTATTATGCTACTCAGAACAACACAGAATTTAAAACTTATTAGTTGTTTGTTTTTAGAAATTTCCATTAATATTTTCAGATCATAATTGACTATAAGTAACTGAAACCTTGGAAAGTGAAATGATGGATAAGGAGGGGCTGCTATATAACTTTTTTCTTTTTAGGTACTAGAGATTGAACTCAGGGATGCTCTACTTTTGACCAACACTTCTAGCCTAGTGTTATTATTATTGTTTTTTTTGTGTATGTGTGTGGTACTGGGGGTGGAACCCAGGGGCTTTCTACCCCTGGGCTATCTCCCGGGGGGCTATTTTATATTTTATTTGTAAACAGGGTCTCACTAAATTTCTGAGAGCCTAAGTAGTTGAGGCTGTTTTTGAACCTGTACAATCCTCCTGTCTCAGCCTCCCAAGTACTGGGAATACAAGCGAGCACTATCACGCCTAGCTCCCTGTGTTATTTTTAAATTTGAAACCATCGTGCTAAAAAAGTCAACTCATTTTTCGTTCATTTTGGAAAATCTATATAACCCAAATGAAGTGAATAAGAATCTTTTGATATTTCTACACAGAGATAATCACTAGGTTATTTTGGAGAAGGCATAACAATGAAATGCATTTTTTGTATTTTGGGAAATTTTCTTTCCAGACCTGTAAGTTTTAAAAATTAAAGAATTTTAGCCGGGTGTGGTGGCGCATGCTTGTAATCCCCGCGCTTGGGAGGCAGAGACAGGAGGATCACTAGGTTTGAAGCCAGCCGTGCTGGCTTAAGAGACCCTGTTTCCAAATAAAGTATAAAATAGGTCTGGGAGTGTAGCCCGGAGGTAGACGGGCTTTCAGGAACCCCAGTACCACACACACAAAAAAAGAATTTTATTGGTGCATTGTAGTCATACATCTTAATGGGGTACAAGATGGTAGAGGTATACATACATCACTCATTTAGCCCTTCCCCTTTCCTACCCCATTCCCTCCTCTTCCTCCTTCTCATGTTTGGCTTAGTGATTGACTTAGATATGTTTGTGAATGTCCATCATGTACTTTAGGGGAGTTCTCTCTTCCCCCTCCCATCTCCCTCAGTTAGATCGCCTTATTTGCTTCTCTAGAGTTCCTTCCATGACCCTTTTTCTCCTAGCTTCCGTGTATTAGGGAGAGCATTAGATTTTTTACTTTTTGTGACTGACTAATCTCACTAATGTTCTCCAATTCCATCCATGTCCCTGTGACATAATTTTGTTTTTCTTTATGGGTGAGTAAAATTCCATTGTGTACATATCCCATAGTTTTTTAATCCATTCATCTATTGATGGACATCTTGGCTGGTTCCATAGTTTGGCAATTGTGAATTGTGCAGCTATGAACACTGATACGGATGCATTAGTTTGGTAGTTTGGTGGTATTGCTGGATCATATGGTAAGTTGGTTCCCATTCTGAGGATCCTCCATACTATTTTCCAAAGTGGTTGCACTAATTTGCAACCCCACCAACAGTGTATTAGAGTTCCCACTTCTCCACATCTTCACCACCATTTGTTGTTGTTTGTGGTTTTGTTTTGTTTTTGGCGGTACTGGGATTGAACCCAGGGCGACTCTACCTCCAAGCTATACCTTCAGTCCTATGTTTTTATTCTTTATTTTGAAACAGGGTCTCACTGAGTTGTGGAGGACCTCACTAAGTAGCTGAGGCTGGCCGCAAAATGTTATCCTCCTGTCTCAGCCTCCTAAATGCTGGGATTACAAGTGTGTGCCACCACGCTCAGCTTGTTGTTTGTGTTTTTAATTATTGCCATTCTAGTTGGAGTTAGGTGAAATCTCAGGGTAGTTTCTTTTTTTGTGTGTGTGGTACTGGGAATGGAACCTAGGGGCTTTCTACCTCCAGGCCACACTCCTAGATCTATTTTATATTTTATTTGGAAACAGGTTCTCACTAAGTTGCTGAGAGCCTCACTAAACTGCTGAGGCTGGCTTCAAACCTCTGTGACCCTCCTGTCTCAACATCTCAAATACTGGGATTACAAGCGTGCACCACCACACCTGGCTCTCAGGGTAGTTTTGATTTGCATCTCTCTGATTGCTAATGATGTTGAATATGTTTTCATATATTTATTGGCCATTCGAAAATTTTTTTGTGTGGTGTCTATTTAGTTCACTTGCCTATTTTTTGATTGGGTTATTTGTATTCTTAGCGGCGAGTTTCTTGAGTTCTCTTTATATTCTAGATATTAGTTCTCTATTGGAGGAATAGATGGCAAAAATTTTTCCCATTCTGTTGGCTCTCTGTTGAAGTTCTTGATGGTTTCCTTTGCTGTATAGAAGCTCTTCAGTTTAATGCAATCTCACTTACTGATTCTCCTTTTAATTTCTTGTGCCTTTGAGGTCTTGTAGAGAAAGTTTTTACACATGCCTATGTGTTGAGTGTTGGACCTATATATGCCCTCTTCAAGGAGCTTCATGGTTTTTGGTCTGATTTCCAAGTCTTTGATCCATCTTGAATTGACCTTTTTGCAGGGTTAGAAAGTGGGGTTGATTTCCATTTTTATGCCTATGGTTAATCAGTTCTGCCAACACCTTTTGTTGAAAAGGCTATCTGTTTTTTAGTTGATGTTTTTGACCCCTTTGTCAAAAAACAGTTGGCTGTAGGTGTGTGGATTTGTTTCTGAGTCTTCTATTTTACCCCATTGGTTTATGTGTCTGTTTTTGTGCCAATACCATACTGTGTTGATTACTATGACTTTTTAGTATAGTTCAAAGTCAGGTATTATGATGTCTCCTGCATAGTTATTTATTTTCTTATTTTTTTTGCGGTACCGGGGGTGGAACCCAGGGCATTCTATCTCTCAGCTACACTTCCAGCCCTATTTTTTTATTCTTTATTTTGAAACAGGGCTTTACTCAGTTGCAAAGGGCCTCACTAAGTAGCTGAGGCTGTCCGCTCCATTCTTCTGTCTCAGCCTCTCAAATGCTGAGATTACAAGTGTGTGCCACCACACCCGGCTCCTGCATAGTTCTTGTTGCAGAAAAAGTGTGAGATTCATTCAGCAGCCATTCATACAACCTCAGTTAAAAAACAGTTAAAGCTTCTGTGGAACATCATGTTGAAGGCTGCTGGGTGCCAAGCTGAGTTCTTCTGGGCAGTCTGGGAAGGCTTCGTCCATGGAACACGCTGCGGCTTGAGCTGGCGGCAGCACAAAGCAGACAGCTAGGCAGGTGCCTGGCCGCTCCAGACCTGGAATTTATGATTCCTGGGTTCTCTGACCTTTGCTCTTGTGTAACGATGAGTAATTATCCTTACAATATGTCTGTGATACCTTTTCATAGCCCCACCTAATGACTGCTTAATGAATTTTGTAGGTGAACATTCACTTATATACAAAAGCAAATATGTTTTTATGGGGGTATACACACACACACACATACATGTATAATAGGTATAAATGTTTTAAAAATTTTTTGACATGAAATGGTTATGAATAGAATATATTTATGCGAGGTTAATATAAAAGATTGATAGTGTAATATTTTATATTTTGGTTTTTTTTTGTAGTACTGGGGGTGGAACCTCCAAGCTACACTCCCAGACCTATTTTATATTTTATTTGGAAACAGGGTCTCACTAAGTAGCCGAGAGCCTCACTAAGTAGCTGAGGCTGGCTTCGAACCTGTGCAATCCTCCTGTCTCAGCCTTCCAAGTGTGGGGATTACAAGCGTGCGCCACCATGCCTGGCACTATATTTTAGTTTAATAAATTGATATTAAATATAGCTTCAAGTATACAAATTCAAATGATTGAGACATCCCACATAACCAGTATTTTGAATAATTTTGTTTTTTACTTTTTCCCATGCATTCTTTTGCCTTTCTACCACTAAACTGATATCCTTTGAGTTGTCTTTTCTTTTCTTTTTTTTTTTTTTTTTTTTTTGCGGGTCTGGGGATGGAACCCAAAGGCATTCGACCTCCAAGCTACACCGCCTGCCCTGTTTTTATTCTTTATTTTGAAACAGGTTCTCACTAAGTTGTGGAGGGCCTCACTAAGTAGCTGAGGCTGTCCACGAACTGCGATCCTGTGGTCTCAGCCTCCCAAAGGCTGGGATTACAAGTGTGCCTCACCATGCCCTGCTTCCTTTGAGTTTTCATTAATCGTTTTTGCCACTGTTGGAGAATGAATGTAATTTATTGTTTTATGTGTCTGTTAGCTCTTTAACTATTAAAATATACGAAGCAACATGGCTGCTTTTACTTTTCATGTAACAGCTATTTTCTGTATTTTAAGAAATGACTTAAGTAATACTTCCAATTTTGTTTTTCTTTTTTGTGGGGAGGTCAAAGCTAGGGGCATTCTACCTCTGAACTATAACTTGAAACCCCTCTCCCCCTTCAACTCTGAAATGGTCTTGCGAGGTTGCTTCGGTTGCTGAGGGTCTCTGCAGGACCGGCTTGGAACCTGCAGTCCTGTCTTCTTCCAAGTATTGGAATTACAGGCACATGCAACCAGGTATGCAACCATACCTGGCTCAAATTCTATGGTTTATTTCTTAGAAATTTTTCTTAGTAAGGAAAATCAAGGAAACAAATTCTCCCTTGAATCTTCTAGCACCTCCTCCCTTTTGTAAAATGTGAATAAAAGCTTGGGCAGTTTACATGGGGAATTACTTTATATATAGACGTAAAGACGATATTTTGATATTATTGTTTATGCATTGTAAAGAAGGTGCTGTTTTTGTAGTACTTAGTTATATCCCAATAGACTAATGAATTGTCTCCAATAAATACTATCCTCTTAGGACTAGAGTTTGCAGTTCCTATGTTGCAACCAGTAAGGTTAGAGTTCACATAGTAACTGGGCTGAGGGAATTCTTGTGTGTCTAGTAAGAGGTAAAAGGTATGGAAGAAAGTGTATAGGTCACCTCCAGGTCCAGAACACATGCAGAAGGAGCTGTTGCTTTGGTTCCCCATGCTGGGGTCTGGGCTGCCTTTGTCTCCAGATACTTCCAGTGAGATGTGTTGGCAACTGACCAGATTGGAAATATACCGTCTCGGGTTCCAGGCCTACTTCGTCTCCTCTGAGGTGGTGTATGGGGACAGCAGCACCTGGGTGGATGCCCACTTTACCAGAGATCAGTCTCCTGCCTGGAGAGCTGTGCTGCTTATCTGCTTGCAGGCCGGGAGCAGCCTGCCAAATACAGGTCAGGAGGTATACATGACTTGTAAAATAATCCACTCCTTTTCCAATTAGGCTGTTCCACTCTTGAGCCTTATTTAGTTATTGTTTAATGTTATTAACTTTTTTTTTTTTTTTGAGAGTTTGGGGATGGAATCCAGGGGCATTCCACTTCCGAGCTACACTCCCTGCCCTATTTTTTTTAAGCGGATCTGGGGATGGAACCCAGGGGCATTCGACCTCCGAGCTACACCCCCTGTCCTATTTTGAAACCGGGTCTCACTGAGTTACAGAGGGCCTCACTAAGTAGCTGAGGCTGTCCGTGAACTGCAATCCTCTGGTCTCAGCCTACTGAATGCTGGAATTACATGAATGTGCCACCACGCCCGGCTCCTATTTTTTATTCTTCATTTTGAAACCGGGTCTCACTGAGTTACAGAGGGCCTCACTAAGTAGCTGAGGCTGTCCGTGAACTGCAATCCTCTGGTCTCAGCCTCCCAAATGCTGGGATTACAATCGTGCGCCACTACCCCTGGCATTATTAACAGTTTTGATGTCTACTCATTAGTAATGTATTTGTGAGAGTATGGCGTATGCAAAAAAATCATATAAGTTAACGGGAAGTGGCTTTTTAAATGGAGTTGACTAATGTATTCCTAATAAAGTTTTTTTGTGTTTATGGAATGTATAGAATATCATTGCTTTAAGATTTCATTCTGCCCATCTTTTGATACTCAGTTCAAAATGGATTCCTTTTTCCTGTGTCCTGCACTGTGTCCTTTACCCCTATTCCTCCAAGAATGCTTTGTGTCAGCACTTTAAATATGGCTGTACTTGTTTGTTTTTCTCTTTCAGTAGGTTTTGTTCTTGTGTCTTCAAGGAACTAGTACTTTGCCCTGTTGTAAAATATGGTCAGTGAGCTGGGCGTGGTGGCGCACGCTTGTAATCCCCGTGCTTGGGAGGCAGAGACAGGAGGATCGCGCAGGTTCGAAGCCAGCTGTGCTCGCTGGCTTAGGAGATCCTGTTTCCAAATAAAAATGAAAAATAGGTCTGGGAGTGTAGCCCGGATATAGAAGGCTTCCAGGAACCCCATTACCACCAAAAAGAAAAAAAAAATATGGTCAGTGAATGTTAGAGGGCAAGGCGGTACGTGCCTGTGATCCTAGTACTTGGGAGGCTGAGACAGGAGAATTGTAGGTTTAAGGCCAGCCCTAGCAACTTAGACCCTGTTTCAAAATAAAAAGGGCTGGGGGTATAGTGCAGAGGTAGAATGCCCCAGGACCATCCTCCCTAAATATGCTCAATAAATGTCTATTCAGTAAATAATTTTTCATAAGCTTAAAATGTGAATACATTGTCCATTTCTTTTTTTTGTGGTACTGGAGATTGAGCCCAGGAGCATTTTTACTTCCAAGTTACACCCCAGCCGTATTTTATTTTTTATTTTGAAATGGGGTCTCACCAAGTTGCAAAGGGCCTCACTAAGTAGCTGAGGCTTACTGCGAACTTGAGATCTCCCTGTTTCAACCTCCCAAGTACTGTGATTACAAACATGTGCCACCATGCCCGACTGTCCATTTCTTTCTTTCTTTTTTCTTGCAGTACTGGGGATGGAACCCAGGGTCAATTCTACCTCTGAGCTACTCCCCCAGCCCTATTTTTTATTCTTTATTTTGAAACAGGGTCTCACTGAGTTGCAAAGGGCCTCACTAAATAGCTGAGGCTGGCTGTGAACCGCAATCCTCCTATCTCAGCCTCTCCAATGCTGGAATTAAAAGTGTGCTCCACCACGCCTGGCTGTCTATTTCTTTTAAAAATTATTTCTTACAAGTAGTGGAAGGAGATCTGGGGAAAGAAGGGAGATCTGGGGAGGGAAACAGACCAAATAACTTTATGTGCATGTATGAACATATCACTGTGAATCTTACTATCATGTACAATTACAATTGACCAATAAAATTTTTTTTGTAGTATTGGGGATGGAACCCAGGGGCCTTCTACTTCTGGGCTACATCCCCAACCTATTTTATATATTATTTGGAAATAAGCTCTCACTAAGTTGCTGAGAGCCTCACTAAGCTGCTGAGGCTGGCTTCGAACCTGCGCAATCCTACTGTCTCAGCCTCCCCAGTACTAGGATTACAAACGTGCACCATCACGTCCAGCTCCAATACAATTTTTAAAAAACAGTTTTCTAGCCGGGCGTGGTGGCGCATGCTTGTAATCCCCGCGCTTGGGAAGCAGAGACAGGAGGAGCGCTCAGGTTCGAAGCCAGCCGTCCTGGCTTAGGAGACCCTGTTTCCAAAAAATAAAATAGGTCTGGGAGTGTAGCCTGGAGGTAGAAGGGTTTCCAGGAACCCCAGTACCACAAAAATAAATAAATAAATAAATAAATAAATTAAAAACAGTTTTCTCCAATATGAATTCTAGGCCAAATTGGGATAGTTAAGTTAAAAATCCACTTACTGTTCTGGTTGTGTATGTGTGTGCTTGTGTGTGTGTTTCTGAAGATTGAGCACAGGAGTGTTTTACCTCTGAGATATACCCCCAGCCTTCCGTATGTATGTATGTATGTATGTATGTATGCATGCATGCATGCATGCATGCATGTATGTATGTATTGTGTACTGGGATGGAACCCAGGGGCATTCTACCTCCAAGCTATATCCCCAGCCCTATTTTTTATTCTTTATTTTGAAACAGGGTCTCACTAAGTTGCAGAGGGCTTCACTAGGTAGCTAAGGCTGTTAGTGAACCTGAGACCTTCCTGTCTCAGCCTCTCAAGTACTGAGATTACAAACATGCACCACCACACCCGGCCTTTATTCTTTATTTTGAAACAAGGTAAAAGTTGCAGAGAGCCTAACTAAATTGTTGAGGTTGGCTGAAAACTTGTGATCCTCCTGTCTCAGCCTCCCAAGTATTGGGATTACAAGTGTGTGCCACCATGCCTGGCTTTATTTATTTTATTTTTGGTGGTACTGGGGTTCCTGGAAACCCTTCTACCTCTGGGCTATACTCCCAGACCTATTTTTATACTTTTTATTTGGAAACAGGGTCTCTTCGAACCTGTGTGATCCTTCTGTCTCTGTCTCCCAAGTGCGGGGATTACAAGTGTGCACCACCATGCCCGGCTATTTTTTTAAATTTTGAAACAGGATCTTACTAAGTTACTGAGGCTTACTAAGTTTTGAACCTGTGATCTTCCTGTCTCAACCTCCTAAGTACTGGGATTACAGGTGCACACCACTGTGCCTGGCTCACTTTACTGTTTTTAGTTGCTGCATTGTGTCTTGTAGTCCATATACAGAATAATTTATTAAACTATTCTCTTATTCTCTTTAAGCATTTAAAGTGTTTCCAGTTTTTTCTCCTATCATACCTATCCCTGGTTTATACTAAGGAGTGCTGATTCAGAGGAATTACAGGTTATGTCTCACTAACAGTAGGAACAACTCAATGTGATAGCTTTTTAGTTTTTAATGACTGTAATGGGTAAAAAAAAGTATTTCACTGTTATTTTGATTATATGTATATATTAATGGCTTTTCTCAAGGAAATATCAGATTTCAGTTATGAAGAATGGATAAAACATGATCTTCTGGTATGCTTCTTTACACAAATATTGGATATTGTTGGCTATTTGAAACTTAAATTTTGTTTAAAAGGCTTAAAAAATGAATTTGTGAGTTTTATGAAGAAACACTTAATTCCCTTCTTCCAGTTCATTTTAGTTTAGTATTTATTTGATTCAAGTTGTAATGCCAGAGAAAAAAACGTATTATTTGCTCTTCAGTTTCTGGAATCAGATGCTTTGAAGGCTAAGACCTTGGGGAACATCCTGAAACTCAGCAGAAAGCAGCTTGTTTAATAAAATATGGAACAAAGATACATTATAGTTCTGATTTAGTGGAATTTAGAAATAAGTATGAATTTTAATTTGGAAAGTAAGCAAGAATGAATTAGATATCAGATACACTTGGGAAGCCAGGTATGGTGGCACAAATCTGTAATCCCAGTACTAGGGAGGCTGGATCACAGGTTTGAGGACAGCCTTAGTGAAGTAGCAAGACTCAGTAAACTAGCAAGACCTTGTTTTCAAAACCTCTGGGGTCAGCCAGGCGTGGTGGTGTATGCTTGGGAGGCATATGCTTTTAATACCAGCATTTGGGAGGCAGAGGCAGGAGGATCTCGGTTCACAGACAGCCTCAGCTACTTAGTGAGGCCCTTTGTAACCAAGTGAGACCCTGTTTCAAAATAAAGAATAAAAAATAGGGCTGAGGGTGTAACTTGGAGGTAGAATGCCCCTGGGTTCCATCCCTAATTATTGCAACAAACAAACAAGCAAACAAACAAACAAAAACCCACAAAATCTCTGGGGTTAATCCCCAGTACTCCCCCCACCTTCACAAATACACTCAGGAGTATAGCCTCTGCGTTATGATTAAGTATTTTGTATTTGGTTAGTAGTGCCATGATATATACCATAAACAATCTGAAACAAGTTGGAATATGATACAAAAGGTAATGATTATAAACCACCCAAGCTGGGTGTGTTGGCACACACGGAGTCTCAGCTGCTCCAGAGGCTGAGGCAGGAGGATTTCTTGCATCCAGGAGCTTGAGGCCAGCTTGGGGAGCATAGTGAGACCCCCATCTCAAAAGCTACAGCAACAGATCTAAACACAACTATAAATATCAAAGATTGTACGTAATTCCCTCTGACATAAATTCCATTTTTGCTAGTGTTATTTCTTACTCCATTCATTTATTTATTTTATTTTATTTTATTTTTTTGGTGGTACTGGGGGGTGGAACCCAGAGGCTTTCAACCTCTGGGCTATACTTCCAGACCTATTTTATATTTTATTTGGAGATGGGGTTTCACTAAGTTGCTGAGAGTCTCACTAAGTAGCTGAGGCTGGCTTTTTTTTTTTTTTTTTGTCTTTTATTTATTTTTTTTTTAATTAGTTTATTTTTTAAATTGGTGCATTGTAGTCATATATCAATCACATTGGAGTACAAGACTTGAGAGGATATACAAGCACACATCATCCAATTAGCCCTCCTCCAGCCCCCGTCCCATTCCCTCCCCCTCCCTCCATCCCACACTTCTTTGGTGATTTACTTTGATACATTTGTTTATGTACCTCCTGCATTTTAAAGAGGCTCCGTCCTCCAGTATTACATACCCTCTGATTGGTCACATTAGTTGCTTCACTATAGGGCCCTTTCTATAGCTCAACCTCTTCCTGTTGCCCTTTTCCTCCTAGTTATTGCTGATTAAGAGAAGCGTCTGATTTATATTTTCTGCGATATTTCTCTGTGCATGCTGCGTTGCAAGTACCAATCCCACTCTTGATGGTCCCAGTAGTGGCCTGGCTACTCAGTGGATTGAACCAGACCTCGCTGGCTCACGCAGCGGCCTTGCCTCATGGGAGGACCCAGTTCTGGTCTCGCTGGCCCCTGAACCGGTCAAACCCCTAAGCTGGCTTTGGTCCCGACCTTGGAGGCCGCAGGAGTGAACTTGCCTCACGCCAGGCTCCGATGCTGGCCATTGGCCCCTGCACCGGTCTAACCCCTTGGCAGGATTCCAATCCCGGCCTCGGAGGCCCCAACACTGGTAATGCCTCACGGCAGGCTCCGATGCCGGCCTCACTGGCCCCAGCACCGGCCTAACCCCTTGACAGGCTTTTATCCTGGCCTCAGAGGCCCCAGTACCGGCCTTGCCTCGCGGCAGGCTCCGATGCCGGCCTCGCTGGCCCCAGCACCGGCCTAACCCCTCGGCAGGCTCTTATCCTGGCCTCGAAGGCCCCAGTACCGGCCTTGCCTCACGGCAGGCTCCGATGCTGGCCTCGCTGGCCCCAGCACCGGCCTAACCCCTCGGCATGCTCCGATCCCGGCCTCGGAGGCCCCAGCACTGGTCATGCCTCACGGCAGGCTCCGCTGCCGGCCTCGTTGGCCCCAGCACCGGCCTAACCTCTCGGCAAGCTCTTATCCTGGCCTCGGAGGCCCCAGTACCGGCCTTGCCTCACGGTAGGCTCCGATGCCGGCCTCGCTGGCCCCAGCACCGGCCTAACCCCTCAGCAGGCTCTTATCCTGGCCTCGAGGCCCCAGTACCGGCCTTGCCTCAAGGCAGGCTCCGATGCCGGCCTCGCTGGCCCCAGCACCGGCCTAACCCCTCAGCAGGCTCTTATCCTGGCCTCAGAGGCCCCAGTACCGGCCTTGCCTCACGGCAGGCTCCGATGCCGGCCTCACTGGCCCCAGCAGCGGCCTAACCCCTCGGCAAGCTCTTATCCTGGCCTCGGAGGCCCCAGTACCGGCCTTGCCTCACGGTAGGCTCCGATGCCGGCCTCGCTGGCCCCAGCACCGGCCTAACCCCTCGGCAGGCTCTTATCCTGGCCTCGAGGCCCCAGTACCGGCCTTGCCTCAAGGCAGGCTCCGATGCTGGCCTCGCTGGCCCCAGCACCGGCCTAACCCCTCAGCAGGCTCTTATCCTGGCCTCAGAGGCCCCAGTACCGACCTTGCCTCAAGGCAGGCTCCGATGCCGGCCTCACTGGCCCCAGCACTGGCCTAACCCCTCGGCAGGCTCTTATCCTGGCCTCGGAGGCCCCAGTACCGGCCTTGCCTCACGGCAGGCTCCGATGCCGGCCTCGCTGGCCCCAGCAGCGGCCTAACCCCTCGGCAGGCTCCGATCCCGGCCTCGGAGGCCCCAGCACTGGTCATGCCTCAAGGCAGGCTCCGATGCCGGCCTCGCTGGCCCCAGCACCGGCCTAACCCCTTGGCAGGCTCTTATCCTGGCCTCGGAGGCCCCAGTACCGGCCTTGCTGAGGCTGGCTTTGAACCTGTGCGAGCCTCCTGTCTCAGCCTCCCTCTTACTCCGTTTTGATTGTTATTTATAATGGTCAAAGTCTAAAGCACTTTATACATATTATACAATATCATATAATTTCTTCAGGATTTTGTAGTGTCTTGAGTGTTCTGCAGTAAGTGAGTAGTTTTATTTAATTGCTTTATGGTACTCAGTTTGTGCCGGTATTGGAAAATTGCTTTTGTATTAATTTCAAAAATGTAAAAAGTAGTCAGGGCCTGGTTGGTTGCTCTGTGGGCACACAGGCGGGAGGGGGTGGCAGCTACTACAAAGCAGGGTTCCTCTCTCTCTTTGCCCTTCATTCTAATAATTAACCTATAGTAAAAGCCTTAGAGGCAATTGAAGCCTGTAGCCCTAAAAATCTATAGAGGCAATCAGTGCCTTTGTTTACCTTCTCTCCTCTGTGACCTGGCCTGAGTGTAGGAAAGGTAAACTCTGTGCTGCTTTAAAGCACCAATAGTTGATGAGCAACCAATACTGCCCAATACAATAGAGGCAAAGGCCAGTAGATTAATGACCCTGTGCTTAGTAAGTGCACTGTCCAGAGACTAGTCCATTACCTTGATAACACTGAAAATACCAATACTAAATCTACTTAAGGGCTGGGGTCCTAGGAGGGGGAGAGTTCCATTTTTGGACTCTCCAGCATGCACGCCAAGCATGCTGCTTTTTCCTTCTCTATTTCCTACTGATTTTGTAATAAAGACTTGTTAAAGCTGCACCGAGCTGCCTATCAGTTTTTTTTTTTTTTTTGGTGGTTCTGGGGTACCTGGAAACCCTACTCCCTCCGGGGTACACTCCCAGACCTATTTTTATACTTTATTTGGAAACAGGGTCTCACTAAGTTGCTGAGAGCCTCACTAAGTAGCTGAGGCTGGCTTCGAACCTGTGTGATCCTCCTGTCTCAGCCTCCCAAGCGCTGGGATTACAAGCGTGCGCCACCACGCCTGGCTGGAAACAGGGTCTCTTAAGCCAGTGCGGCTGGCTTTGAACCTGCACGATCCTCCTGTCTCTGCCTCCCAAGCGCGGGGACGTCACTATGCCCGGCTGCCTGTCAGTTTTAGTTTTTCTATTCAACAAACTTTAGTTGAATATCAAACCATTTAAACCATAGCAAGTTAGCCGGGCGTGGTGGCGCTCGCTTGTAATCTCCCCCCCCCCCCACGCGCTTGGGAGGCTGAGACAGGAATTGCGCAGGTTCGAAGCCAGCCTCAGCTAGTTAGTGAGGCTCTCAGCAACTTAGTGAGACCCTGTTTCAAAAATAAAAAATATAAAATAGGGCTGGGAGTATAGCCCAGAGGTAGAAAGCTTCTGGGTTCCACCCCCTGTACCACACACACACACACAAAAAAAAAAAAAAAAAAAAAATAACAAGTTAATATGTTTTAGTTTAATGAGTAAGGAATAGGTTTCAAATAATTCTTCCTTCACTTTTTTTTATTTCTCTGAGAGAAGGGAAAATACTTTAAGACTGAACATAAGCCAATCATTTATACCATCATTTGACTCTATTTGGTAGTTAAATTCTTACTAAAAATATGCTTTTTAAGAAAATTTGCATTTTAAGATTGGCATGGTGGCACATATTTGCAATCCCATTACTTGGGAGGTTGAGACAGGAGGATTGCAGGTTTGTAGACAGCCTTAACAAATAGTGAGAGTCATTATTAACAAATAGTGAGACCCTGTTTCAGAATAAAAATAAAACAGTAAGGCTGGGGGTGCAGCTCAGAGGTAGGATGTCCCTAGGTTTAATCCCCTCCCTCATTTTATTTGCATTTTAAGACCAGTATATTTAAAGTTTTTTTTTTTTTAAATTTTGGCAGTACTGAAAATTGAACCCAGGGACATTATACCTACGAGCTATACCCCAGCCCTATTTTTTATTCTTTCTTTCTTTATTATTTTTGGTGGTACTGGGGGTGGAACCCAGAGGCTTTCTACCTCTGGGCTATACTCCCAGACCTATTTTTTATATTTTATTTGGAAACAGGGTCTCACTTAAGTTGCTGAGAGCCTCACTAAGTAGCTGAGGCTGGCTTTGAACCTGTGCGATCCTCCTGTCTCAGCCTCCCAAGCGCCGGGATTACAAGCGTGCGTCACCATGCCCAGCTCCTTATTCTTTATTTTGAAACATGGTCTCACTAAGTTGTAGAGGGCCTCACTAAGTAACTGAGGCTGGCTACGAACCTGTGATCCTCCTGTCTCAGCCTCACAAGTACTGGGATTACAAGTTTGCGCCACCACACCTGACTAAATGTTCTAATTGATGAAGTTGCCTTTCTTTTTTGAAACTTTATCGTAATGTGTTAGTTTCACTTTAGGTATCATATGTTGTATTCATTAGCATTTTTGGGTAATGACAATCATTGGTAAAATAAGATATCTTTAATTTTTTTGTGGTACTGGGGATTGAACCAGAGACATTTTACCTCCCAGGTACACCCCCAGCCCTTTTTATTATTTTTTGTGTTTTGAAACAGGGTCTTGCTAAGTTGCTGAGGTTGAGCTTGAACCTGTGTTCCTTCTGTCTCAGCCTCCCAAGTACTGGAATTACAGGTGTGAGCTACCACCCTTGGCTAAAACAGGACATGGTTAATACACAATGTGAAAAGGCTACTTAGTGTGTGTCTTGAAATTTTTTCTTTACAGAGACAGATTAAGGTACATGCTAGTTTTGAAATTTTATAGAAATGAACTAATAATAATACATGTTTGCTTTCTCAGAAACTGTAATCTTAGCACTTGAGACTAGATTATTCATAGCTATATTTAGCCATTTGGGTTGAAGAGGACATTCACTATTCATCTGTTCAATGGACGTGTGTGTGTGTGTGTGTGTGTGTGTGTGTGTGTGTGTGTGTAGATTGAACTCAGGGGCCTTCTACCTCTGAGCTATACCCTCAGACTTATTTATTTATTTATTTATTTATTTATTTATTTATTTATTTATTTATTTATTTATGGAACTGGGGATGAAAGGGGCATTCTACCTCTGAGCTATACCCCAGCCGTATTTTTTATTCTTTATTTTGAAACAGGGTCTCACTGAGTTGTCAAGGGCCTCACTAAGTAGTTGAGGCTGTCCACGAATCACAACCCTCCTGTCTCAGCCTCCCAAATGCAGGGATTACAAGCATGTGCCACCACGCCCGGCTCTGTTTTTATTTTTTATTTGGAAACAGGGCCTTGTTAGTTTGCTGAAAGCCTCACTAAGTTTCGAGGCTGGCTTCAAATCTGTGATCCTCCTGTCTCAGCCTCTCAAGTACTTGTGTTACAGCATATGCCACCACTCCTGGGTTCAGTCAACAAGTATTTAATAATTTCCTCTCATGTATTAGGTGCTAGCTATTTATGAACATGCAGGACATGGTTATGGACAAGCAGGAACATGGTTCTTGTCTTTAAGTGCTAAGGAGGGATTAAAATTTAACAAAATACAAAACAAGAGAGTGAAACTAGTACTGTATGAAGTTATAAAACAGTTGCTGAAGGATTATCACATCAGAAGGGGTATGGTGGAAAACATCAGGGAGGAGGAGAGGTTTTCTTAAAATTTGAAACAGTGGATAGTTAATGCCATACCTGAAGTACAGGGGCAAGGCCCGTTTGTCAGGAGGAGTGCACATCATGTTCATGGAATGGTGAATCTTCAGTGTGCTTGGCGCACTGAATACATACAAGTACCCAAGACATGCTTGGAGAATTCGACCCACTTAGTTTAGTGAGAGGAATACCATCTGAATCCCTCCACCTCCAACATGGAGTTGACATTGATCTTTGCTAATGATGACTCAGATTTCATGTATTTCTTCTACTATCACCTAGAGAAACTTTCTATTCAAGGTTAGATTCAGGGATGGGGTTGTGGGGTGTCGCCTTAACAAATGAGTACTTGTGCTGGATTTCTGAGTGAAACTAATTCTGAGTAACCTTACTCCAAATATTAAAGTCAGGCGAGTCTTGTAAAGTGCAGGGAGGATACTGGAGAGGACTTCCAAATGGCTTTCACAGTTCTTTGCTCTGTATAACTTCCATAAACATATTTTCCTTTGCAATTTGAATCTGAATTACAGCAAGGCATTTTGTTGGAAAATAAAGGATGGGTTGAAATGTAGTTACTGTTTTTTTTTTTTTTTAATTTTTGGTGGTACTGGGAATGGAACCCAGGGGCCTTCTACCTCCGGGATTCCCAGACCTACTGTTTTTTAATGTTCCTAAGTTTAAAGTAGCTTTATGTTGTTCTAGATTTAATTTGGTTTCTGTCCCTTTTCTTAACTTAAGGTGAACGTATCTTATTCCTTCCAGAGAATCATTTTTTTTAAAGTCTTTTTTCTATAGCTGGTTTAAAAAGTAAAGAAGAAAGAAAATATTTATTGTTTAGTCATTTAACATAGTGATTATTACAAATCTCCTCTAATTTCTTCTTTGTCTGCTGCTTATTCAGTTAAATTGTGCTACACAAGTTAACATTTTCTTAACTGGTTTGTTGCTGTGGTTATTAGACTTTTCATGCCCTGATATCCCATCCCGAGATTCAGGTTTCCTTTCTCTTCTTTCCTTTTCCCCTGTAAGCCTGTTTTCCATCTGCCCTTGTTTCCTTGCCCCATATCCATTATTTTTGTACTTACTATGTCTTAAACTGAAAATAGATTTTCTGTTTGACTAAGAATTCTGACTTTTCATGGACTTCTCTGAAATATACTTGTTGCAGATTTTTCTTTTCACAAAAGAACAAATTTTAGTCTTTTCCTCAAAGTGTTTTTAGTATTCTCTTAAGGTTTTAGTTTTCTCTGTCCTTGGGGAAATAGCCTACAGGCATAAGGTCTGGTTCTGATTTTGAATGGGAAATAGTATATGGATCACATGGTTGGGTTCACTGAACTGGTAACCCCCTCTTGTGAAATTAGGGCCTTGAAATTGGCTTGTTAAAAGGGATTTTCAATATTCCTCTCTTTTCTTTGTCTTGTACTTCAGTGGTGTTCACAGGATGGAATTCTTTGCTTTTTTTTTTTTTTTTTTGTGGTACTGGGGATGGAACCCAGGGGCATTCTACCTCGGAGCTATATCCCCAGCCCTATTTTTTTATTCTTTATTTTGAAACAGGGTTTCACTGAGTTGCAAAGAGGCTCACTAAATAGCTGAGGCTGTCCTTGAACTGTGATCCTCTGGTCTCAGCCTCAGCCTCTCGAATGCTGGTATTACCAGCGTGTGCCGCCACACCCGGCTGGAATTCCTTATTTTCATCATGAAATATTTTATAGAAGTAGTAGTTTCTACCTCTGAGATGGTATCTGATATCTCACTGAGTTGCAAAGTAGCCGAAGCTGTCTGCAAACCCCATTCCTCTGATCCCTGCCTCCCGAATGCTGGGATTACAAGCATGCGCCACCACACCCGACCCTACCTCTATTTTGAAACAGAGTCTCACTAAATTA
Organism: Muscardinus avellanarius; assembly: GCF_963383645.1. Classification (NCBI taxonomy): domain Eukaryota; kingdom Metazoa; phylum Chordata; class Mammalia; order Rodentia; family Gliridae; genus Muscardinus; species Muscardinus avellanarius. Next base: position 37,433,705 of record NC_137794.1, on the reverse strand, counting down.
GGGAGAAATGGGTCATAGGAGGAACTCTTGGAAGAGGATCAGTAACTTTTAACTCTGTTTACATTGTCTTTGGATATACAATATTTTTTTTTTATTTTTTAGGGAGTTTATTTACTCTTTTGTTGCCTGTGCCATTGAAATCATATCCAAGAAATCACTTCCAATTTCAATGTTGTGAGGTTTTATGACCCAGATTTTCTTCTAAAAGCTTATAGTATTAAGATTTATATTTAGGTCTTTTATCTATTTTGAGTTAATATTTGTATATGTGTTAGATAAGGGTCCAATTTTATTCTTTTTCATTTATTATTATTTTTCAACAATATTTAGTTAAAAGACTAGTATTTCCTCCACCAAAAGTTCATGGAAACCTTGTCAAAAATAACTTGACAATGTATGGAAGAATTTATCTCTAGGCTTTTATTTAGCTCCAATGGTTTATATATCTGCCTTTAGAACAGTACTACATTGTTTCAATTATTGTAGCTTTATATGGTTTGAAATCAGAAAACATACATCTTCTAGCTTTGTTCTCCTTTGAGACTGTTTTGGGTATCTAGAGTCCATATTCCATATCAGGATAGATTTTTTCTGAAAAATAAATAAATAAATGTATGATAGTTTCACCTAAAAAAAAAAAAAAGAAAAAATATTCTCTGGTAAGAAAGAAAGCAAAAAGAAATATTGAAATGTTATCTTTAAGTCATCAAAAGTTTGGTACCAGACAAATGAAACTGTTATGTGAGATTATCAATGTTAATATTGTATAAATTGTTATAATACTAGATGTCAACCAGTAAGCCAAGCGTGGGAAGGAGGGATGGGGAGGGAATGGGGTGGGGATCGTGGTAGGGGCTAACTGGGCGAGATGTGCATGTATGTCTACAAAAGTATTTTCTTTATACCACTATGATGTGTAAATACATTGCACCAATAAAAAATAAATTAAAAAAAAATTTTTAGCAGAGGGCCTCACTAAATTGTTGAGACTGGCTGTGAACCTGTGATTCTTTTCTCTCAGCCTTCCAAGTACTGGGATTACAGGCATGCACCACTATGCCCTGTTCAATTTAATTTTTTGAAGCAGAGTAGCAGACTTTCTCATATTGAAGACAAAAGTTACAGTGGCAGATAAGCTGTAAGAAAAGCTGAAAATTCTGCTGGAGTACATTCTTTTGGAGAAAGTAGTGTGGTGTATTAATTAAGAACACAATAAGGCCAGGAGTGGCGACACACATCTGTAATCACAGTATTTGGGAGGCTGAGATAGGAAGACTATAGGTTCAAGGCCAGTCCTAGCAATTTAGAGAGATCATTGGCAACTTAGTGAGATACTCTTTCAAAATAAAAATAAAAAGGGCTGGGGGTATTGCTCAGAGGTAGAATGCCCCTGGGTCAAATCCTAGTACCAATGAAGATAAAACAAACAAATGAAAACAAAACAAAAACACAGTATCTTAATTTCTTGGATCTATACATTTTTTTTTAGTTGGCATTCATTTACTTATTTATGGGGTACAGTTTGATAATTCACTGTGTACAAAGTATAATGACGAAAGTAGAGTAATTAGTATTTTTCATCTTTTCAGATATTACCATTTCTATGTGTTGGGAACTTTCAGGTTCTTTTCTAGTTATCTTTTTTTTTGGTTTCCAAGGAATTTATTTAAACAGACCTTTAGAGGGCTCTAGAAACCTGCATTTTAATAAGTCTTTGATTAAAAGTGTGGAATCAATTTAAACACTGTGTTTGTGTACATAATACAACAAAGTTAAAAGCCCTATGAACATAACAATTCTTTATACAGAGTATTAATAGATACCTAAATAAAATCTGATTTGGAAAATGAAACATATGTATATAGTTATATTCATAAGTTTGCTAAGTCACAAGCTATACAATGAGAAACATCAATGTGGCAAATCCAAGTAGAAATGAAGACATTCCTCTGGATTCCCACGTTTCATGGAGCTTATACACATATACAATTGGCTGCTGCTTTGGGGTTGAACGTCCTTCTGAGTACCCATCATTGGTCCCTACCAGCACAGAGACTTCTCCACGCTCCCCTCTAGTATCTTGAAATGTAAAATAAATTGTAACAGACGTAGTTATCCCTCCTGTGCCATAGAACAGTAGAACCATTTCTCCTGTTTACCTCTGGATACTTTTTATCTAATCTCTCATTAGTTCCCCTCCCTCAAATGTTTTCTATCTGCCCTTGTCTAGCATTTTACTCTGTGCTTCTTCTCTGATCAACTTTTTTAGTTTCCACAAATGAGAACGTAAAGTATTTGTTTTTGTGTGTTTGGCTTATTTTACTTGTTTCTTTTGTCCTCTAGTTTTATCCATGTGGCCACAGAGACTATTTCCTTTCTTATGGTTGAATAATATTCCATTAAATAGTATTTAATTGTGTAAATATACCACTTTTTAAAAAATCCATTCATCAGTTGAGGACCGTATTAGTCAGCTTTTCATTGTTGCAACCAAAATACCTGGCAAGAACAACTTAGAGTAGGGAAGGTTTATTTTGGCTTATGGCTTCAGAGGTTCAGTCCATGGTAAGCTTGACCCCAAGGCAGAGAAACATGATGGCAGCAGAGCGCGGTGGAAAGCCAGACGCATGCCGAAGGGCATCAGGGGCAGATGCAGCCCAAGGCCACCCCGAACCTCACTGCCTGCACTTACCACCCACATTATTAATCCATCAAATGGATTGATTCACTAATGAGGGTACAGCCTTTACAGTCCATTGAGTTCACCCCTGAACATGGCTGTTTTACTTAACATAAGGGCTTTTAGGGGGAGACATTTCAAATTCAAACTGTAACGGGATATCTGGGTTGAGAATCACAGATTTGAGGATAGTCTCAGCAATGTAGCAAGGCTCTCAGCAACCTAGCGAAACCCTGTTTCAAGGCAAAGAAATAATAATAATAATAAACAACTGTTGGGGACACCCCTCCCCAATAAACAAATAAATAAAATAAAAGGAAACAAAAGGAAAGTCAGTCAGATGAAGAGAGAAGCCAGAGTAGTGGAAGGGAATTGGGAAAGGGAGGTAGGAGGGGAAAAATGAGTCTTAAAAAAGAGAAGAGTTTGCCGGGCGTGGTGGCGCACACTTGTAATCCCTGCGCTTGGGAGGCGGAGACAGGAGGACCACGCTGGTTCAGAGCCAGCCACGCTGGCTTAAGAGACCCTGTTTCCAAATAAAAAATATAAAATAGGTCTGGGAGTGTAGCCCGGAAGTAGAAGGGCTTCCAGGAGCCCCGGTACCATAAAAAAAAAAAAAAAAAAAAGAGAGAGAGAGAGAGAGAAGAGTTCAAATAGTGATATGGCCATATATGAAGGCATTACCACCAGTCTCACAAACATGTGTGAGGACGGGAGAGGAAGGGGGAATAGGGCGGGATACAGAGAGAAATGCGCCAAGTGATGTGTGCATGTATATATCATTTTGAGTATCACTATGATGTATAAATTGTAACGCACCAATAGAAGTATACAGAAATTGTTGGTTGCAAAATATAAAATGTGTGTGTGTGTGTGTGTGTGTGTGTGTGTGTGTGAGAGAGAGAGAGAGAGAGAGAGAGAGAGAGAGAGAGAGAGAGTGAGTGAGTGAGTTAGTTTATTTTATGGCACTGAGATTAAATTCAGGGGCGTTCTGCCTTTCAACTAGAACCTCAGCTCTATTTTATTTTTAATTTTGAAACAGGGTCTCATTAAATTGCTGAGGCTGGCCTCAAACCTGCAATTCTCTTGTCTCATCCCCTCAAATATTGTACAGGTATCTGCCACTACACCCAGCTTCTATGTAAGTTTTTTTCCATACCACATTTGGCATTTTAAAAGAGATGTTCTTTTATCTTAATAAAAATTAATATAAAAGTGCATCTTTATTCTATGATTTTAATTAAAAGCTAAAAAACAGAATTTATGCCCTATTGCAAAACTTTCTTGAAAACCTTTCTGGTTATTAAGAAAGTCAGAGCAGGAACTTAATATGCAAGAGTTCCTGGGCTCATCCCCTAGCACCCAAAAGAAAAAAGATACTATTAGTAACTAATGAGCTTCTGCATAGTTCTGTGAAATGGGAATGCATAGCTAACCTGAACATTTGTCTTTTTCTTTCATTCTTTTTTTGTTTTGTATTGAGTCACATGAGACAGGTTTCTAAGGTAGCTTCTAAGCTCATTTGGCTTCATTAGCTCATTTTTTTTTGTGTGTGTGTGTGTGTCTGGGGATGGAACCCAGGGGCATTTGACCTCTGAGTTATACCCCCTGCCCTATTTTTTATTCTTTATTTTGAAACTGTCTCACTGAGTTGTGGAGGGCTTCACTAAGTAGTTGAGGCTGATCTCGAACGACCATCCTCCAGTCTCAGCTTCCCGAATGCTGGGATTCAAGCGTGCGCCACCACACCCGGTTAATTTAATGAATATTTATTGTGTGCCAAAAATTATTTGGGGGTTGTAGCCCGGCGTGGTGGCGCACGCTTGTAATCCCCACGCTTCAGAGGCTGAGACAGAAGGATTGCTCAGGTTCGAAGCCAGCTTCAGCTACTTAGTGAGGCTCTCAGCAACTTAGTGAGACCCTGTTTTCAAATAAAATATAAAATGGATCTGGGAAATATAAAAATGGATCTGGGAGTATAGCCCGGAGGTAGAAAGCCTCTGAGTTCCACCCCCAGTACCACACACACACACACACACACACACACACACACATTATTTGGGGGTACTAGATTCATAACAGTGAAGAAAACAGCTCATGGATTGAAGAAGCTTGTATTGTAAATAAGTAAAATATGTAAGTATGTCAAATGTTAAATACTATAGGAAAAACAAAGCAGAAAGTGTTCGGGTGTGCTGGGTTTGAATGGATTGCTGTTTTAAATAGTTTAGTCAGAGAAGCTTCCCTTAGCAGATGATAATTGAGCAGACTTGAAGAAGGTAAGGGAGCAAACCATACTGGTATCTTCAGGCAGAGGAGTTGAATCAGCAAATTCCAGAGCCCTGAAGTGTATGTGCACCCTAGTGTGTTCAAGGAACAGCAAGGCGAGACAGAGCAAGAGAGAGATTAGAGCAGTCAACACCAGGGGGGTTAGAGATAAGAGGGACAATTATGAAGGGTCTTGTGGGCCACTTTAAGAATTAGGCTTTGGGGCTGCAGGGTTGGGGGGATATAGCTTAGTGGAGAGCACATGCCTAGCATGGGTGAGACCTTGGATTTCATCCCCAGCACCACAAATAGAAAACAAAAAGAGCTTTTATGTGAGTGAGACAAGAGGTATTTGGAGAGTGTTGAGCAGAGATAGGATATGACTCCAGTTTTTAAAATTAATTAATTAATTTTTTGCGTTACTGGGGATGGAACCCAGAGACATTCTACCTTCGAGCTACATCCCCAGCCCTATTTTTTATTTATTTTGAAACAGGGTCTCACTGAGTTGCAAAGGGCCTCAGTAAATAGTAGCTGAGGCTGTCTGCACACCACAATCCTCCTGTCTCAGCCTCCCAAATGCTGGGATTGCAAGTGTGTACCACCACGCTTGGCTGACTCCGGTTTTAAAAGAGTCAAATTGAAACAGGCAGGGTGGTGCACGCTTGTAATTCCAGTACTTGGGAGGCTGAGACAGGAGGAGGATCACAGGGTTGCAGCCAGCCTCAGCAACTTAGTGAAGCCCCTGCAACTTAGTGAGATTCTGTTTCAAAATAAAGAATAAAATAGGACTGGGGGTGTAGCTTGGAGGTATAAGGCCTGTGGGTTCCATTCCCAGTCCCCCCTCACTCAGAAAAGGATCAGATTGACTGCTGTGCTGAGCAGTGACTCTGTGTAGCTAAGGGAGGAAGCAGGAAAACCAGTCTGAAGCTACTCTAGCCATCTTGTGGAGAGATGTTGAGTAGGGCCAGGGCAGAACTGGTTGTGCTGTGAGATCCATCAGCTTCTGGATAAAATTTGGTAACAGAGACAAGACTTTTTTTTTTGGTGGTACTGGGGTTCCTGGAAGCCCTTCTACCTCTGGGATACACTCCCACGGGCTACACTCCCAGACCTATTTTTAAACTTTTTTATGTGGAAACAGGGTCTCTTAAGCCAGCGAGGCTGGCTCTGAACCAGCGAGATCCTCCTGTCTCCGCCTCCCAAGCCCGGGGATTACAAGTGTGCGCCACCACGCCCGGCAACAACAAGACTTTTTGAAAGACTGGATGAAAATGTGAACTGGATGCCAAACATTTTGGAATCAAGGATGACTTCAGAATGCTTGGCATGTGTAACTGTTGTACTTGTGCTCAAATGTCATTTGATGAGAGGAGGACTATGAGATGAACAGATTTAGAAGTTAGGTAAGAGGTTAGTCTAAGAGATGAGTTAAGATGGCTATCTCCTAAGTAGTGATACTGAGTAGTCCATGAGCCCTGGATGTTTGGAGTTCAGGGGAGAGATATATCAGTGCTAGCTAGAAATTTGGGCATGATTAGCATATTAATACAATTGATGCTATTATTAGCCATTATTAGAATTTTTTTGGTGTTGGGGCTGGAAGTCGGGGGCATTTGACCTCCAAGCTACACTCTCAGCCCTATTTTTTATTCTTTATTTTGGAACAGGGTCTCACTGAGTTGCAAAGGGCCTCACTAAGTAGCTGAGGCTGTCTGTGAACTGAGAGCTTCCTATCTCAGCCTTCCAAGTGTGTGTGCCACCATGTCCGGCCTGCCATTATTATAGTTTTAAAGCCTTAAGACTAGGTGAAGCAGGGTGTGGTAGTACACACCTGTAATCCTGTACTTGGGAGGCTGAGATAGGAGGATCATAGGTTTGAGGACATCCTCAGTAACTTTGTGAGGTTCTCAGCAATTTAGTGAGATCTTACTTCCAAATAAAATAGGATGAGTGTAGCTTGGAAGTAGAACGAACCTGGATTCAATCCCCAGTCTCCCACTCTGTGTAGCCCCAACAACAACAACAAAAATTAGGTGAGGTAGCCGGGCGTGGTGGCACATGCTTGTAATTCCTGCGCTTGGGAGGCAGAGACAGGAGGATCGCGCAGGCTCGAAGCCAGCCGCGAGCGCAGGTTTGAAGCCAGCCGCGGGCGCTGGCTTAGGAGACCCTGTTTCCAAAATGAAAATGTAAAAATAGGTCTGGGAGTGTAGCCCGGAGGTAGAAGGGCTTCCAGAAACCCCAGTACCACCAAAAAAAAAAAAAAAAAAAAAAAAAAAAAAAAATTTAGGTGAGGTAATGTTGAAAGCCAGGAGATGAGAAGATAGAGAAAAAGTCTAAGATTTCATTCCCAAGGATTTCTGATGTTGAATAAATAAGGAAGATCCAGTCAAAGAGACCAAAAAAGGAGTTGAGGCATTGCTGGAAGAAAACCAGAAGAGTTGTTTCAAGTAGTGATAACATGCTTCAAGGAGAAGAGTACTCAAATGATGTTTCACATTTAAGTAAAATGATGATTGAAAATTGGTCAAGTGATTTAGCAATGTATGATCATTGGTGATCTTGTACATCTTGTAGGAACACATTCAAGAGAAGATAAGTGATATCAGGGAAAGTGAGCATTGACAACTAATGGAATGCTGTGGTAGCAAAGAAGCCTGATAAGATATGTGGGAAGGGGAGAGAGAAATTGAGATTGTCCTTGCATGATGGGCAGGGGATAGGGTCAGGTGAGTGAATAGAGATGGGTCTTAGATATGGCCTAGTGACAATAAAAGGCACAATGTATGGACATACATCCACATTGATGAGAAGCTATGGCAAGAGCTTGAGGAATATTTAATTATTTTTTAAAATGAGAAAATTTGAGCCAGGTGTGGTGGCACACACTTGTAATCCCAGAATTTGGGAGGCTGAGATAGGAGGATCACAGCCAACCTCAGCTACTTAGTGAGGTCCTTTGCAACTCAGTGAGACCCTGTTTCAAAATAGAGAATAAAAAATAGGGCTGGGGATGTAGCTCGGAGATAAAATGCTTTTGGGTTCCATCCCCAGTACTGCAAAGAGAGAGAGAGAGAGAGAAAGAGAGAGAGAGAGTGTGTGGGGGGGGAGGGAGGGGAGAGAGGGAGGGAGAGGGAGGAAGAGAGAGGAGAGAAGAGGAGAGAGAGAGAGGAAAATTTGTATTTGCATTTTTGCGGTGGGTGGTTGAGATTGACCACGGGGGCATTTTAACTTGAAGCTATACACCTAGCCCTATTTTTTATCCTTTATTTTGAAATAGTGTCTAAGTTGCAGAGGGCCTAAGTAGCTGAGGCTGGCCATGAACCTGTGATCTTCCTGTCTCAGTCTCCCAAGTATTGGAATTAACAAATCTGCACCACCACACCTGGCTGTATTTGCATTTTTAGAGACAGTTTAATAGATGTAGTGGGGCTGAAAGGAATTAAAGTGGCCCTTGAAAGTAAATTGAAAATTATGTTTCCCATTTTGTAGAATATTTAATTATATTTATGATATACCCTTTTGGTCTAGCACATTTCAAAAAGGTTGTCCAAGCCAGGCGTGTTGTTGCATGCTTGCAATCCCAGTACTTAGTCTTAATCTTAGTGAGGTTTTCTGTAATTTAGTGAGACACTGTTTCAAAATAAAAAATAAAAATAGGCCTGGGAGAGCCGGGTGGCACACACTTGTAATCCCAGCATTTGGGAAGCTGAGACAGGGTTGCGGTTCGAGGACAGCCTCAGCTACTTTGTGAGGCCCTTTGCACCTCAGTGAGTTCCTGTTTCAAAATAAAGAATAAAAAATAGGGTTGGGGGTATAGCTTGGAGGTAGAATGCTCCTGAGCTCAATCTCTAGCACCAAAAAAAAAAAAAAAAAAAAAAAAAAAAGTTGTCGATGTTTCAGTTATACCTATGTATAACTGATTGCTTTATATGTAATATATAAAAATCTAAAGGGACAGTCTCTATGAAAACTCCAAAGGGGGCCAGGTATGGTGGTGCCTTCTGCAACTTATGGAACTTTGTTTTAAAATAAAAATATAGGGCTGGGGGTATAGCTCAGAGGTAGAATGCCTCTGGGTTCAATCCCCAGTACCGGGGGAGAGGGGGAACAGCCAAAAAGAAAGCTCTTGTACCTCTCTCTGTGCATCTCCTTATCTGCATCTTTTATTATAAACCAATAAATATAGGTAATTATTTCCCTGAGTCTTGTGAGCTACTTGAGGAAATTAATTGAACCCAAGGAGTGAGTTTTGAGATGCCCAGTTTATAGCTGGCGAGTCAGAAGCACAGGTGAAACAGCCTGAGGCTTGCAACTGGCATCTGAAGTGGGTGGGGATAGCCTTGGGAGGGACTGAACCCTCAACCTGTAGGTTCTGGTACTATGTCTCCAGGTGGACAGGGTTGGAATTGCGTTCTTTATTTTGAAACAGGAACTCACTGAGTTGCAAAGGGCCTCACAAAGTAGCTGAGGCTGTCCTCAGGGTTGGATTGCGTTGGAGGACACACAACTAAACTGATTGCTTGCTTTCTAATGGGGAGAAATTCCTACACCTTTTGCGGTCACAGCATATTTTTATTGGTAACATTGGTTAAATGGTAACATAAAGGTACTTTGTAACAGTTCAACAAAATGAAAAATTTTAGTGAAAAGCTCCAGTTCTTTTGGTTATCTCTGATTCTCAGCTAGTTATTGAAGTATAGTATTAACTGGAAAACAAAATTAACTCCCTGTAAAATTATGTTTACATTTTAGCACAGGCCACTCTAGTTTTTATTTCCTTGCAGGCTACTCATTAAGGAATTTATTTTTTATTTTTATTTTTTTCGTGGGTCTGGGGATGGAACCCAGGGGCATTTGACCTTCGAGCTACACCCCCTGCCCTATTTTTTATTCTTTATTTTAAAACAGGGTCTCACTAAGTTGTGAAGGGCCTCACTAAGTAGCTGAGGCTGTCGCGAACTGCGATCCTCCTGTCTGGGATTACAAGCGTGCGCCACCACGCCCGGCTACTTCATTAAGGAATTTAAATCCAAATACAAATGAAGGTTTACAAGTTAAAAAATAATAAACTTTTTTTTTTTTTTGTACTGAGGATTGAACCCAGAGTACCTCCAAGCTATACCCCTAACCCTATTTTTTATTTTTTATTTTGAAACAGGGTCTTGCTAAGTTGCCGAGAGCCTCACTAAGTAGCTGAGTATGGTCATGAACCTGTGATCTTCCCATCTCAGCCTCCCAAGTACTGTGATTACAAGTGTGTGGCACTGGGGATTAAACCTAGGGACATTCTCCCTCCGGCTTACATCCCCAGCCCTATTTTATTTTTATTTGGAAACATGGTCTTGCTAGGTTGATGAGAGTCAAGTAGCTGAGGCTGGCCTTGAAGCTTCAATCTTTCTGTTTCCGCCGCCCAAGTACAGGGATCACAGGTGTGCGCCACCATGCCCCGCTGTAAAAGGCTTTTACACTGTCCTGACTGTTGCGTGTGCTTCCCATACGCAACACATAAGAGCATGAATTGAGACAGACTGAATTTTCCTCTTACAGCTGGTATGGAGTTCAGTTTAGCTAGCCAGAGGAAACAAAACCACAGTGTCTCAACAACTGCTTATTATATACTAGGCCAAATATTGTATTAAGATACTTTTCATGTTTTTTATCTCACCTAATTTTTAAATCTGGGGATGCTCTTATCGCTGCTTATAGCAGGAAACTAAGATTCAAAAATTCAGGCCACTTGTCAAAAAAGAGACAACTAGAAAGAAGTCGAGGCAGGATTTGAATCCAGTCTAGTGACAGATACTAACCACTGGTGGAGACAGGGAGCTCATTTGGGCAAAGCTGAGTAGTTCCAGGGACGCAGGTTTGGATTTTAGGCTGCCCAGATTTTATTGGCTCGCTTATGAAAGGGTGGTAGAAGTTGCCACTGAGCAGCACTCTCTGCACTTCCTTTTTAACCCTCGGAGTTTATTCCTTTATGTTGTTAGTAATTGAGTTTTGGTTTTGTTTCCCCATTTTCTTATTAGTTCCTACCTCAGGAGAGCTAGCTTGTCTGAATTGGATTGGACTTGACATCACTTTCTGAAATGACTCTGTTACTTGTGGCTAAAAATCTTCAGCTTCTGTGTGGGGATGTTAGAAGAGAGCTAAAATGTCAGCGATATCACAGATGTATTTTTAAAGTATAAGGATTATCAGACTTCTTATCACCTTGATTAATGTTAAGAGTACCGGCTAGATTGTGGTTTTGTTCATATAAAAGTGGCTTTGTTCAGGCCCTTTAGTCCATGAAATATCTGAGTGACATTGACCCAAGCCTTGTGATTTAATTTGCAGAATGTTTCAATTTGAGCAGAATGTGAACATTTCATACAAGATCCTCTTGAAGAAGTGGTCTTTCTTTGGTCTAACCTGGTTTCTGGAAACTTGAATGTTTTTTTCATCAACCACGTTTTGGGAAACCAGCATTATCCATTATTTGAACTAAATGAATTAGCATCCTCAGTTTTTTACTAATTTATTTAAAAGACCAAAAAACCTTAAAGAAGTGATTTTTAAATCTAACACAGATTGCAAAACTAAGTAATTTCTGGATATAATTAATGGTAAATAAGATTAGTCATGGTATGTGGAAAATTTAAATCACTTTAGATACTAATATTTTCTGTTATCTATTATACTATGGTATTTTAATATCTGTGAAAGAAATTTGAATTTTTGAAGTAAACTGGGGTGTTTAGTATCTTGAAAAATTTAGGGCTTTCCCTAGAATAATGTACTTTTGGCCACATTACCTTAATAACAATTGTCTATATATATATTATTTGAATTATGTTTAAATCCAGATCTACTCTGTGGTAGTAATTTATGCAAGAGTTTATATCTGAATATAGTTTATGATTTCTTTCTCTGAAAATCTGTAAGAAAATCATACAACCGATTCTAATAGTTCAGATTGTGTATAGTATTTGTAATAATTTTCTGTATAAGTTTGAAATCATGTTTTAAGACATTCAAAAATACCTAATAACTATGTAATAAACTTATTAATGAAATATTTGCTTATATTGTTCATCTTTTTTGGATTAGGACATTAATTCAGGAGAGGACTAGATTTAAAAGGTAGTTGAAATTAGACTTGATGTTTATTGTTTCTAAGAATTAAGTGGATCGTGGGCTCAGCTTTAAACACTGACTGATATATTGGAGTTTTTAGGTTATATTTGGAATTCACTTTGTAAAAATGGTCAGTCAAGGCCAGATGTGGTGACGCACATTTGTAATCCTAGTACTTGGGATTACAAGGAGGATCACAGTTTTGTAGCCAGCCTTAGCTACTTAGTGAGGCCTTCCACAATTTAGTGAGACCCTGTTTCACACTAAAGAATAAAAAACAGGGCTGGTGGTATAGCTTGGAGGTAGAATGTCCCTAGGTTCAACCCCTAGTACCGCAAAGGAAAAAAAAAAAGTCATCAGGACCAGAGCAGTGATTAAATGGACCTGCAGGAGTGTCATAACTGCCATAATCATTTATGTTTTTATGTCTTATATTAAAAACAATTGATCTCTATTTCCTCATCAGAATGTAGTACCTAGCACATAATTGGTGCTGAATAAATATGCATTGAAAAGATGGGTATCAGTCAAAAAATCACTTCATTAAATTGGGGTAGTTAGTCTTTGGATCTTGCTAATTTTAAGATATTTTCTTATTTCTTTGTTGTGAGTTTAGGCTTAGTGTTGGTCTTTCTTTTCTTTGTTTTTTTTTTTTTTTTGGTGATACTGGGGATTGAACGTAGGGGTGTTCTGCCTCCGAACTACATCCCCAGCCCTGTTTTGTTTTTTTGTTTTTTTTTGCGGTACCCGGGATGGAACCTAGGAGTGTTCTCTCTCTGAGTTACATCCCCAGCCCTAATTTTTAGTCTTTTTAATTTTTGAAGCAGGTTCTCACTAAATTGTGAAAGGTCTTGCTAGTTAGCTGAGGCTGTCCATGAACCGTGATCCTACTTTTTCAACCTCCTGAATGCTGGGATTACAAGGGTGCGTCACCACGCCCAGCTCCCAGTCCTAATTTTTATTCTTTATTTTGAAACAGCATCTCACTGAGTTGCAAAGGACCTTACTAAGTAGCTGAGGTTGTCTGCAAACTGCGATCCTCCGAGTACTGGGACTACAAGTGTATACCACATGCCCAGCTTTAGTGATGGTATTTTCTTCCCATTGATAATGAAAGCTTTTTTTTTTTGTTGTTAAGACTGAAATATTCACAATGAGTTTTAGTACTTATGTTTAGTTAATGCATGATATAATATGGTAGTAATAAAATAATACTCATGCTTTTCATACTTTGTATAACTAGCTGAAGAATTTTTCTAGAAAGGCCTTTTCAGAGGTAATTTAAGGATAAAGGGAATCCTGCTGAAAAGAACTCAGGGCATTCTGCATTCTACCTCTGAGCTATACTCCAGCCCTATTTTTTATTCTTTTTTTTTTTTTTTTTTTTTTTTTTTTTTTTTTTTGCGGGTCTAGGAATGGAACCCACGGACTTTTTACCTCCGAGCTACATCCCCTGCCCTATTTTTTATTCTTTTTGAGACAGGGGCTCACTAAGTTGCGGAGAGCCTCACTAAGTAGCTGAGGTTGTCCATGAACCATGATCCTTCAGTCTCAGCCTCCCGAATGCTGGGATTACAAGCGTGCGCCACCATGCCCGGCTATTCCTTATTTTTGAAATAGGGTCTCACTAAGTTGCAGAGGGCCTCAGTAAGTAGCTGAGCCTGACCATGAGCCTGCAATCCTGTCTTAGCCTCCCAAGTACTGGGATTATAAGTGTGGAACACCATGTTTGGCTTGCTGAAAGTTTTTGAAAATTTTTGGTGCATAAATAACCTCTTATGGAATGAAATGTCCTGTGAAAAATTGTATTAGGTATAAATACAAAATATTGGCAACTGTTACCTGTTGCCCAGTTTTTTCACAGTACCAGGGAAGCCAAGAGCCCCCAGGATATACTGATACAGGTGAGAGAAGTTGCCAATTCACAACTGAGTGCCAGAGGTGCACATAACATTGTTGGATCAGCAAGGTCAGACTGGCCAGGTGAAATAGTATTCTTTTTAGAAGGCAAATTTGATACATCTACCTTACCTTTTCCTACCCTGTCCTTCCACTAGGATTTAAGATCTCCTAGGGCAGGGATTTGCCAGGGTTGTTTACCATTCTATTCTGGTGATTTTCCTATTAGATAGAAAGCTTCTGAAGGTGCCCTGCTGCTTTTGCTCACCATTATATGTAGTACACATTCGGTAGCTAAATAAATAGTAATTAACAAAAACAATGTCTGTTTAGAGCAGGCTTGGAAATGTCTGCTTGCCGTGCTAAGCACTTCTTTTTTCTCTTTTGGTATCTTATTCTAGTTCTTTCAGCCAAACCCAAATTGCTTTAAGTTGGTGTTCAATTTTTAATATTCTAGCTAATAAAATACAAGGTATCCTATATCACAGTGATTTTTTTAAGGATAATCTTTAAAGGTAAATGGTGACATTGCAGGCTTTGGCTCGTATATTGTAGTATGCATCTGCCCTTTATGCCCATGGTATATAGATGTTATTGGAATCATCCACAAAAGAATATGGGTGTGTTTGTATTTGTCACTCTTACCTTCAGGATATTGCTTCTTAGCTTTCTGGTGATAGCTTTTTCATTTTTCAGAAAAGAATAAATAAAATGTTAGCATGATACCCTTGAAAGGCTACAGATTGCCTTCTGTAGATTACTTTGTACTTCTGTAGATTACTTGTATAGCTTACTAAAGTGTTTATTTAAAAAATATAGTATCAAAAGACAATGTGGCACACGAGTGTGATCTTAGTACTTGGGAGGTTAAGACAGGAGGATTGTAGGTTTGAGGGCAGCTTCAGCAAGTAATGAGACTCTCATCAACCTATCAAGATCCTGTTTCAAAAATAAAAATAGAGCTGGGAGTGTAAGCTTGGATGTAAAATGCTCCTGGGAAGTTGGGAGGACCTTAGATTTACTGCCAGAATCAGCTACTTAGTGAGGCCTTCTGCAACTTAGTGAGAGCCTGTTTCTTTCATTCATTCACTGTTTTTTTTTTTTTTTTTTTTTGGCAGCACTGAAGATGGAACCCAGGGACATTCTACCTCCTAGTTACACCCTCAGCCCTATTTTTTATTCTTTATTTTGAGACCCTGTTTTAAAATGAATTTTGCTATATTTTTAGGACACTATCAAAAGACAGTCTATTAGCTGGGGGTGGTGGAGCATGCTTTTAATCCCAGCATTTGGGAGGCTGAGCCAGGAGGATTGTGGTTCATGGCCAGCCTCAGCTATTTAGTGAGGCCCTTTGCAATTCAGTGAGACCCTGTTTTTTTTTTTTTTTTTTTTTTTGTGGTACTAGGGATGGAACCCAGGGGCATTCTACCTCTGAGCTACACCTCCAACCCTATTTTTTTAGTCTTTATTTTGAAAAAGGGTCTCACTGAGTTGCAAAAGATCTCACTAAGTAGTAGCTGAGGCTGTCTGTGAACAGCGATTCTCCTGTCTCAGCCTCCCAAATGCTGCGAATACAAGTGTGCGCCACCACGCCTGGCTTGAGACTTTGTTAAAATAAAAAATAAAAAAATAGGGCTGGGGGTGTAGCTCAAAGGTAGAATGCCCCTGGGTTCCATCTCCAATACTGCAAAAAAAAAAAAAAAAAAAGCTTCTGAATTTGGTCCTCAGTACCAAAAAGAGGGGCAGAGCTGGGAGTGCATCTCAGAGGTACAATGCCCCTGGGTTTAATACCCAGTACCAAAACAAATGAACAAACCAGTATCAACTTTTAAGCAGGTAGTAGAATGAGGTAATATTCAGTTGATGAAAGATCAATTTTAGTCGATAAAAGATATTTCATCTCTCTTCCTAGAATAGCAGTAATTTTAAGAATTTTAAATTTCCTTAACTAGGCTGGGCGTGGTGGCACATGCTTGTAATCCCTGCGCTTGGGAGACTGAGACAGGAGGATCGTGCAGGTTCGAAGCCAGCCTCAGCTACTTAGTGAGGCTCTCAGCAACTTAGTGAGACCCTGTTTCCAAATAAAATATAAAATAGATCTAGGAGTATAGCCCGGAGGTAGAAAGCCTCTGGGTTCCACCCCCAGTACCACCAAAAAAAAAAAAAAAAAAGAAAAAAAAAAGAAAAAAATAAATTTCCTTAACTAACCTCAGTGATTCTTAGTTTTTTTTTTTAATTTCCCTTAGTATTCCAGAAGTGCATATATTATAACCTCTAATGGCTTTAAGGCTTCTAGTACAATTACATCAGGAAGTGTACTATTTTACACTATTTTGCAGTGTCTTTTATGTACACAATGGAATTTTACTCAGCCATAAAGAAGAACAAAATTACGTCATTTGTGGGGAAATGGATGGAACTGGAGAACATATGCTAAGTGAGATTAGTCAGTCATGAAAATTCAAGGATCAGATGCTCTTTTCTAATATGCAGAAGCTAGGGAGAAAAAGAGTCATAGGAGGACCTCTAGTTGAAGAAGGAGAAGCCATAGATGGGCAGATAAGGTGACCTAACTTAGGGGGATGAGAGGGAGGAAGAGGGAAATTCCCTAATGTACATGGTCACATTCACAAACATATCGAAGTCAGTCACTGAGCCAAATAGGAGAAGGAGGTGGAGGGCTAGATGAGAGATGTGTGCATGTACTCCTCTACCATCTTGTACCCTGATACATGACTATACAAACGTGCTTAGTAAAAGGGAGTGTTGATTGTGTGGGTTTTCTGGAATCAGATAGTAAAGAAAAATATTTGGTTTTTTTTTTTTTGGTAGAATGAGTAAATCAACTTTATAAATGGATAATTTATAGTAAAAATATTTAGGATTCCCAAAACAATAAATGAAGACTTGCTTAAGAAGTTATTTCTAAGCCAGGTGTGGTGGTGCACGCTTGTAATCGCAGCATTTGGGAGGCTGAGACCGCAGGATCGCGGTTCGCGGACAGCCTCAGCTACTACTTAGTGAGGCCTTCTGCAACTTAGTGAGACCCTCTGCAACTTAGTGAGATCCTGTTTCAAAATAAAGAATAAAAAATAGGGCAGGGGGTGTAGCTCGAAGGTCAAATGCCCCTGGGTTCCTTCCCCAGACCCGCAAAAAAAAAAAAAAGATCATTCTAAAGAAAAGATTGCACTGTTGTTGCAGGCACTGGTACATCATCCTGAGATAGTGAGGTCAGGTAGGAAGCTAGGCCAGATTCACCTGGTCCAGGGGCAGTGGATGTCTCTGGGTCATACTGTTATAATCTGGGCTGGTGTTTGCCTGAGTGTGGAGCTTTAGGTTGGTATTACAGCGGTTGGTATTACAGTGGGTGCCACAATTCCGGGCTTTTTCCCTCTCATCTCTCTGGAAGTATGTAGCATCCTTTCTGTATTTCTAGTGTTGGAAAATTCAACAGTGATATCTTTTTGCATGTGTCTGTTTTTCAGTAACATTGTTGAGGACTCTGGATATTTTGGTTAGACTCTAGAAAAATCCTCAGTTCTGGTGGATTTCTTTGGCTCTTTCAAAGGTTCCTTTTTATTTTTGTGAGCTGGAAGAATTTTTCTTATTTTTTCGAGGCTGAACTTTTTACTTAACTCATTTTTTTCTATTTTGCTAAGGATTGAATTCAGGGTTATTCTACCTCTGAGCCACAACCCCAGCTCTTATTTTATTTTTAATTTTTGAAACAGGTTTCACTAAGCTACCCAGTGTTGGCCTCAAACCTGCAATCCTGTGTCTCACCCTCCAAAGTACTGGGGTGCCTGCGTGAATGTACGCCATTGCCAATAGGAGAAACTGTAGTGTACCAATAAAAAACAAACAAAAAAGTACTGGGGTTACAAGCATGTACCTCTTTGTCTAGTTGCTTATCTCATTTTCAAATCTTTTCCCTTCCTACTCCATATTCTTTCTCTTTGGCCTTGTCTCACTGAAAAGATTGCCTCAGCTTTATCTTCTGTACCTTCTGAGGAATATTTTATTTCTACTATTCTTTTGTAGAGTAAAATTATTTCTAACATTTGTTATAATGACAAGGGATGATTTGTGCAGGACTCTTGCAATGGGGAGAGCTTTGCATGGGGTGGCAGAATAAACTACCACAGACTGGATGGCTTAAAGGACAGAAGTTTGTTTTTTTCAAAGTCTGGAGCCTGGAAAATCTGAGTCTCTTCGTGTTGTTGGGTTCTTGTGAAAGTACTCTTCCTGGCTTGCTGACACCACCTTTTCTCTATGTGCTTATATGGCTTTTTTTGATTCTTATACATGGAAAGAGTCAGTCTATGTCTGTTTCTATCTCTCTTTTTATAAAGCCATCAGTCCTCTCATTAGCATGCCACACTTATGACCTGATTTAATTGCAGTTACCTCTGAAAAGCCCCATCTCCCAAGTCTCTAAGTCACGATGAGCGTTAAGGCTTCAGCATACTAGTTTGGGGAGAGCATACTGCATTCATTTACATTCAGCTTATGACAGGGGGTATTGCAATAGGGAAGACAGATGTAGCTCAACCCTGTAGCGAAGAGAGCTGGGGATTTATCAGTGGATGGAATGTTCTAAGAGGAGCCAGAAGAGTAGAGGGATTCTTGCCTGACTGACTTGACAAGATTCTTACATAAGAAAATCAAGATCTTATTCATTAAATGTGGAAAATAAGGAATTTAATTAAATACCTAAGGTGCAAATTCTCTCTGAATTGACTTAGGAGTTTTGCTACAACTGGACTGTGTAGGCCTAGCAAGGACTAGAGTGGTGGAGGACAAAGTTTTTGTTAGTATGCAGCAATTTTTTATGCATACTATTATTATTCCTATCATTCTAGAGATGTTCATCTTCTCCAAAGCATAAGGTCTAAATTTTTCTTCTTCATTTTTTAATTTTAGCTTCTAGACTTTTCTTGGAGAGGGGGCCACTTTGAGTGCACTTGGCCAGCGATGTATGGTTGATTTTAGGAATTCTTTTTTCAGCTTTCACCTAGTCTTCCTTTATTTTTAAATATTTTAGATACAACTTTTTTCACGCTGGTTCTAGAAGCACCATGCCATTCCTAAGTCTGTTGAAGATTCTGTAGTAAATTGAGCTGGTTTTCATTTTTCCCAGTTCCCATTTTGAGATTCAGCTCTCTTGGGTTTGTCCTCACTTGCCTCCTACCGTTTGTTTTTGT
Organism: Muscardinus avellanarius; assembly: GCF_963383645.1. Classification (NCBI taxonomy): domain Eukaryota; kingdom Metazoa; phylum Chordata; class Mammalia; order Rodentia; family Gliridae; genus Muscardinus; species Muscardinus avellanarius. Next base: position 37,414,538 of record NC_137794.1, on the reverse strand, counting down.
CAAAACATTGCAGCTATCTCTTCTTTAGTTCTCCCCCATCCTTGTGGGCTGATGTCTATTTCAAGAATTCCTTTACTGTGTATTTAGGGCTTTGATGAAGGAAAACTGTTAGACATATGCCTTTAACTTTGTTATCTTAACTTGGGAACTGTAGCACATGATTTAAATGGGGAAGCAATTTGAATAGTTCAAGGGAATTTGCCGTTTTTATTTTTTAATTAATTAATTAATTTATTTATTGCGGTACTGAGGATGGAACCCAGGGGCATTCTACCTCTGAGCTACATTCCCAGCTCTATTTTTTTTAGTCTTTTTATTTTTAATTTATATTTATTTAATTTTTTGCAGTACTGGAGATGGAACCCTGGGGCATTCTACTTCTGAGTGACACCCCCAGCCCTAAATTTTTATTCTTTATTTTTGAAACAGTGTCTCACTGAGTTGTGAAGGGCCTTGCTGAGTAGCTGAGGCTGTCCGTGAACCGTGATCCTCTGGTCACAGCCTCGTGAATGGTGGGATTACAAGCGTGCACCACCATGTCTGGCTGTCTTTTTATTTTTGAAACAGGGTCTCACTGAGTTGTGAAAGGCCTGGCAAACCAGGATCCTCCAGTCTCCCATCTCCGCTTCCTGAATGCTGGGATTACAAGTGTGTGCCAGCATGCTCGGCTGGAATTTGCCATTTTTTAACTTTGGTTTTGTTTTGCTCTGATTTCTAATTTTTAAATTTTTTTCAGATAGTTATTCCTGAATGATCACTCATAACTATTCTGTAGTTTTCCTAAGTGTTTAGAACTACCATAAGACAAGACCATCTTGAAATTGATTAAGGCTTCAAACCAAGGAACTGGGGGAGGGGGAGTGGTGTGACTAGCATCTATTGGGTGGCGTTAGAATGGTGATCTCAGTTTTATGTCACTTAATCCTCACAGCAATTCTGTAAGGTAAGTGATATTATCCCACCATATGGATAAGGATAAAGATAAAGATCAGAGAGGTTAAATAACTTGCTTAAGAGCCAGTTAGAGAGTGATGGAGCTGAGTTTCATGCCTGGGTTTTAAGAACATTCACCTCCTTGGAGTCAGCCATCTCCTTTTACTTTTCTCAACCTGTGTGAACAATTCCTTCATTCACCAGTGATTATTGGGTTGCTTATTATATGTTGGGCCTTAGGGGCAGAGAAGAAAATAATTTTTGCCATGATGAAATAAGGATGACCAGGTGTGATTTACCTTTTAGTAGGATTACTGGTGAAATGTGGCATGGCAAATGTAGAAGCAGTCAACTGAATTAATTACAGAAGTCTTGGTTAGAGGTGATACAGACTAGGGTGGCTGAGAAGAAGTGAGTGGATTTGAGAAGCCTATTTGAGGGAAAGCTGATAGGATTAGGGTGATAAGAGGGCTGGGGATGTGGCTCAGTGGTGGTATGCTTGACCAGGGTGTGATAAGAATTTGGAAGGAGCTGGAAGAATTCAGGATGACTCCAGACTTGATTTGAGCTGCTGTTGTCTTTAGATATGTCTTTAGCTGGGGTTGTGGACCACAGTAAAACAACAACATAATCATGTATCTATCATATATCCATGCAGAGGTATCCAAGAGGCAAACATCTGGGGATCCTGCAGGGTTCTGACCTAGAGAAATAAAGTTGTGTATCACTCACATCTAAATAGTATTGAAAACTGTGGGACTAGATATGTTTATCTAGGAAAAGCATACAGAGGTATATATGGTAATATAAATTTGAATTTATTAGCTGGGCATGGTGGTGCACACTTGTGATCCTAGTGTTTAGGAGGCTGAGACAGGAGGATTGAGGTTCGTGTCCAGCCTCAGCTATTTAGTGAGGCCTGTTGCAACTCAGTGAGACCCTGTTCAAAATAAAGAATAAAAAATTGGGCTAGGAGTGTAGCTCAGAGGTAGAATGCCCCTGGCTTCCATCCCCAGTACCACACACACAAAAAAAATTTTTTTGAAGTTATTGATTCACTTCCATGGAATATCTTCATGTAATTTGTTAACTTTACATTACATGTAAATCTAATAGCAATTGTATGGGGAAAATAGCCCACCCTGTAGCCACTGCATAGAAAACATTACCCAACATTGCAAATATGATAATAAGTTAGTGGCTTTTTTTGTGGTACTGGGGATGGAACCCAGGGGCTTTCAACCTCCGAGCTACACCCAAGCCCTATTTTTTTTTTTTTTTTTTGTTCTTTCTTTTGAAACAAGGTCTCACTGAGTTGCAAAGGGCCTCACTAAGTAAAAGCTGAAGCTGGCCTTGAACTGGTATCCTCCTGTCACAGCCTCCCAAATGCTGGGATTACAAGCATGCACCACCACGCCTGTCTTAATGGCTTTTTTTTTTTTTTTAAATTGGTGCATTGTAATTATATATCAAGTTAGTGGCTTTTGACTGAGCTGTATGCCAGACATCCTTGACACTCATGAGAGACTATATCTGAGAGCATCCACTTGGGAATCTCAGATTTAAGACTACCACACAAGAGGAGCATTATGACCCATAAATAAACTCTTCTTTAAGTCTAGATAAATAATAAAAAATGTTTCTATTAAGATATTGGAAGTAGAACACTGGGATCCCTCACTAGTTGACTTATTGTTGCATATTGGTCTCATAGTATACAAGCTCATTAAAATATTTTAGATATCATGCATCCTTTGGGCTACTCTCTCAGCAGACAATAGTAAATACTGCATCTTGGAATGACAAGTATGAAAGAGCTGAATAGAAATAATTGAAAAATTGGGTTGAAATTCACAATTGTTAAAAAAAAACGGAAACAGTTCAAATATCCATCAACAGGACAACAGGTAAACAATTGGGATATAGTCAGTCAGCAGACTGTACACACCACTACATGGTTAAATATGTCAAATGTCAAAACATTTTGTTGACTGAAGGAAGCCAGATTCAGAAGAATACTTACTGTATGATTTCACTTACTTGAAGTTCAAGAACAGGCGAAAACTAATCGAACACTGCAGATGTCTATGGGGACAGGGATTGACCAAATGGAAGCATGAGACAGCTTCCTCAGGTTACGGAAGTGTTTTATATATTGAATAGGGTGTTTGCTAAATGGCTGTCTAAACTCATCAGTTAGTGTACTAAGATTTGCACATTTTGCTCTATTTATAAAGTTTTATTTCAAGTAAGAAAACAACAACAAATAATATGCTGAAGCTGGGTGTGGTAGTGCATGCCTATAATCCTAGTACTTGGGAAGATGAGATGGGAGGATCACAGGTTCAAGACCAGCCTTAGCAGTGAGTCAGACTTTAAGAAACCTAGGGAGACCATGTTTCAAAACAAAAAAATAAAAAGGATTGGGGGTATACCTTGGAAGTAGAATGCCCCTGGGCTCAATCCCTAGTACCAAAAACCAAAACAGAACAACAAAGCAGGCAGACAGGCAGGCTATGCTGAGTAATTCTGTGAGGGTGAATATAAAGGAGCACATCCCTGCAGTCTCTTGAGTGTTAGAGAAGCTCAAGGAGCAATAGTCTCCCTTAATCCCTTCAGATATGAAATTGGTGAATTTTCAATTCTAAGTTGACTTTATACAGTAATATCCATTCCTATAGTGACCTTTTAATTTATTGTGCAAATGAGAATACTTTAGGAAGGGAATGCTAATGTTAAATTAAATTGGAACAACAGATACAAGTCATGCCTGTTTGTTTCTCTCTTGGTCGTAGTGTGGTATTGCACTGCAGTCACAGCTGAAGGCAGGCAGTAGCAGAGCAGGTGTTACAGGACAGTAGAGCAGCCTCTGGCTGGCCTTACCTGTAGTGGTTAAGGGAAGCAAAGAGGCAGCAAGGTGGCATAGAGAAAGCGAGAAATATCTGTGGCAGGGTTGGATGTGTTTCAGTGAGTCATGATTTACATATGAACTTTAAATAAGGTTATTTGTTTTATGCTTCCAAAGTTATTTATTTTGCTTTATTTGTTCCTTTGAAACAGGAGATTGTCGATAACCCCCTTCAAAAATGGAGGATGGAAAACCCGTGTGGGCGCCACACCCTACAGATGGATTTCAGATGGGCAATATTGTCGATATCGGCCCTGACAGTTTAACAATTGAACCCTTGAACCAAAAAGGCAAAGTGAGTTTCTCAGAAGGATTTCAAAATATCAAAATATGACTTCTTTTAAAAGTAGTTGTTTTTTCAGAGTTATGTTTCTTAATAAAGTAGATATTCCTGGAATAGTAAAGGAGAAAATAAATTTCTGCTAAGTTAATCTTAATTTTTTACTGGCTTAAATCAGAAAGAAGCTAATGCTGTAGGGGAAAATGATGTCCTATGATAAAATTTAACAGAAATGTAGTGAGTCTTCTATAATCACATTCTTAAGAGTTGTGTGATAAAATATAAAAAATAACGTTTTTATTTCTGACACATTACAAAAAGTGAATGGATTATGTTATTAAATTTTGTTTTTTGCTTTAGATTTTTTTTTGCACTGAGGATGGAATACAGGGGCATTCTACTTCTGAGCTACACTCCCAGCTCCCTCCCTCCCTCCCTTCCTTCCTCCCTTCCTTCCTTCCTTCCTTCTTCCTTTTTATTGCAGTACTGGGGATGGAACCCAGGGGCATTCTACATCTGAGCTACATTCTCAGCCATATTATTTTTTTTAAGTCTTTTATTTTTTGAAACAGGGTCTCAATGAGTTGTGAAGAGCCTCACTAAGTAGCTGAGGCTGTCTGTGAACCGCAATCCTCAGGTCTTAGCCTCCTGAATGCTGGGATTACAAGCATGCGCCACCATGCTCGGTTTTTATTCTTTATTTTGAAATGGTCTCACTGAGTTGCAAAGGGCCTCACTAAATTAGCTGAGGCTGTCTGCGAACTGCGATTCTACTGTCTCAGCCTCTCAATGCTGGGATTAGAAGTGTGCGCCACCAGGCCTGGCTTGCTTTATATTTTTTATAGTTTTTTTTTTGGTGGTACTGGGGTTCCTGGAAGCCCTTCTACCTCTGGGCTACACTCCCAGACCTATTTTTATACTTTTTTATTTGGAAACAGGGTCTCTTAAGCCAGCGGGGCTGGCTTCGAACCCTGCACGATCTTTCTGTCTCTGCCTCCCAAGCGTGGGAATTACAAGCATGTGCCACCATGCCCTGCTATACATTTTTTTTTTTTTTTTTTTTTTTTGTGGGTCTGGGGATGGAACCCAGGAGCATCCAACCTCCGAGCTACACCTCTTGCCCTATTTTTTATTCTTTATTTTGAAACCGGGTCTCACTGAGTTGCAAAGAGCCTCACTAAGTAGCTGAGGCTGTCTGCGAACCGCGATCTTCCAGTCTCAGCCTCCCAAATGCTAGGATTACAAGCGTGCGCCACCACGCCCGGCGTACATCTTTTTTTTAAAGGCTTTTTTTTTCTTAAAGGTATTGGTATGGAGATTGAATAAATATATTTCTGTTAAGGAAATATACTTAAGTCTTAAGCCTGCCCACCTATATTTTTGTGTGTAGTAATGATAGCATAAAAGTATGTGTTAATTCTATATACATGCTGTTTATTTCCTTTTATGCTTAGGTGTAGGCTAGACAATATTAAAAAATGGAAGTTTAGGTAATAAGCGGCCATGAGTTGTGAATTCATTATAGATAGGCATCTATTGTGAATATCTCTCTTTCAGTCTTCTTAAAGACTGATAGGGTTTGTTTTCGTGGCAGAGCTTCACAGTTTTCAATGTAACAAATATTCTTGTTAAACATTTCTTCAGAATAAATTAAATTTGTGGATGTCATCTCTGTTTACTTTAGACTCTGCAAATGTTCATGAATAATTTATATTCTACTGATACATGGTTAACTAATGCCATATGACTGCCATTCTTCTGGGAACCTTAGAAAAACAAGGTGGATCTCTCATGAGGTCTTTTCAGAGAGAAAACTATTCTGTTACTGTAAACAACCCAGGAACCAAAATGCATAATATATAATGTGCCATGTTAGAGGAGGCCAATTAAAGATACCTTCAGGGAAGGAAAGTGTTTCTAATTTTTCCTCTAATTAACAGGTACCTATTTGTACTTACAGTGCAGCACATTTTTTTTTTTAAAAAAAGAAAGATTTTTTTAAAAATTAAAATTATTTTATATATTAAAAGTTTTGCTTTTTTAAATCATATTTTATAAAAAACAGCAAATCAGAAGGCTAAAATGAAAAGTATATTTTGTAGGTGTGTTTTGTTAGGTATATTCTGTTATATCTGGAGGTGACAAAATAATTCAGTTCAATCATTGAAGAAACTTGATTTATGATTTTTTTTTTGGTTCTGAGGATTGAATCCAAAGGATTTCTACCTCTGAGCTATACCCACAGCCTTATTTTATTTATTTATTTTTGTGTGGGGTACTAGAGATTGAATCCAAGGACATTCTACCTCCAAGCTCCTATTCTTTTTTTTTTTTTTTTTTGGTGGTACTGGGGTTCCTGGAAGTCCTTCTACCTCTGGGCTACACTCCCAGACATATTTTATATTTTTATTTGGAAACAGGGTCTCTTATCCAGAGCAGGTGGCTGGCTTCGAACCTGCGCGATCCTCCTGTCTCGGCCTCCCAAGCGTGGGGATTACAAGCGTGCGCCACCACGCCTGGCGCTCCTATTCTTTTTTGAAACAGGATCTCACTAGGTTACTGAGAGTATTACTATAAAAGTGCTGAGGTTAGCTGGGCGTGGTGGCGCACGCTTGTAATCCCCGTATTTGGGAGGTGGAGACAGGAGGATTGTGCAGGTTCGAAGCCAGCCTCTCTGGTTTAAGAGACCCTGTTTCCAAATAAAAAAGTATAAAAATAGGTCTGGGAGTGTAGCCAGGAAGTAGAAGGGTTTCCAGGAACCCCAGTACCACACACACACACACACACACACACACACACACACACACACACACATACACACACACACACAAAAATGTTGCTGAGGTTAGTCTTGAACCTGCGATCCTCCTTTCTCAGCCTCCCAATTACTGGGATTACCGGCATGCGCCACCACGCTTTGCTGTGAGGATATGCTTTTTGCATTTTAAATATTTTTTTTCTATTTCTTTTTTTTTAAATTTTGTATTGGTGCATTATATTCATACATCATATTGGGGTAAAAAACTTGTGTGTACATACATGTACACATCACCGATTTAACCCCTACCCAATTCCCACCCCATTCCCTCCCCATCTCTCCTTCCCTTGCTTGGCTTAGTGGTTGACTTCAATATGTTGAAGTACATTGTGTGTTTTAGAGAATTTCCTTTCTTCCCCCCTCCCATCCCCTCATTTAGTTTGTCTTATTTGCTCCCCTACAGGATTTCCTTTTTCATCTAGAGTTCCTCCTATGACCCATTTCTCCTTAGCTTTCACATATTAGGGAAAGCATCTGATTTCTTATTTTTTGTGACTGACTAATCTCACTTAGCATAATGTCTTCCAGTTCCATTCATTTCTCTGAAATGATGTAATTGAGTTTTTTTAAATGGCTGAGTAAAATTCCATTGTGTACATATCCCACAGTTTTGTAATCCATTCATCTGTTAATAGACATCTTGGCTGGTTCCATAGTTTGGTTATGGTGAATTGTGCATCTATGAACATAGATACACATGCATTGGTTTGGTAGTTTGGTTTCCTATCTTTTGGGTAGCTACCCAGAAGTGGTATTGCTGGATCAAATGGTAGATTTGTTCCCATTATTCTGAGGATTCTCCATACTGTTTTCCAAAGTGGTTGCACTAATTTGCAACCCCACCAACAATGTTTTAGAGTTCCCATTTCTCCACATCCTCGCCAGCATTTGTTGTTTGTGTTTTGAAAGATTGCCATGATTTGTTTTTTTAGTGTTGAGTTTCTTGAGTTCTCTGTATATTCTAGATATTAGTCCTCTATCGGAGGTGTAAGTGGCAAAAATCTTCTCCCATTCTGTTGGCTCTTCAGTTTCATGCAATCCCACATACTGATTCGCCTTTTAATTTGTTGTGCCTTTGGGGTCTTGTTGAGAAATAGATTTTTTTTTAAAGTTTTTTTTTTTTTGGTGGTACTGGGGTTCCTGGAAACCCTTCTACCTCTGGGCTACACTCCCAGACCTATTTTTATATTTTTATTTGGAAACAGGGTCTCCTAAGCCAGTGAGAATGGCTACGAACCTGAACCTGTACGATCCTCCTGTCTCGCCTCCCAGTCGCGGGGTTTACAAGTGTGCGCCACAATGCCCGGCTGCATTTCAAATATTTTAGTGTGCTTCAACCCTGCCTTATTAATAGTATTAACCAGGCACATTTGTAGAACCAATATGCTGTTTAAATTACAGAATTCTGTAAATTTAGTGATTTTTAGCCGGGCGTGGTAGCGCACGCTTGTAATCCCCGCGCTTGGGAGGCAGAGACAGGAGGATCGTACAGGTTCAAAGCCAGCCCGTGCTGGTTTAAGAGACCCTGTTTCCAAACAAAAAAATATAAAATAGGTCTGGGAGTGTAGCCTGGAGGTAGAAGGGCTTCCAGGAACCCCAGTACCACCAAAAAAAAAAAAAAAAAAAAAAAAAAAAAAAAATAGTGATTTTTGTAGATAATTCTGTAAACAAAAGTTTTTATTTTTATTTTTTGGGAGTAATGGGACTTGAGCCCAGGGACATTCTACCTCTGAGCTACACCCCAATTCTACTTCTTAAATTTTTATTTATTTATTTTTTATTTTAATTTTTTATTGGTACACTGTATTCTTACATCATAATGGGATAAAAAACTTGTGTAGACATACACAGTGTGTGCATACACATTGCCCAGTTAGCCCCTACCCAATCCCCACCCCATTCCCTTCCCATCCTTCCTTCCCATGCTTGGCTTAGTGGTTGGCATCTAATATTATAGCAGTTTATCCAAAATTAACAATGATAATCTCACATAACAGATTTATTGTCTGATATCAAGCTTTTGATCACTTAGAGATAACATTTCAATATTTCTTTTTGCTTTCTTTTTTATCAGAGGATTTTTTTTCTTTTTTTTTAAGGTGACGCAATCATACATTTATTTATTTATTTTTCAGAAAAAATCTATCATAACATGAAATAAGAACTCTAAATACACAAAACAATCTCGAAAAAGAACAAAGCTAGAAGATGTACATTTTCTGATTTCAAACCTTTTAAAACTACAATAATTGAAACGGTGTAGTACTGCTATAAAGGCAGATATATAAAGCCTAGAAATAAATTCTTCCATATAAGGTCAAGTTATTTTTGACAAGGTTTCCAAGAACATTTGGTGAAGGAAATAATCTTTTCACTAAATATTATTGGAAAATAATAATTACATGAAAAAGAATAAAATAGGACCCATATACCTAATTGTTGTATACCTAATACCGTATACAAATATTAACTCAAAATAGATAAAAGACCTAAATGTAAATCTTAAGACTATAAACTTTTAGAAGAAAACCTGGATCATAAAACTTCACAACAGTGAAATTGGTAGTGATTTCTTGGATATGATTTTAAAGGCACAGGCAACAAAAGAATAAACAAACAAACTTCCTAAAAAATAAAAAAAATTGTACATCCAAAGACAATGTAAACAGAGTTAAAAGTTACTGATAGAATGTGATAAAATATTTCCAAATGCTGTATCTGAAGGTATATTAATATTCCAAATAGAAGTCCTAAAAATTAGCAACAATAAAAGCAAAGAATATTATTTAGAAATAGGTAAAAGACTAAAATAAATAATAAATCTCTAAAGATAACCAATCTTAGTTGTCTGCTGGATGGGAAATCTTGTTTCTCTGGTTTGGTGTATATTACCTATTTCTTCTTTGTAGTTAATCTCTTTGAGTATTTTCTCTAGCGCTGTTTTTTTTTTTTTTTTTTTTGTGGTACTGGGGTTCCTGGAAGCCCTTCTACCTCCGGGCTACACTCCCACGGGCTACACTCCCAGACCTGTTTTTTAACTTTATGTGGAAACAGGGTCTCTTAAGCCAGCGAGGCTGGCTCCGAACCAGCGCAATCCTCCTGTCTCTGCCTCCCAAGCGCGGGGATTACAAGCGTGCGCCACCATGCCTGGCTTCTAGCGCTGGTTTTGAAGACATAAATTATTTCAGTTTCTGTTTATCATGGAAGCTTCTTATTTCCCCATCTAATTTGATAAATAGTTTTGCTGGGTAGGATATTTTTAGCTGGAAGTTATTTTCATTCAGAGTTTAGAATATATTACTCCAAGCCTTCTGGCTCTTATGACTTGGTTTGGGAAGTCTGGAGTGATTCTAATTCGTTTGTCTCTGAATGTCACTTGGCCTTTTGTTTTTGTTGCCTTTAAGATTCTCTGCTTGGCTTCCACATTGGTCATTTTGACAATTATGTGGCGTGGGGATCCTCTTCTCCGATCCTGTCTAAAGGGAGTTCTATAAATTTCCTGGACCTGTGTATTTACCTCTTGCTCTATGTTTGGAAAATTTTCTGCTATTATTTCTTTGAAGAGATTATTGATCCCTTTGGTTTCACCTTCTTTTCCCTTCTCTATTCTGATTATTCTTAGGTTAGCTCTCTTAAAATGGGCCCATATTTCTTCAATGTCAGATTCCTGCTGTCTGATTTTTTTTTTTCTAAGTTATAAATTATGTGTTTGTTTTTGGAGTGATCCTCTTCTAGGAGCAAGATTCTATTCTCCATGTGGTCTAATCGATTGTTTATACTTTGAATTGAGGCCTTTACCTCAATGATTGCTTATTTCTTTTAGACTCTCTCTAAATTCTTTTTGAAAGTCCTGTATTATTTCTACAGTTATATTCCTGATTTGATCTTCAGGAGATCTCTGAATTTCTGTGTTATCAGGTTCTGATAATATGAGGTTGTGGGCATTCATTGCTCTATTGTTGTTCCTCTTTCCCATCATTTCAGAAATATGTGCGTTCTCTGGGTCACTAAGACTTCTCTTAGGGTGCTCTGTATCTCAAGTCTGTTGTAATCTCAGCCGCCACTACTCCTTTACTGGGTTGTATCTCAAAGTCTCAGACCCAGGGAGTTGATCGAGGCTGCGCGAGACCGTGGGGGTGCCGGGCTGGGTGATTTCCCATGTGGAGCTGCAACTAGGGTGTGGTATCTTTGCCACTGCTACTCCTTCACTGGGTTGGATTGCAAAATCTCAGACTCAAGGAGATTATCAAAGCTGTGCAAGTCCCTGGGAGTGCAGTACAGGGATTTCTCCTTTAGGGGCCTCAGTTTCACTCATGGTTATTGTGTGTGCTGATCAGGAGCTGTTGCAGGGCGCAGTGAACTCGTTGTTGCTGCTGACAATATGGCACCTCTGCCACACCCTCGGCTGTGAGGCTGGTGTATTTCTTTTCTGGTTTTGATCTCTGTTCTGAGTCCCTGGAAGGTGTGATGAGCTTGGCCACTGGGAGTTTTAAACGTTCTTTGTGCTGAAAGAACTGCTGAGTTACACCCAAATGATCCACAGCTGCTCACTTCAGCTCATTGTTTACCTTTCCTCTCTGGAGCCTGGTGCTGTGAGGGAAGATGGTTCTGGCGCAGCTCCGCTGCTGCATCGTGGGCTTGATTTCTTTTCTGGTCTCTGGTTGTTCTTCTAGTCTTTTTTCTCTGTCCCTTGTGTTTACATTTTTTATTTCTCTGTTGCTAGTGTTTTCTGGCTATGAAAAGCGCTGATTTTTGTGGCAATAGAGATCAAGTTTTAGCAGGACTCGTAAATGCTGCTTTTCTTGGTCGCCATCTTCATGAAGTCTTAAATTTTATTTTGAAACAGGCTCTCTCTAGGTTGATGAGCGTCTCATTACTTGAAGATTGTCCTTCAACCTGTGATCCTCCTGTCTCAGCCTCTCAAGAACTAGGATTACAAGCACATGCCACCATGCCTGGCTTAAAGTTTATTTTTATTTTTATAAGGATCCTTTTTTTGAAGATTAAGAAATTCTCAGGGATTACTTTTAGTATTAAATTTCCCTATTCTTTTGATGTGTCATATTAACCAAATAAGTGTCATATTAACCAAATACTTAAAAAGATCCATAAGGGAAGCAGAATCTTTTGCCTAGGTACTTATAGTCTAGGGATCTTTAGTCTTTAAATATTACTGAAACAATGGACCAGTCAAGTGCACCTGTGTACTGATGCAGTGGAGGCACAGAGGAGGAAGTAGTGTCAGCCCTGGTGGGGAACACATTGTGGGTAATAGCAATGGCTTTCAGTGAGTTTGTTTGTGATTTGTGTGTGTGTATATATATATATATATATAATTTTTTTTTGCAGTCCTGGGGATGGAATTCAGAGGCATTCTACCTCCAAGCTATACCCCCAGCCCTCTTTTTTATTCTTTATTTTAAAACCGGGTCTCACTGAGTTGCAAAGGGCCTCACTAAGTAGCTGAGGCTGGCCGTGAACCGGGATTCTCGGTCTCAGCCTCCCAAATGCTGGGATCACAAGCATGAGCCACCACGCCTGGCAAGTTTGTTTGTGATTTGTAATAAATAGATTTTACATTGCATTAGGAGTGTGCATTGTGTATGTGTTTGTGGGAGTGCGTAATCATAAACAGAGTTGATCAAATTACACCTACTTGTCACATGTTATGCTTTATTCTGTTAAAAGTACTATCTTAACTCTCTAAAATGATTTCTTGTTATAGATTTGTGATATACTGGCATTCAGGCTGAAGCTCTAAATATTTGGCAAATGACAGTCTGTGTTATCTTTTTCCTGTCTATTTACTGGTCTTATATTGTGTTAACCTGCAGTTTCCCCCTTCATATTCTTGCCGTATTCTGTGTGTCTCTTTCTCCTCTTTCACCCTTCCTTTCTGGAATTGTTTATCAAGTCCTTACCATGACCCAGGTAGTGTTGGGTGTGTGTCATTGCTTACAGTTGTCCTTTTGCCTGGAGTTTCACTCTGTAGTACTTTGCTTAGCAAATACTTATTTATCTTCTGATTGAGGTCACCTTCTTTATGGAATTTCTCCACTGATACCTACTCTCTCCCTTCCACGAAATAGAATTAACTGCTGATTACTTTTTCCTTTGAGGTACAACATAACATTTTAGCTGTCCTAAAATTTTTGTTATAGAACACTTCCCTTCTCCCTAACATGTATTCTCAAGTGCAGGAGCAATTTTACTTGTCTGTTCTGACACTGGAACTTGATGCACCCTATTTGCTATGTGGTTGGTTTTTAATGATGGGTGATCAATGTATGCCTTCTTATCTTTTTTTGATAGGAGAAAACAAATCTTCCTCCATTTAAGATGAAACTTTTTTTTAGAGGGGAGAAATAGTGGGGGCTGGTTGATAATTTTGGGGATGAAAAAGAGAAGCCATCCTTCAGGACTCATTTCAGCTGATCTTGCAGCTCTTTGTCATCTCCTTCCCCTGGAGCTTCCATCCCCCCTTCTAACTTCCTGGTGTCCTTTTTATTTGGCATTACTTCTACAATGCTAGAATCAAACCCTGGAGCCTGAGGAGTGCTTACCATCACAGGACTGTGAAAAGTGGGCACTTAGTTTTATGACATAAACAGTTATTTCTGAATGTATATTTCTATAAAATTACGGTTTTATACTATTTATATATTTAATGCACATTAATGCTAATGTGCATTAAATTATGGGTTAATTCACTTTGTTTCTATTCTTCAAACTTTTCCATAGTTATTTAACATAGAGAACATGTGTACTGGGTTTCAAGTAATTAACTTCCAGGGTTTTTAGAGCTTGAAAGAATTTTTATAAGTTGAATATGACTTTGACTTGAAGTAATCCTTGCAGTGTAGATTTTACTCTGTAAACTACAGTGGTAGCCTTGTCTTACACGGTATTCTTGCATGTGCATGCATGCATGTGCATATACTCACCTGTATAATAATAATAGTGATAATAATAATAATTTTGGTGCTGGGAATGAAACTCAGGGCTTTGCATATGCTGAGCACACACACTGCCACTAAGGTGAACTCCAGGCCCTAGAAATACTATTTTAAGATAATTGAACTATTTTTCCTTAGAGTTTATTTGCTATAGTTGTAAATTTTAACTACAAGTGTCATTGTAATTGTTTACAAGTATAAATTTATAAATAACTGTTAGAATAGTTTGTATTAAAATTTAATTCTTTTTAGAAGTAATTTGAGATTATTTGTTCTCTCTTACAAGATGCTATCTTAGTTCTGTAGTGTGTACCATAGCATTTAGTTGATAAATGCATGTTTATTTATGGATACTTGCAATTTTATGAAACAAATATTTTTGTACAATTTATATTTCTGACACTTTCTTTTGTTGGTACTGGGGATGGAACCCAGAGGATTTCTACCTCCGGGCTATACTCCCAGACCTATTTTTATATTTTATTTTCAAAGAGGGTCTCACAAAGTTGCTGAGAGCCTCACTAAGTAGCTGAGGCTGTCTTGGAACCTGCGTGATCCTCCTGTCTCAGCCTACCAAAGATGATAAACGTGTACCACCATGCCTGGCTTTCAAACACATTTTTGTATAGGAATTTGCTTTTCTCAAGTAATAGCATTAATTAAATAATAGTCTATTTTGTTAGATCTTATTGAATATTACTTTTTCCTTTTTCAAAACAATAAAATTGATACATATACAAATATTAACATTTTTTAAGAATATTGTTAAATGTCTACATAAATTTAATATTAATGTACTTCTTACTTTGTCCCTAGGGTAAAAGCCCAACATGCTTTTTACTAATTTTCATGATTGATTTGTAAATATTATCCAGTAATCATGGCTAATATTTATGAGTAAAATTGACCTGTTTTTGGCTTAACTCCTTGTTAAATAAGTAGGATCAGAATTATATTTTAATAAAGAGCATACTGTTGCCATTATGATGTATGCAATTAATTTAGCTCCTTTTTCTTATTATGTGTAAGCCTGAAGTTTAACAAGCTTTTGTTTCATTTGTTAGACATTTTTGGCTCTCATAAACCAAGTGTTTCCTGCAGAAGAGGACAGTAAGAAAGATGTGGAAGATAACTGTAAGTAGCAATTAAAAATTTGTTTTCAGGAAAGGAAAAGAAACTGTCTTTCCATAAAACATAAATTAGTGGTTCTTTTACTAGTACACTCTACTATTCTGAAAAAAAAAATGTTGACCGAAGGTTCATTTGAATAAAGCAGCTCATAAGTCATAAATTCATTATTGTTTCAGATATTTCTTTTGGTGAAAGAGTTCTTTCAATGTCCTTTTAATGTTATTTCAGCTCTCTAAATGTAGGTAATGGTAATAATTTGCTGTGAAACTTGAACTAAAGTTCTCTTTTTAACAATCTTGAAAGTTATCTTGAACTGTATCTAAAGTTGGGTGATATTTATAGTAATATGTGATTCAGTAACTTGGAATTTGAGGTAGAAAAAAATAATTAACACTGCCACTTGAAGCAAACAAAGATTTAAAAAATCATTGTATAATAGTTAATTATTGAAAAATATAGCTGAGCATGGTGGCCCATGCTTGTAATATCAGTACTTTGGAGGCATAGACAGGAGATTTTGAGGTTTGAGGCCAGCCTCCGCAACTTAGCAAGGCCTCCAGCAACTTAATGAGACTCTGTTTCAAAATAAAAAATAAAATAGGGCTGAGGGTGTAGTTCAGAAGTAGAATGCACCTGGGTTCAGTCCCCAGTACCATAAAAGATAAAATTGTATTTTAGAATATTACATAAAATGCAGCATTAATTTGACTTATAAATAAATAGCTTTGCATGTTTGTTGAAAAAGATATTTATCTGGTTTATTCTGTGGTTATATTTATTTTTACATTTTTCAACGTTAAGAAATAATCACAGAAACCAGCCATGGTGGTACACACTTGTAATCCCAGTACTTGGGAGGCTGAGACAGGAGGATTGCAGGTTTGTAGTCCTCCGCAATTTAGTGAGATCCTGTTTCAAAATAAGAGAAAGAATAAACTAGGACTTGGAGTGTAGCTCAGAGGTAGAATGCCTCTGGGCTTAATCTCAATCCTCAGTAAAACACACACACACACACACACACACACACACACACACACACACACACCATGTAATCATATAGCTGAGCATTGTGATGCACACCTGTAATCCCAGTACTTAAGAGCTGAGACAGTTTATATGTAGGGATTAGTATGTTAGTTTTTTACTTGATTTTTTGGCACTAATATCAAAATAGAAAAATAATAATAAAAAAAGAAAAAGAAAATAGAAAAATAATTCAGGATTTGAAGTCAGTAGTTACAAAGAATATTAACATATTTTCATGCTAATTTTAGGCTACTATTACTCATATAGCATACAATATTCTTCATGAATTATGCCCTATTAGATGTTGAGGATAAGTATTGAGTATGAGCCGGGTGTGGTGGCGCACGTTTGTAATCCCAGCGTTTAGGAGGCTGAGACAGGAGGATCGCACAGGTTTGAAGGCAGCCTCAGCTACTTAGTGAGGCTCTCAGCAACTTAGTGAAACCCTGTTTCCAAATGAAGTATAAAATAGGTCTGGGAGTGTAGCCCAGAGGCAGAAAAGCCCTTGGGTTTCACCCAGTACCACAAAAAAGTATTTTGTATAAATTGGTGAGAACCCTGAAAGTTTCATTATTCAGTAATAGATGCTTAGATACATAGAGGATATTCTAGGCAGAAGCCATTGCATGAGTGTTATCTGGGCTTCAGTCTGCCTATAAGTTAGGTCATAGTAAAAGGAGTTGTGGAAAATTACATTAAAATGATCATTTAAATGCAGATTTATTAAAAGCCTTCATCAGACTCAAATATGAGTGTTGATAGTTGTTAGAGAAGTGACCGAATGATTTTTTTTTTTTTGTAATAGAGATTTAACTAGAGCTCTAGTGCTGAGCAATCTGGATTAGAGAAAAGTAATAGATATGAAGTTACTATAATCACAAAAGATATAATGAGACCTAAACTGGGATGGGACAGTAGAAAGGGAGAGAAAGGAGATATATCTCAGAGATATGAATTATGTTAATGTTGGTATGCTTATAGTGAGCCTGGCAATGTGTTGTACTTTTTATATGACAAAAATAAAGACTTGGAAACTTGCAACAAAGAGAATGAGAGAAAATAATTCTGTTGTTGACTGATATTTGCAGTCTAGATGACTGAGAGTGGTGGTGCTAATAACAGAAACCAGGTAGCTGAGAAAAGTGGTTGTGTCTACTCTCACATGCAGTGGAATGGAGCTTAGAGGATTAGAAAGCTTGAAGAACATATTGGGAAGAAATTCTGACCTATCACTAGAACATATATCAAAAAACAAGAATTCTGATGTATGTACAATAACCTAGATTCTGCCCTCAGTTAGCTTCATTGTTAGGTTTAGAAAGACATAATTTCTCTAGGACTCTTACTTTGTCATGCCAATTTTGAGGCACTGACTGAATGCTATCTGATGGTGCCTTGCCATTCTAAAATTTTCTTGTATGTTTTATCTGTAAGATTCTAAGCACCAGACTGAATTAATGTCTCACTCTGTCATGCCAAATATGTATTAAGCTGGGTGTTATGGAGCATGCTTATAATCCCAGTACTTAGGAGGCTGAGATAGGAGGATCGCAGGTTTGCAGCCAGCCTCAGCAACTTGGCTAGGTGCTCTGCAACTTAGCAAGACCCTGTTTCAAAAAGTCAGTGCTCTCTAAAGTAGTACTTTCTTTCTCTTAGAATTATATTCAATTTTTAATCACTCATCGTCAATGTGTACTCCAACTGATACTCATTAGATATCTTCCTCTAGTTGGAAGTTTATCATTTAAAAATACTGTGTAGCTGGGCGTGGTGGCGCACGCTTGTAATCCCAACATTCGGGAGGCTGAGACCAGAGGATCGCAGTTTGCGGACAGCCTCAGCTACTTAGTGAGGCCCTGTGCAACTCAGTGAGACCTGGTTTCAAAATAAAGAAAAATAGGGCAGGGGGTATAGCTCAAAGGTTGAATGCCCCTGGGTTCCATCCCCAGATGGAACTGTATAAACAGGTGTGGTTGGTGCAGGCCCCAAATCTCAGTACTTGGGAGGCTGAGACAGGAACACAGGCCTGAGGACAGCCTAGCAATGTAATAAGGCTCAGCAAGCTAACAAGACCTTGTTTTAAAACAAAAAATAAAAAAGGGCTGGGAGTATAGCTGAGAGGTAGAATGTCCCCTAGATTCAGTCTTGAATACCCCCCCTTTTTTGGTGGTACTGGTGTTCCTGGAAGCCCTTCTACCTCCGGGCTACACTCCCAAACCTATTTTTATACTTTTTTATTTGGAAACAGGGTCTCTTAAGCCAGCGTGGCTGGCTTTGAATTTGCGCGATCCTCTTGTCTTTGCCTCCCAAGGGCGGAGATTACAAGCATGCGCCACCACGCCTGGCTGAATGCCCACTTCGAGTACACGCATGCACGCACGCACGTGCAAGCGCCCCTGCACGTGTGCAAAACAAAACTGTGTAACATATAAAAAAATCAGGCTTATTTGAAGTTAGCCCCTGGTTTTTGTTTTGTTTTGTGGTACTGAGGATGGAACCCAGAGGCTTTCTACTTCCGGGCTATATTCCCAGACCTATTTTACATTTTATTTGGAAACAGGGTCTCACTAAGTTGCTAAGAGCCTCACTAAGTAGCTGAAGCTGGCTTTGAACTTCCGTGTTCTTCCTGTCTCAGCCTCCCAAGTTACAGGGATTACAAGCATGCTACACCATGCCCGGTTCAGCCCCTGGGATTTACATGTACCTGGATTTTGAAAATATGGAGTTAAATCTAACCTAACAAGTTAATTTTAGCTTGGGTCAGAGTGATTCTGATTAAGATAATGTTTTATTTTACTTTTTTCAGTTGTATAATAATTTATAAATTTTATGTTTTAGGTTCACTAATGTACTTAAATGAAGCCACACTCCTCCATAATATCAAAGTTCGATATAGTAAAGACAGAATTTATGTAAGTATTTTACTTGTGGCTTTTGTGTTTGTGCTACTGTTTGATGTTTTCAGACTTGAAACCTTCTAATATGAAACCATGTTTGAGTTGAGCCTGTTGAAGAGTGGGAGTTCCATGAAGACAAGGATATTTACCTAATTTACTGCTTTACCGCAGGGCTTAGCACATGCCTGAAACGGAGTTGGCACTCGATAAGTGTTTACAGAGTGAAGTAATGAATGCAGAGCATCATTTAATATCTTTCAGACTCATGCTAATTACTTTGGGTTTTGATTTATTGTGTGTGTGTGTGTGTGTGTGTGTGTGTGTGTGTGTGTGTGTGTAGATCTGTTAATTTCGCTTTTCACAGTGTTCTGTAGAGAATTTAAGGCAGCCTATAGGGATACGTATTTAAATTAAAATTTTAGTTGGCTGTGGTGGCGCAGGCTTGTAATCCCAACATTTGGGAGGCAGAGACAGGAATCGTGGTTCGCAGACAGCCTCAGCTACTTAGTGAAGCCCTCTGCAACTTAGTGGGACCCTGTTTCAAAATAAAGAATAAAAAATTGGGCAAGGGGTGTAGCTCAGAGGTCAAATGCCCCTGGGTTCCATCCCCAGACCTGCAAAAAAAAAAAAAAGATATTAAAATTTTGAATTAGGAAGAAATATAAGTAAAAGGTAATAACTGAGGAAAATCAAGAGCACAAAATGTTGATCATAATAAAGCTAAAGTAGTCGCAATATTTCATTAGTCCCTAGATGCTATATTTAAGAGTCCAAAATATTTTTTAAAAAAAAGAAAGAAAGGTGTACTGGGCATGTTGGTACAATTTCAGCTACTTGGGAGACTGAGCAGGATTGCAAACTCGAGGCCATCCTGAGCAACTGAGCAAAACTCTGTTTCATAATAAAGTAAAAAGGGCTTGGGTTATAGCTCAGTGTTTTTCTAGCATGTACGAAGATGTGGGTTTAATACCCAGTATTGCTAAAAACAAACAACCCCCAAAAAAACAAAGGAGGAGGAGGCGGAAGAGGAGGAGGATGTTCTTAATGAAGATAGTTAAAGTTTATATCATTCAGATGGATACTTAACTACTATGCTTAATTATAATTATTCATTGGGCACATATGAGATTTTATTCTGCTGTGACCTAGTTATAGATTCTTTTGTTGGCTGGAGATAAGTTACCCCATTGTAGTTCTTTTGTTATAAAGATGGGGCTCTTCATTATTTTTGAACGAAGAAAACACATGGCTTCTTTGACACTTACCAGATCAAATGACAGTCTTAATTTTTTATATCACTATCAATTTGCCTAATTGTACTTACTTAATTCTGACTAAATTACATCTAGTCTTTACCATCTGTCCAAGTAGTGACAGCTGGGGAATAGAATCAGTCTAGTCTATCCAAAAGAATTTACATGCTATTTTCTGGTTGTTACAGTATTAAAAGTTCACTTTTCTTCTTGATTTTTTAAAATCAAAGAGTATATTTAGATTTAAATGTGGGTATTCTTGAGTAAAGATATATTTAGAAGCAAAATTTAATGGTTAGTATCTTTTTGAGCAGAATCTAATGTGTACTCAAATGCTATTTTTTTTAATTAATTTTTTTTTTTTTTTGTGGCACTGGGGATGGAACCCAGAGGCTTTCTACCTCCAGCCTATACTCTCAGACCTAGTTTATATTTTGTTTGGAAACAGGATCTCACTAAGTTGCTGAGAGGCTCACTAAGTAGCTGAGGCTGGCTTTGAACCTGTGCAATCCTCCGGCTAAATGCTGTTTTAAAGATTCTGAAATAATACAGTATCTTAAAGTTTGTTAAAGCCATTTATTTATTTATTTATTTATTTATTTATTTATTTATTTATTTATTTATTTATTTATTTATTTTGCGGGTCTGGGGATGGAACCCAGGGGCATTCGACCTCCAAGCTACAGTCCCTGCCCTATTTTTTATTCTTTATTCTGAAACTGGGTCTCACTGAGTTGCAGAAGGCCTCACTAATTAGCTGCGGCTGTCCGCGAACCGCGATCCTCCTGTCTCAGCCTCCCGAATGTTGGGGTTACAAGCGTGTGCCACCACGCCCGGCTTGTTAAAGCCATTTAACTTGTCATAAATCAGTGAAAATTAACCTGGATATAACCAGGAAACATAATTTTTCAAGTAGAGCGGAGAACCAGTACTTTTAAGCTTAACTGAAACCAAGATTGGTAATCCCCCCCCCCCCCCCCGACAATTATGCCTTTTAGTTAGAAAAACCATTAAATAGCTGGGCATGGTGGCACGCACACTTGTAATCCCCGTGCTTGGGAGGCTGAGACAGGAGGATCACACAGGTTCGAAGGCAGCCTCAGCTACTGAGTGAGGCTCTCAGCAACTTAGTGAGACCCTATTTCCAAATAAAATATAAAATAGGTCTGGGAGTATAGCCTGGAGGTAGAAAAGCCCCAGGATTCCACCCCCAGTACCACACACACACAAAAAGAACCATTAAATACCAGTAATATATAAGTATAGCTGTTATTACTATGATATATGGAAATGAAAAAGGCAATTACTATAATATATGTAAGTGAAGGAAACAAGTTAGAGTAGTAGTTTAAATTTGATATTTTATGTTTTCTTTCTAATTAGAGCTAAGCACTTCCCTCCCTTAGATTTAAATAAAACAATACCTGACCCACATTTAGCATTTTCCTAGTTGCAAAAATATCTTATCATTTCCTTTTGTCTCTACTAGAAAGATTATGATCTTAGAATTTCTAGGTTTTTATTTTCTTCTAGGAAACATCTTTGGGAATGTTCCCAGCATTTTGGATTAGTACTCTGAGAATTCATCATTTTCATAGCATTTATCTTCAACAATTACAAGTAGAAAAAAGGAAAATATGGTTGGATTTGGTGGTACATGTCTACAGTCCCAGAAACTTGGAAGGCTGGGGAAGGATCACAAGCTTGAGGCAAGCCTGGGCAACTTAGTGAACCCTGTCTCAAAATAAAAACTAAAAGTGGAGCTGGGCATGGTGGCTGTAATCCCAGCATTCAGGAGGCTGAGACAGGAGGATCACAGTTCACTTAGTGAGACCCTGTTTCAAAATAAAGAATAAAAAAAATATGGCAGGAGATGTAGCTTGGAGGTCAAATGCAAAACAACAACAACAAAAAACAAATTAAAAGTGGTTGGGAATGTAGTTCAGTTGTAGAGTACTCGACTTTAATCCCCAGTAAACACACACACACACACACACACACACACACACACACACACACACGAGAGAGAGAGAGAGAGAGAGAGAGAGAGAGAGAGAGAGAGAGAGAGAGAGAGAGAGAGAAAGAGAAAGAAATATGTCCTTGTGTACTCCAGTTTTGCCAGTATTGCTAGGCCACAACTATCTACCCATCCAACCAGGAATTTTATAATCCTATTGATACATTTTTTCCTGATCTTTTAAAGCAACAGTTACATTCAGAATTTAAAGCAAGCTTAAGTTGTTCATTAAACATTTAGCGTATCAATTTTCCAGGCGCTTAGCATATATTACTTTGCAGAACTCTGGGAATAAGAGGTCACTTTAAAGCTAATTGACTTCTTTGCCTTCATTGATGGGGATGGTCCCAGAGCATATGAGCTATACTCTTCAGTAGCAGGGTAAATAAAGTAGTCTATGTGAGGGTATAAATGACCAAAATTCAGCTACAGGACTAGAATAAGGGGATAGAGTCAACAGAAGAAGCCTGCTTGAGGAGAGATAGAGGCTGAGATTCAGATTTCTTTCGATGGTCATTTTGTGGTGATGCCATGTACTAGGAGAGGGCTTGGGAGGGAAATATTTTCTCTGAGGCAAAGGGAGATGGAAACAGATAATGTGTGTGTGTGTGTGTGTGTGTGTGTGTGTGTGTGTGTATGGAATCCGAGGCATTTGACCTCTGAGCTACACCCCTGCCCAATTTTTTATTCTTTATTTTGAAACAGGGTCTCACTGAGTTGCAGAGGGCCTCACTAAGTAGCTGAGGCTGTCTGTGAGCTGAGATCCTCCGGTCTCAGCCTCCCAAATGCTCGAAGTACAAGTGTGAGCCACCACGTCCGGCTCATAAGTACTATTTTTAACATAAAAACTTAAAACTATATAAACTTTCCCCCTAGCCTTACATTTTCATGTTTTTTTTTGTGGGGGGGGTGGCTGGGGGGTGGAACCCAGGGGCAACACTCTGAGCCCTCTGAGCAACGACCTCTGAGCAACACTCCCAGCCCTCTTTTTTATTCTTTATTTTGAAACAGGGTCTCACTGAGTTGTCCGTGAACCGCAATCTTCTGGTCTCAGCCTCCCAAATGCTGGGATTACAAGCATGTACCACCACGCCCGGCTGGAAACAGATAATGTTGATTTTGGATTTGCTGAGTTTGAGAAGCCTGTGGGATGACAAGATAAAAATAATTACTAAGAGTTGAAATTAAATGTGGTGGTATATGCCTCTAATCTCAGTACTTGGGAGGCTGAGACAGGAGGATCACAGATTTGAAGCCATCCACAGCAACTTAACAAGGCTCTCAGCAACTTAGCAAGATCCTATTTCAAAATAAAATATGAAAAGGGTTGGGATATAGCCCAGAGGTAGAATGCCCCCAGTACCAAAGGAGGAAAAATAAAAAGAAGAGTTGGAGCAGTGATAGCCCTGTAGAGATCAGGAATTATTTAGGGTTAGAACTTCAGCTTTCAGAGTTCTGGTTATATAGAGAATTGAAGGCATCTGGTTTGTATGTATTTCTGTCTACTATTAACCTTGTTCAGCTTTAAGTGAAAATATAATTGGATATTTTTTGTTTATGCTTTTCCTGTTCAGACATACGTCGCCAACATTCTGATTGCAGTGAACCCATACTTTGATATCCCTAAAATATATACTTCAGATGCAATAAAGTCATATCAAGGAAAGTCTCTTGGGACAATGCCACCTCATGTCTTTGCAATTGGTAAGTGATTAATTGTATCTTAATTTTTCCTTATTGTATTCAGATTTATTTAGTTTTCTTTTGGATTAATAAAAGATACCATGAATTGGCTGGGCATGGTGGCGCACGCTTGTAATCCCAGCATAAAGAATAAAAAACTGGGCAGGGAGTATAGCTCGGAGGTCAAAGACCTCTGGATTCCATCCCCAGACCCGCAAAAAAAAAACAAAAAAAAAAAAAACAAAAAAAACTTCTCTCCAGTGATGAGCTTGCTCGTATTCAGGTTCTAAGTTTGCGGGCATATTTTCTAAGAAAAATATGCCAAAATTTATCAAAACGTATTAGAACCAAAAGTAAATCTGCTGCTGTACTGGACCTGGCTGACATAGTTACTCTAGCTAGTAGTACAAAGCACACATAGCAACCAAATCTGGAAGGGAAGCCTGGTTAGGCTAAAATACAAGCAGTGCTTAATTTGTCTGTGTAATTTAAATTTGAATATATCTTATAGTTTAAATTGTTGGAGCATAAGGAAGATAGTTAAAATTATATGTGAACAGACGGGCGTGGTGGCGCACACTTGTAATCCCCGCACTTGGGAGGTGGAGACAGGAGGATCGCACAGGTTCGAAGCCAGCCCCACTGGCTTAAGAGACCCTGTTTCCAAATAAAAATATAAAATAGGTCTGGGAGTGTAGCCTGGAGGTAGAAGGGCTTCCAGGCACCCCAGTACCACACACACACACACACACACACACACACACACACACACACAATTATATGTGAACAATTAAAACTTAGAAAATTTAAAGCAGTTAATTTTGCTTATCTTTGAAATGCTGCAAGATTTTTAATAGTATTTCAGGAAAAAATTCTACAAGATTTTTAATAGTATTTCAGAAAAAGAGTCCACAGATTTCCTTGGCAATTACATGGTTTTTCTTCAGCAGAATTTTTGGTTGCCAGATTTCTTAATTGGAAACTTGTTACTTCTTTCTTGCTTTTCACTGGGGCCTTCATTAGTTATGCATAGTGAGCATTTTTCATTTCTCTGCAGATCTGTGGTATTAGGGAGAGCTGAACCACAGTTTGTAATATGGAGATACTTTATATTTCTTAGCTATTAGGATAATACTTTTAGAAATGCTTTGAACACTCAAGTGACTTGACCTTGAAGGTTCACTGTTAACACACATATTTGATTTCTCCAGGACATAGTCCTCCTGAAATGAATGTTCTGTCATATAATAACTTTATATTTAATCAGTTGTTCACTTTTGATGTGTTATTTTGACTCTAGCTGATAAAGCTTTTCGAGACATGAAGGTACTCAAGATGAGTCAGTCTATCATTGTATCTGGAGAATCAGGAGCTGGAAAAACAGAAAATACAAAATTTGTTTTAAGGTGAGTATTTAGCTAACCTCAGATGTTTTGAACAGGTTGACTTTATTTTTGACATTATTTTGGTGGTAAAATATATATAACAGAGTTTCCAACTTAACCATCTCAGTGTACAGTTTAATAATGTTAAATGTTCTTCACTTTGTGCAACAAGTCTTCAGAAATTTTCATAAAACTGAAACTCTCTATCCATTAAATAACTCTCCACTCCCTTACTCCTTTCAGCCTTTGGCAGCTACCATTTCTACTTTGAGGTTCTTTGACTATAAGTAACTCTCGGTACTCGATGTAAATCCAGTCATGTATTTATCTTTCACTGACTTATCTCATTTAGCTAAACTTATGACCTACTCGTGTTTGGGCTAGTCACAGGGGCATGCACTTGTAGTTTGAGCTGCTTGGGAGGCTGAGGTAGGAAGACTGCTTTAACCTAGGAGTTTGGGACCAACCTGGATGGAGAATAACAAAGACATATATACATTTATTTATTTCTTTACTTGTGGTGCTGAGAATTGAACCCAGGGGCATTCTACCTCTGAGCTACACCCCCAGCCCAATTTTTTATTTTTATAAAATAGAGTACTCCTTAAAACAGCTTAAAAAGAATGCTGATTTAGATGTTAAAGGCAATTTGAATTATAATCTTAAATAAATTTGAAGTTACAATGAAGTATTTTCAATTAGACATTAATTTGTAGTTTTTATTTATTTATTTATTTATTTTTCTTTCTTTTTTTTTAATTGGTGCACTGTATTCATACATCATAGTGGGATACAAACTTTTGTAGACATACATGCACACATCGCCCAGTCAGCCCCCACCCGATCCCCACCCCATTCCCTCCCCATCCCTCCTTCCCATGCTTGGCTTAGTGGTTGACATCTAGTATTATAGCAATTTATCCAAAATTAAAAATGATAATCTCACATAACAGTTTCATTTGTCTGATACCAAGCTTTTGATGACTTAAAGATAACATTTCAATATTTCTTTTTGCTTTCTTTCTTACCAGAGAATATTTTTTTTTCTATTTTTTTAGGTGAAACTATCATATATTTTTTTTTTAATTTTATTTTATTGGTGCACTGTATTCATACATCATAGTGGGATACAAACTTTTGGAGACATACATGCACACATCGCCCAGTCAGCCCCCACCCGATCCCCACCCCATTCTCTCCCCATCCCTCCTTCCCATGCTTGGCTTAGTGGTTGACATCTAGTATTATAGCAATTTATCCAAAATTAAAAATGATAATCTCACATAACAGTTTCATTTGTCTGATACCAAGCGTTTGATGATTTAAAGATAACATTTCAATATTTCTTTTTGCTTTCTTTCTTACCAGAGCATATTTTTTTCTGTTTTTTTAGGTGAAACTATCATATATTTATATATTTATTTTTCAGAAAAAAATCTATCCTAATATGGAATATGAATTCTAGATACCCAAAACAATCTTGAAAAACAACAAAGCTAGCAGATATATATTTTCTGATTTCAAACCATATAAAGCTACAATAATTGAAACAGTGTAGTACTGTTCTAAAGGCAGATATATAGACCATTGGAGTTAAATACAAGCCTAGAGCTAACTTCTTCCCTATATTGTCAAGTTATTTTTGACAAGGTTTCCACGAACATTTGGTGGTGGAAATAATAATCTTTTAACTAAATATTGTTGAAAAATAATAATTACATGGAAAAGAATAAAATTGGACCCTTACCTAATCCCACATACAAGTATTAACTCAAACTAGATAAAAGACCTAAATATAAATCTTAAGACTATAAACTTTTAGGAGAAAATCTGGGTCATAAAACCTCACAACATTGAAATTGGCAGTGATTTCTTGGATATGATTTCAATGGCACAGGCAACAGAAGAATATACAAACTCCCTAAAAAATAAAAGAAAATATTGTATATCCAAAGACAATGTAAACAGAGTTAAAAGTTACTAATAGAATTGGATAAAATATTTCCAAATGCTATATCTGAAGGTATATTAATATTCCAACTAGAAATCCTAGAAATTAACAACAATAAAGGCAAACAATACCATTTAGAGATAGGTAAAAGACTAACATAAATAATGAATCTCCACAGATAACCAATCTTAGTTGTCTGTTAGATGGAAACTCTTGTTTCTCTGGTTCTGGTGAGTGTTACCTATTTCTTCTTTGTAGTTAATCTCTTTGAGTATTTTCTCTAGCGCTGGTTTTGAAGACATAAATTCCTTCAGTTTCTGTTTGTCATGGAAGCTTCTTATTTCTCCATCTAATTTGATAGAAAGTTTTGCTGGGTAGGAAATTTTTGGCTGGAAGTTGTTTTCTTTCAGAGTTTGGAATATGTTACTCCAAGCCCTTCTGGCTCTCATGACTTGGTTTGGGAAGTCTGGAGTGATTCTAATTGTTTTGCCTCTGAATGTCACTTGGCCCTTTGTTTTTGTTGCCTTTAAGATTCTCTGCTTGGCTTCCACATTGGTCATTTTGACAATTATATGGCGTGGGGATCCTCTTCTCGGATCCTGTCTAAAGGGAGTTCTGTAAGTTTCCTGGATCTGTGTATCAACCTCTTGCTCTATATTTGGAAAATTTTCTGCTATTACTTCCTTGAAGAGATTGTTGATCCCTTTGGTATCACTTTCTTTTCCCTCCTCTATTCCAATTATTCTTAGGTTAGCTCTCTTAAGATGGGCCCATATTTCTTCAATGTCAGATTCCTGCTGTTGGATATCTTTTTCTTCTAAGAGCGAGATTCTGTTCTCCATGTGGTCTAATCGGTTGTTTGTGCTTTGAATTGAGGCCTTTACTTCATTAATTGCATCCTTTATCTCTTTTTGGCTCTCTCTGAGTTCTTTTCGAAGCACCTCTATTATTTCTACAGTTATTTTCCTGATTTGATCTTCTAGAAATCTCTGATTTTCTGTTTTATCAGGTTCTGATGTTGTGGGGTTGTGCACATTCATTACTCCAGTGTTATTCCTCTTTCCCATGATTTCGGAGGTTTGTGCCTTCTCTGGGTTCTTCCCTTGGGTCACTATGGCTTCACTTAAGGTGCTCTGGATCTCGAGTCTGTATTATCTCAGACCCCACTACTCCTTTACTGGGTTGTATCACAGAGTCTCCGACCCAGGGAGTCGATAGAGGCTGCTTTAAACTATGGGGGGTGCCAGGTTGCACGCTCTCCTATGGTGTGATATCTCTGCCACCACCACTCCCTCACTGGGTCAAGTCCCAGGAGGCACAATACTGGGATTTCTCCTCTGTGGCCCGCAATTTGACTCACTGTTCTTGAGTACGTAGATGTAGCTGTACTGGACTCGGTGAATTCACTGCTGCTGCCGCCGCCGGTGGCAATATGGCGCCTCTGCCACGCCCTCGGCCATGAGGCTGGCGTATTTTTTCTTCTCTGGTTTTGATTTCCACTCTGAATCCCTGCAGCGTGTGCTGAGCTCAGCCACTGGGAGCTTTAAATGCTGTCTGCGCCGAAAGATCCCGCCTGGCTGTTCCGTATCGGCTCACCTCGGCTTGCTGTAGCCGTCCATTGAGTTCGCCGCTGCCGCCGGCAGTATGGTTCTGCTGCCGCGTCCTCGGGCGCGTGTGTCTCCTCTGTGGCCCTGAGCTCTGTTCTCAGTCCGCTTTCTCTCTGGAGCCTGGTGGTTTTTTTGTTTTTCTGGTGATGGTGTTTTCTGGCTATGAAAGGCGCTCTTTTTGTGGTAATGGAGATTGGTTGTTAGCGGGACTCTTAAGCCCCGCTTTTCTCGGTCGCCATCTTCCCTATTTTATAACTATCATATATTTATATATTTATTTTTCAGAAAAAAAATCTATCCTAATATGGAATATGGATTCTAGATACCCAAAACGATCTTGAAAAAGAACAAAGCTAGAAGATATATATTTTCTGATTTCAAACCATATAAAGCTACAATAATTGAAACAGTGTAGTACTATTCTAAAGGCAGATATATAAACCATTGGAGTTAAATACAAGCCTAGAGCTAAATTCTTCCCTATATTATCAAGTTATTTTTGACAAGGTTTCCACGAACATTTGGTGGTGGAAATAATAATCTTTTAACTAAATATTGTTGAAACATAATAATTACATGGAAAAGAATAAAATTGGACCCTTACCTAATCCCATATACAAGTATTAATTCAAAATAGATAAAAGACCTAAATATAAATCTTAAGACTATAAACTTTTAGGAGAAAATCTGGGTCATAAAACCTCACAACATTGAAATTGGCAGTGATTTCTTGGATATGATTTCAATGGCACAGGCAACAGAAGAGTATACAAACTCCCTAAAAAATAAAAAAATATTGTATATCCAAAGACAGTGTAAACAGAGTTAAAAGTTACTGATAGAATGGGATAAAATATTTCCAAATGCTATATCTGAAGGTATATTAATATTCCAACTAGACATCCTAAAAATTAACAACAATAAAGGCAAACAATACCATTTAGAAATAGGTAAAAGACTAACATAAATAATGACTCTCCACACATAAGCAATCTTAGTTGTCTGTTGGATGGAAAAATCTTGTTTCTCTGGTTCTGGTGAGTGTTACCTATTTCTTCTTTGTAGTTAATCTCTTTGAGTATTTTCTCTAGCGCTGGTTTTGAAGACATAAATTCCTTCAGTTTCTGTTTGTCATGGAAGCTTCTTATTTCTCCATCTAATTTGATAGAAAGTTTTGCTGGGTAGAAAATTTTTGGCTGGAAGTTGTTTTCTTTCAGAGTTTGGAATATGCCAAACCCTTCTGGCTCTCATGACTTGGTTTGGGAAGTCTGGAGTGATTCTAATTGGTTTGCCTCTGAATGTCACTTGGCCCTTTGTTTTTGTTGCCTTTAAGATTCTCTGCTTGGCTTCCACATTGGTCATTTTGACAATTATGTGGCGTGGGTATCCTCTTCTCCGATCCTGTCTAAAGGGAGTTCTATAAGTTTCCTGGACCTGTGTATCAACCTCTTGCTCTATGTTTGGAAAATTTTCTGCTATTACTTCCTTGAAGAGACTGTTGATCCCTTTGGTTTCACCTTCTTTCCCCTCCTCTATTCCAATTATTCTTAGGTTAGCTCTCTTAAAATGGGCCCATATTTCTTCAATGTCAGATTCCTGCTGTTGGATATTTTTTCCTAGATTAGAAACTATGCGTTCATTTTTTGAATGATCATCTTCTAAGAGCGAGATTCTGTTCTCTATGTGGTCTAATCGGTTGTTTGTGCTTTGAATTGAGGCCTTTACTTCATTAATTGCATCCTTTATCTCTTTTTGGCTCTCTCTGAGTTCTTTTCGAAGCACCTCTATTATTTCTACAGTTATTTTCCTGATTTGATCTTCTAGAAATCTCTGATTTTCAGTTTTATCGGGTTCTGATGTTGTGGGGTTGTGGGCATTAATTGCTCCAGTGTTATTCCTCTTTCCCATGATTTCGGAAGTTTGTGCCTTCTCTGGGTTCTTCCCTTGGGTCACTATGACTTCACTTAAGGTGCTCTGGATCTCGAGTCTGTAGTATCTCAGTCCCCACTACTCCTTTACTGGGTTGTATCACAGAGTCTCTGACCCAGGGAGTCAATAGAGGCTGCTTTAGACTATGGGGGGGTGCCAGGTTGCACGTTCTCATATGGTGTGATATCTCTGCCACCGCCACTCCCCCGCTGGGTCAAGTCCCAGGGAGTACAGTACTGGGATTTCTCCTCTGTGGCCCGCAGTTTGACTCACTGTTCTTGAGTACGCAGATGTAGCTGTACTGGACTCGTTGAATTCGCTGCTGCTGCCGCTGGTGTCAATATGGCGCCACTGCTACGCCCTTGGCCGTGAGGCTGGCTTTTTTCTTCTTGGTTTTGAATTCCACTCTGAGTCCTCGCAGCGTGTGCTGAGCTCAGCCACTGGGAGCTTTAGATGTTCCCTGCGCTGAAAAATCCCGCCTGGCTGTTCCGCAGTAGCTCACCTCGGCTTGCTGTAGCTATCAGGTGAATTCGCTGCTGCCGTAGGCAGTATGGCGCTGCTGCCGTGTCCTCGGGCGTGAGGCCGGTGTATCTCCTCTGTGGCTCTGAGCTCTGTTCTCAGTCCGCTTTCTCTCTGGAGCCTGGTGATTTTTTTGTTTCTCTGGTGATGGTGTTTTCTGGCTATGAAAGGCGCTGATTTTGTGGTAATAGAGATTGGTTGTTAGCGGGGCTCTTAAGCCCCGCTTTTCTCGGTCGCCATCTTCCCGGAAGTCAATTTGTAGTGTTTAACAGTTATAGCGATGACCCAAGTTTTAGTTTTATATGTTTTAAAAGGATCTCACTAGGTGAGTCTCACCACTTACTGAGGCTGTCCTGGAACCTGTGATCCCTTGTCTCAGCCTCCCAACTACTGGGATTAAAGGCATGTGCTAGCATGCCCGGCTAAGACCCGTATTTATTTTTTCTTACTTATAAGAAATAAAACCTTATATAGAATCTAATTTGTGAATTACTGAAAGCCAGCACTGACATATTATTTGCATGAGGGTCTAGAGGAGACTAGTGCTGGTTAGAAAAGGGGAAATCTAACAGTGTTCCTTCAAATCCCCAAATCCAAATGGACATTCTATTGTCAGTGTTTCTGCTGTTCATGTGTTTGAAACCATTTTATACCTTAAGCTTTTAAGGGCTGGCCTATTTTGCTTCTACCTCCCCAGATTCATCTCACAATGTATTCCCTTTACTACCATCAAAATTAAATGTTCAATACTTTGTTTATGATTATAGCATTTAAAAAAATGGAACGAACCCTAGTGTCAATTTTTGTTTAGTTCTTTTAATTTACGCATTCAGTAAGTTAAGCCTAGTGTTGAAGCTATTTGTATGATTAGTACATTCTGAATTTTCACTAGTGTTGTTCCTGTGTTGTTCAGAAACTAACTTATGTAAAACCAATGGAAGAGTTTGTTAATGCTTGTTATATATTTCAATTTTGGTTATATGAATGTTTTCTAATATTTTTGGAAGTGGCTTGGTATTTTTTTTTTCTTTTCGGTATGTAAAAATCATATGGTAAGTCTAGTTAATGTATGAAAAAAGAGCAAAAAGTTAAGGCTCTGTAAATTTGTATACTTAAATTTTCAATCAGATATTGCTTTTTGTTTTGAAATGTGCCAGGTAAATAGTTGTTCCATTGTGTGCTATCTTTTAGTGTAACAACTCAAAGAGTGATAGCTTTCTAGTTGTTCAGTGGCAGATTGCTTTATTTTCCATACCCATAAAGGTTGAATAAATAGGTAATTACAAAAGGGTTTGAGATCTCATGTAGTAGATGAGTATTCCCATGTGAAATGTGTGGTATATTTAAAAACCAAATGGTTAGTTAAAAATAGAATACTCTTGCTGGGAGTGGTGTCACACGCTTGTAAGCCCAGCATTTGGGAGGCTGAGACAGGAGGATCACAGTTTGCAGACAGCCTCAGCTGTTGGGTGAAGCTGTTTGCAACTCACCGAGACCCTGTTTCAAAATAAAGAATAAAAACTAAGGTTTGGGGGGTAACTCTGAAGTACAATGCTCCTGGGTTCCATCCACAGTACTAAAAAAAAAAAAAAAAAAAAAAAAAAAGAATACTCTCTTAAAAGCTTAAAAATAATTTTTTTTAAGCTTTGTTCTCTTTCTCCTTTTCCCTGATCAGGTACAAATTATGGGTTAATTCAATAAAAGACTAATTACTCTTCTGATTTACTTAAAATTGAATTTAACATCTAAATTGCTGATTTAGATGTTAAAGGCAATTTGAATTAGAATTTTAAGTAAATTTGAAGTTATAACAGTTGTTTCAGACATTAATTTGTAACTTATAGTGTTGACCCAGGTTTTAGTTTTATGTGTGTTAACATATTTGTAAATATGTCATAAGCAAGATTATTTTCATCCCCCAAATTTTTATTCTATATTTTAGATACCTAACTGAATCCTATGGAACAGGTCAAGATATCGATGAGAGAATTGTTGAAGGTATTGTTAACTTTTGTTTTCTGTTGTTAGGCATATACTAAAATGAACTTACAAGAAGCCTTTAGGTGGTCTGGAACATTCTCCCGGAGGTACAAAAGAGTTTCCCATCACTTTTGGGAATCTGAGCAATAAATCTTTGCTCAGATAACATCTTCTCATCTATCTGTCATCTCTTCCTATACTTCTACCTCATGTAAGCCCCAAAGAAGATAGGGATTTCTCTTTTTTATATTTCAAACTCTTATATTTCTTGATACATAGTATAAATGAATGAATGAAATAGAGGAAGCTCTTTGGCTTTAGTTTGTTTTTTGAGTCTTGTTTTTATGTAAAGAAAGAAGTCATTTGGTATTAGGGTGATTTTTTTAAATTGGAAAATTACTGTAACAAAAGCCTTCTCTTGGAAGGCAGGAGTGTATGGATTGATTTCCTTAAGCAGTTATGCTTGTGTACTCCCTTAGAAAGACTCAGTTTTGAAACTGAGTACCTCAGTTTTGAAACTGCTGGTCTAGGGCATCATTATGTTGAACCTGTACCGCACTCCTACACCATAGATTTCTGTCTGCTCTGCTCACTTACATTCTTGCTTTTTTAAAATTCAGTCCATATGGAAGCTGGAATGATGTATTTTGCATTACATTTTTAACTGCTTCATATTGCTCTCATATTGTTTCCAAACTTCTGAGTGTAGTGGTGCCCACCTGTAATGCCAGTGTTCTTGAGGCTGAGGCAGGAGGATGGCAAGCTTGGTCTCAGACTCTTAGTGAGACCCTGTCTCAGAATAAAAAAGTAAGCCGGGCCTGATGGTGCACGCCTGTGATCTAGGAGGCTGAGACGGGGATTGTGGTTTGAGGACAGCCTTAGCTACTACTTAGTGAGGCCCTTTGCAACTCAGTGAGACCCTGTTTCAAAACAAAGAATATAAAAGGGCTGGGGGTATAGCTCGGAGGTAGAATGCCCCTAGGTTCCATCCCCAGTACAGGAAAAAAAAAAAAAAAAAAAGAAGGGCTGGGGATATAGCTTAGCAGTACAGTGTCCCTGGGTTCAGACCCCGGGACCACCGCTCCCCCAACACACAGGAAAAAGCTATAAAACTGTAAGATCACCCAGTGACCCAGTGTTCTCTGTGTGGTCTGGCTCTTGTCCTGTCTGGTCTTATTTTGAACCTTGTTTCCTCTGACTCTCTATACTTCAGCATGTTGATCTTCTTTTAGGTCTTTGAGGTGTTTTAGGCCTCTTTGTTCTCTTTCTCCTTTTCCCTGATCAGGTACAAATTATGGGTTAATTCAATAAAAGACTAATTACTCTTCTGATTTACTTAAAATTGAATAGAAGCCTGGTTTTTTATTATGATATGTTATGTATATTGTGTCATAGTTGAAAAAATTTGGAAAATATTATTCCATAAGTTTCTACAGCCCCTTAATGGAGAAGAGTAGATGTGACTGGTAACTGTTTGATGTCATCCTTAATTAAAATTTGATTGTTCTGCCAGGCATGGTGGCACACACTTGTAATCCCCGTGCTTGGGAGGCTGAGACAGGAGGATCGCGCAGGTTTTAAGCCAGCCTCAGCTACTTAGTGAGGCTTTCAACAACTTAGTGAGACCCTGTTTCCAAATAAAATATAAAAATAGGTCTGGGAGTATAGCCCGGAGGTAGGAAACCTCTGGGTTCCATCCCTAGTACCACCAAAAAAAAAAAAAAAAAATTTTTTTTTGGTTGTTGAGTATATTATTATTAAGATTTTCTTTCTTTCTTTTTTTTTTTTTCTGGTATTGGGCATTGAACCCAGAGGCATTTTACCTCCAAGCTACATCCCTAGCCTCTCTATTTTTTTTTTTTTTGTACACTGGGGATGGAACCCAGGGGCATTCTACCTTAAAAAAAAAAAGGTTTGGAGACAAGGTAAGCCTTCTATGCAGGTAGAATGAAGAGAAATGTACTTTAGAAAGATTCTTACAGTAAGCATTATGAAGCAATGTAGGTTAATGATGAAGAATATGTAAGTTTACATTAACCTAATATATTTATCATTGAGAATTTGGTGAGAATAAGAGTTGATTCCAGTATCTAGTCAAAATGTGTATGTGTGATTAAATGTTAAGTTTGTACATAGAGATTTTAAAAGTTATTATTCTGAAAGCCTTTCTTAGGTAATTCTGTAAACTCTTAATTTGTTATATTTTATTTGATATGCATGTAAAATGTTTTATCTGGAGGTTATATTCATACGTAAAATATTTTTTTATTATAAGTGCTCTTGTACGGCAAAAAACCTTAAACATCTTTTAAAACATTTTTTAAAACCTTATTAAAACCTTAAACATCTTCTGTAGTATTTTGTGTGTGTGTGTGTGTGTGTGTGTGTGTGTGTGTGTGTGTGTGTGGTACTGGGGATTGAACCCAGGAGCATTTTACCTTTGAGCTACACTCCCAGCCACATTTTAAAAATTTTATTTTGAAAGATTCTTGATAGTTGGATGAGAGTCTTAGTACTTGCTGAGGCTGCCCTTGAACCTGCAGTCCTCCTGTCTTAGCCTCCCAAGTATTGGATTTACAGGAGTGTACCGCCCTGCCTGGCATTGTAGGGGTTAATTTTAAAAGTTGAGCTATGAATTTTGTATTTTATTGACTTTTTTTTGGTGGTACTGGGGTTCCTGGAAACCCTTCTACTTCCAGGCTACATTCCCAGACCTATTTTTTAAAAATATTTTTTATTTGGAAACAGGGTTTCTTAAGCCAGTGCCGCTGGCTTCGAACCTGCGCGATTCTCCTGTCTCTGCCTCCCAAGCATGGGGATTACAAGCATAATTTTGTGTGTGGGTCTAGGAATGGAATCCAGGGACATTCCACCTCCAAGCTACACCTCCTGCCCTATTTTTATTCTTTACTTTGAAACAGGGTCTCACTAAGTTGTTGAGGGCCTCATTAAGTAGCTGAGGCTATCCGCAAACTGCTATCCTCTGGTCTTTCAGCCTCCTGAATGCTGGGATTACAAGCATGCACCACCACACCTGGTTCATGATAATTTTTTATGTTAATAATTTTTAGAACATTTGTTCATGTATTTTTCCACTTTTTTTCTATGGAGACATACTTTGCACGTTGTTTGTAATTTTCCTTCATGCTAAAATATTTTCATTTCTTTCTCAATAGCTAATCCACTTTTAGAAGCTTTTGGAAATGCAAAGACTGTTCGCAACAATAATAGCAGTCGATTTGGGAAATTTGTAGAAATACATTTCAATGAAAAGGTAAATGAAAGTGACTTTGGGATAATATGTTTGGGTCTTATTAGAATTGGTGCTATTTTTGAATTTATGGAAAATACCTTTAAGTTTTTTTTATTACTTTAGATGGGAGAATACATATGTTTACTCTTGACTATCTGAAAGCTCTTTTTATAGTCCAAGTATTGGATTTGACTATATTTTATATCTAGCTTCCTTCTATAATTTATATATGGAGTACAGTGTAATATTTCATCTCTCTGTCTCTCTGCCTCTGTCTCTCTCTGTCTCTCTCTCTGTCTCTCTTTTTTGTCTCTATATATAGTGATAAAATCAGGGCAGTTATTTTCATCTCTTTATTAGTCCTTTACATTTGGAGCCTTTGAACTTTTTATTCTAGTTCTTCATAAACTATATAATAGGATGTTGTGGACTCATGCATTGAAGTATGGTACCAAGTCAGTTCTGATTCTACAGAGGCTCAGAACTTAATGAAGTGCTTAAAATGATGGATGACGTAGCCAGGCGTGGTGGCGCACGCTTGTAACACAGGTTCAAAGCCAGCCTCAGCTACCAAGTGAGGCTTTCAGAAACTTAGTGAGACCCTGTTTCCAAATATAGTATAAAATAGTTCTGGGAGTATAGCCTGGAGGTAGAAAAGCCCTTGGGTTCCATCCTCAGAACCACACAAATAAATAAATAAAACGATGGATGACCTTTATAAATTTTCTAAGCTTACATTTAGTTAACTGTTTTTCCCATGTTTGATGACTATTATAACCTCTTAAAAAGACAAATACTTATTAGAAAAGGTAACTAATTTAACATTGTTAAGTTTTACTTTTAAGACTTTGCAAAAACATATTTTCTCTCTTTTGTTTTTTAGAGTTCAGTTGTTGGAGGATTTGTTTCCCATTATCTTCTAGAGAAATCTAGGATCTGTGTTCAAGGCAAAGAGGAAAGAAATTACCATATCTTCTATAGGTTGTGTGCTGGTGCTTCTGAAGATATTAGAGAAAAACTTCATTTGAGCTCCCCAGATAATTTTCGGGTAGGTTGAAAGAAAAAAATTTCACACAAATTTTGCAGTTTGAATTGCCTTAAACCTTAAAACTTATTTTAGTGAATTTTGATATCTGGTTGTATATGTAAAAACTTATATTAATCAAGTACAGTTGGCCCTCTCTATCTCTAGGTTATGTGGCATTAACCAGCTATGGATAGAAAGTATTCAGGCCACACTAAAAAAATTGTGTCTGTACCAAATATGTACCAATTTCTTTTTTTATCATTATTTCATAAGTAATAAATTATAACATCAGTTTACATAGTTTTTACATTGCTTTAGGTATTAGTAGCCTAGAGATGATATAAATTACATGAGAGGATATGTGTGGATTATATACAGATATTATGCCATTTTATATATAAGGGACTTGAGCACCTGCAGATTTTAGTGTCCAGTATCTACAGGGAGTCAAGGAACTAATCTCCCATGGATAATAAGAATGACTTTATAATATGTTAGAATGATTGCTGTGCTGGGGAGATTTCTATTGAGGGTTATAATACAGGTTGGACATCCCTAATCTGAAAATCCCAAATCTAAAACATTCTAAAATCTAGAGTGTTGGATTAGGTAAGGATGTTCAACTAGAAAATGTATGCAAATACTCCAAAATTTAAAAAGCTTTAAAATCTTAAGCAGTCATTTCAGATAAGGGATATTCAACCTACATAACAGTACATGAGGGAATGCAATGTGGTAGGTAAAAGGATAGATGTTAAACTCCATATTAATTTAAACTCAATTAGAAATAATAATAATTCTGTAATACTAGCTTTAAAGCTACCTTTGACTTCCCTGCAAAAATGTTTAACTGGACTGGAAGGCTTTTTAAGTGTTTACTAGGTAAAGAAAGATGCAAAAGGTATTCCTGATAGATCAGAAAGATGAACAAAGAAAGTTGAGGTGCATCCTAAAGGGTAAGGCGGAAGTGGTGGGAAGAGGGCTGGAGAATTGTTGAATGAAGGTTTTTAATTTTTATTTTATTTTGGTGGTACTGTGGATTGAACCTAGGGGCATTCTCCCTCCGAGCTATAGCCCAATTCCTTTTTTTTTTTTTGGTGGTACTGGGGTTCCTGGAAGCCCTTCTACCTCGGGGCTACACTCCCAGACCTATTTTTCTATTTTTACATTTTCATTTTGGAAACAGGGTCTCCTAAGCCAGCGCACGACTGGCTTCGAACCTGCGCGATCCTTTTGTCTCCGCCTCCCAAGCGCGGGGATTACAAGCGTGCGCCACCACGCCCGGCTAGCCCAATTCCTTTTTAAACAGGATCTTGCTGTTGAGGCTGGCCTTGAAACTGTGATCTTCCTGTGTCAGCATTCCAAGTATTAGAAGATTATAGTAAATGCCATCACACCTGGCTGTTGAAGGGTTTTAAGTAGAAAGTTAGATGTCAGATTTGTGCTTTGCTCTTGAATCTTTCTTTGGTGGACGGCTTTAGGTGGTAGGAAGGGGATGGGTATTAATTTGAACCATAGATTGGTTAAGAACATGTAGCTATAATTGAATTTAGATTTGCTAAAATGCCTGAATTCATTTAGAGATGACAGAGTTAGAAACAGGGGGTTGTACAAAATATTGTGAAGTAAATTCATTTGGCAGTGTTTGGAAGCCACCTAGGTATTCTGATTTAAGATCAGTACCAGTGCTGGAGAATCAAGTGTGGGAAGTGTCAGTACTCTGGGGGTAGTTAAAACAATGGCAGGAAGTAGATGAGAGGGGATGGCATAATATAAGGCATCATGTACCAGGATCCAAATTCTGGAGTTGATAGGGATGAACAGATGAAAAATTGCGCAAGAAATAATGCATCGCTGGAGTTGTGAGAACTCTAAGGAGTGCTGAGAACAAGAAGCCTGGGCAGTAGAGTTTCAAGAAGTGGTGATTGGGATGGTTAACATAATTTACAAAATCTCAGCCAGAAAAGAGAGTCCAAAATGGGTACAGGATAGTCATGGAATGAGAGTAAGGAATGTAGTTTGTACAAAGTTTCACATGTGATACTGCTAATCCCCCTCATGCACGGCTTCTCCATTTGAGAATTGTGACATACATATTTATTTATTGCTCTCTTTGTGTGTTTGTGTGTGTGTTTTCATTTCTTTTTGTAGACAGATTTTAATATGTCCAGACTTATTTAGGACTCTCCAAGTTAATTGAAATTTGAAAGTATTCACATTATCTTCTTGAAAGTAGAAGCTAGGGCATATTTATTACTATGATTTTTAAAAAAGAAGTATAAATTACTATGAACTATAAATTAAATGAATGATAATGATGATAATATGGCTTTGTCAGCACTTAGTTGAGATAAAGTGATGTGACTATTCTGACCTGTTTTGTTTCTTTCTGGAGGCTTGAGAGTTTAGTATTCAGTGTCTCAGAATACACAGCTTTTCCTGGCACAATGGCAGGAATCCTGTATGGGCAGCTACTAAAGTTTATCAGGTCAGAGGGTTTCTTGTCTTTGTAGTATTTACCATCAGGCATAGTTTTCTTTCTTCCAGGATAGCCCTTCTAGTAGTAATGGGGAGAGTAGGGGAACGTATATCTGTTATTGTGGATAGTCTTTTCATGTTTATGCTTATGAACACTTTATCTCCTCCCCCCAAATAATTCTGCTTTAAAGTGACTTGAAAGTGTGTTGGTAATACCAGATTTTTCTGTAGTTAAGCCCTCTAGTTATAACTGATAAGTCAGTTTGTAGAAACAAAAGAGAACCCTACAGTAGGGTGAATACTTCCAAAATTGAATGTTTTTTTGTCATTACTTAATCCAGATTGGTCCATAAAGAATAGTAGTGATATACCTGTTTGAAAACATTTGTATTAACTATATATGTTTTAGAAAATAAAAGATTCAAACCAAATATACACAATGGAATTTTACTCAGCCATAAAGAACAACAAAATTACATATTTATAGGGAAATGGATGGAACTGGAGATTAGTCAGTCACAAAAAGTAAAAAAAAAAATCAGATGCTCTTCGTAATATGTGAAAGCTAGGGAGTAAAAGGGTCATAGGAGGAAATCTAGATGATGAAGAAACCATAGAGGAACAGCTAAGGCAACTAACTGAGGGGCATGGCAAAGGGGAAGAGGGAAATTCCTTAATGTACATGATGTGCGTTAACAAACATCAATCACTAAGCCAAACATGAGGAGGAGAGGGGGGAATGGGCAGGAATTAGGTAAGGCCTAAGTGAGTAACTTTTTTCCTATCATTTTGTACTCCATTTAAGATGTATGACTACAATGCACCAATAAAAAAATTAAAAAATTTCTCAAGTATTTTTGTATCTTTTAACAGAAGCATTTTCTATAGTTATGCAGAGGTCTTGAAGACAAAGAAGCTGGATAGAGTGAGACTGGATGATGGCAGAAATGATTATAGTTTTCTAATTATAGAAAAGATGGAAGAAACAAATACCTTTTTTAGGTTTTTAATTATTTTTTGTGGTGCTGGAGATCAAATCCAAGGCCTTGCACATTGTAGATTGCAAGTTCCAGGATAGACTCAGCATGTAGTGAGACCCTGTTTAAAAAAAAAAAAAACCCACATAAACTAGGGCTGGGGTTTTAGCTCAGAGGCAGAATGCCCCTGGTTCAATTCCCAGTACCAACCAACAAACAAAAACCCCCAAACCAAAACTTCTGTGAAGCAGTCTAAATCTTTGATATTAGAAAAGTTGAAGTTGTTTGATCCATAAAGCAAGTATTATAATTTGTATAATCAAGTGTCAGTAAATGTGAAAGTCATGTTTTAAAGAACAGAATCTAAAGCTCAGAAATTTAATCTACCTTCAGGGATTAAGATTTTAAACATCCCTGGTTTGATTAATAGGAATAAAATATAAAATACAGAAGTACTTATTTTAATTGAGAGATGAATACTAACGTTATGTTTGGAAATTTTTTATAGTTAACACATTTGATAAGTTGTGTATTCCCTGATGATAATATATATTAATTATATTTTAAATTTCTTTGTCATAGTATTTAAACCGAGGCTGCACTAGATACTTTGCTAACAAAGAAACTGACAAACAGATTTTACAAAACCGCAAAAGTCCTGAGGTATAGTAGACTTTTTTTTTTTTAATTAAACTCTTTAGTGTAAAAAAAAAGTTTGTTTTGAAAACCTTTCCTTTTTGTTTCCTTTTTGTTTTGAAACCCAAAGAATATTTCTTACTTTTAGGCTTATGTTTCTTCCCTTCCTTTCCTTTCCTTTCCTTTCCTTTCCTTTCCTTTCCTTTCCTTTCCTTTCCTTTCCTTTCCTTTCCTTTCCCTTCCCTTCCCTTCCCTTCCCTTCCCTTCCCTTCCCTTCCCTTCCCTTCCCTTCCCTTCCCTTCCCTTCTCTTCCCTTCTTTTAACTAGGGATGGAACCCAGGGGCTTTTCTACCTTTGGGCTATACTCTCAGAACTGTTTTATACTTTATTTGGAAACAGAGTCTCACTAAATTTCTGAGTCTCACTCAGTAGCTGAGGCTTTCTTTGAACCTGTGTGACTCTCCTGTCTCAGCCTCCCCAGTGCTGGGATTACAAGCATGCGCCACCACAACTGGTTTAGGCTTATGTTTTAAAAAATTTAAGTACTCATTCAAGTCTCTCTCTTAGTTGTGTAGTACTTAACTCTGTGGTATCTACAAAAGCACTAAGTTCTGATTCTTCCTGGAATTCAATATACTGCACCCAAGTATTAAAGGTATTACATTGCCTAAGAATCATCATCATTTAGCACTTTGAAACATACGCTTATATTATCTATTTAGAATTAAGTATAAAATATTTTTGTCATCTACTTCAAGACAGAATAAGAGTTCTTATGAAGGGATTCTTAAGTATTACAGTATTTCTCTTTAAAATATCAGATTTTTAAAGTATATTATGAAAAGTTTTGTGTATTGATCTCACTAAATAATTTTATTTAAGAGTAATTAGATATAATTAAAATATTAAGTATTATTTTAAAGCATCTAGTCTTTAAAGATTTGTATGTTTTATAAGCTTTAGTTTGCAATGTTTAATAAATAGTATTAATTTATGTCCATACAAAGGGCCTATATTATGAAAACAAAGTTAATATTAGTTATTAATTATTTAGCTATCATTTTATTGAAAATTTAATTAAGCATGTTTTTATTATTTTGAGTTAATTTTTTATGTTTATGAGGCAGATATTTTGACTTCTTTCAGAATAGGTAAGATGAATTATGTCTGAAACATAATTATATAAAAACAGAGAATAAATAAATTTCTTTTTGTTTAGAATTCTAAGCAGATGAGTCTACAGTTAATATTTAATTTGACATATTTATATATAATTTTAGACTCTAATATCTGAAGTGTGAGTCATAAACTTTGTTACAGTCATGGTTAAAAATTTTAATTAGCAAAATTAATATTGGTATCTTTCTTTATCTTGATAAAACTAATTTTATAAAATATCATCAAAATATATGTTTATTCTTTCAACTAAGATAATTGAGACATTTTCTAGGATGTTACAGCTGTCTTAAAGGAAAAAAATAAATGTATGTATATATAATGTTACCTATTAGAAAAAACTGAGAAGGGAGGAAAGTTGGCACCTCCTCTTCAAAGAGTAGCATGTACTCTCTAAAGAGGAAAATTCACTCTTTTTTAAGTCAATGTACTTTTCAGGAATTTTGTTCACATTATTGAGAGAGAAGGAGAGAGAGAAAGAAAATATGTATATGTATAATATAGGTAAACAGTGATTTACTAATATGTTTAAATTATTTTTATGTCTTTATCAGGAGGATGAGGTGATCATTTTGACTAAACCTTTTGTCTAATTCCATTTGAATGTTTTTAAGTTGTGTGCTTTTTAGGATAATGCAGTATTTTTAGTCTAACATATAGCAAATATCACTTAACATTTGTTTAGAAACAGTTTTTAAATGAAGCAAGCATTCAGTTGCAAGACTAAAAATTCTGCATGATATGTGTTCTTTGTTAACTTTAGCTGCATGTGGTTGTTACCTTTGCTTTTTTTAAGAATAAAATTGGAATTTCATTTTCTAGACATTTTCCAGAAATTTTACAAATAGTTGAACATATTAAAGGCTTTTGTGGAGAGACAGTTATAACATAGCTGGGGGGGGGGGACCCACCTCCCGAAGCATCTTTTTTTGGTTGTGTGTGTTGGAGGTCGGAGTGTACTGAGAATTGAATCTAGGGGCATTCTACCTCTAAGCTACATCCTCAGCCCTATTTTATTATTATTATTTTTTATTTTTGAAATGGGTTTGATAAATTCTTGAGAGTCTTGCTAACTTGCTGAGGTGGGCTTCAAATCTGTGATCCTCCTGTCTCAGCATTCCAAGTACTGGGATTACAGATATGTGAAACTACACCTGGTTCCTAGAGACTCTTTAATACCAATGAATTCTAATGTTGCATTTCCTTTTTTAACTTCCTCATTCTCAAGTTCTGGAAAATTCCTAGGCCAGTTTTTTTATGCTTTTCCTAGCTTCTATAGGTCTTTCTTATCTTTTTCTGAGCTTTTTATAGGTTTTAACAAATAAAAACTTTTAGATGCAAGATCTGTTAGGAGAGAAAACAAGTTTTCTTTTTATTTTTCTGAAATGTTTTAAGTAATTTCATGAATTTCTAGAGTAAGCATAATGATTACTAATATATTTTACTTTGTATGTACTTATACAGAAAAAGTTTAAAAATATTAAAAATATTTTAAAAAGTTAAAAATATTTCTCAGGCCATGAAAATTATGTCATTCTTATATTACTTCTCTGTTTTACATTGCAGTTGGCAGCAACTAACCTAAAATATTTTCATTTTAATTATCAGATTTATTTATTTATTTTTTTGTGGTTTTGGGGATGGAACCCAGGGGCATTTAACCTCTGAGCTACATCCCCTGCCCTATTTTTTATTCTTTATTTTGAAACAGGGTCTCACTGAGTTGCAGAGGGCCTCACTAAGTAGCTGAGGCTGTCCGCGAACCGCTATCCTCCAGTCTCAGCTTCCTGAATGCTGGGATTACAAGCGTGCACCACCACGCCTGGCTAATATTTAAATATTTATTAGT
Organism: Muscardinus avellanarius; assembly: GCF_963383645.1. Taxonomy (NCBI): domain Eukaryota; kingdom Metazoa; phylum Chordata; class Mammalia; order Rodentia; family Gliridae; genus Muscardinus; species Muscardinus avellanarius. The sequence goes on along the minus strand of NC_137794.1, from coordinate 37,369,869 downwards.
TTTTTGTTTATTTTTTATTGACAAAAACTATATATATTTGTAAAAAAGACCTTTGGGTGCAATGTAATATTTTGGCATTGTATGCATTTTGGAATAATTAGATCAAATTAAGTAACATATCTGTTATTACATCAATTCTTTTCGGCCTGAACATATTAATTCATCTCACATGGATATTCTCTATTTCAAGAGAATTTATATAATTTAAAATTTTATAATTAAAAATTTATAATTTTATCTAAGACTGTAGAATTATAATGACTTAGAGTTAAACTTAATTGCACATCTCATTCCATTCTTATAATTGAAATTTTTTTCTTGAAGTAATTGTAAATTCACATGTAGTTGTAAGAAATAGTACAGAGAGATCTTGTATACACTTTACCTAGTCATTCAGTTTTTGAATGTGTTAGAATGCTCAAGTTTTTTGACAAATTTTATTTTTGCATGTTATATACTGTCTTAATAGTACTGTTAGTTTATTTAACTAAATGATGTAAATATAACTTAATTGATATCTTCTTGTTTTGAAGTATCTTAAGGCAGGTTCCTTGAAAGATCCTTTGTTAGATGACCACGGAGATTTTATTAGAATGTGCACAGCCATGAAAAAAATTGGTTTGGATGATGAAGAAAAGCTTGATCTGTTCCGAGTAGTAGCTGGGGTCCTGCACCTTGGAAATATTGATTTTGAAGAAGCTGGCAGCACTTCAGGTTTTTCTTTTTCTTTTAAGGGAGAGGAAACTAGATGAAATTTCTGTCATTTCTTGGCTATATGAAAATTCAGTCTGTATGTGTTGGTTTGCTGAAGCTTCTAGGATATACTGTGCTATGTGGTGAATCTGGCAAATGAGGGATGCTTCATTGTGAGCTTTGCTTTGAACAAATTAGTAACTCCATTACTAGAGTAGTACTAGTCGGGTTTCCAACTAGTACTAAGTACTTTTAGCAATTAACAGATTATCTTGATATTATTATATCGTCTGTCAAGGTATTCTTGAAATTTTTCTAGTTCATTGACCTAGATCAGTTAATTGGATCAGTTAATTAGGGCAATTAAATATGTAAAAGAATCTTACAGCAAGGGTTAGTTAAAAAGAACCTGAAGTATTTAATGTTGCAATCAATAACCTAGGCTTTTGTGTCAGATCCTGAGGCTCTCTGAGCCTTGGTGTTTTTCATTTGTAAAATGAATTAATCCACAAGAAGTACTTTTAGAGTATAGCACCTTATAGCAGTATTCATATAGGGGCACAAGAGGAAGAATAAAGAAGATAGGGTGTGTCTCAGTGGTGGAGTGCTTGCCTAGCATGATTGAAGCTCTGATCCCAGCACCAAAAAAATGCCATATGCATTTTATGTTCTTTATTTCATTATAAACATTATAATCATAATTGAAACATTATGAGGTGGGAGATACTGTCTCCATTTCATAGAAGTGAAACCTGTGCAGAATATTGCGGAGAGAACTTGGTTTTCTCGTATCTAACTCAGGAGCTTGTGACAGCGGTCCCTATTGCCCGCAGGCCAGTGAACCTTGTGACCTGTGAACGAACAGACTAAAATAGGCAGTCTTAATGACTTTCAGAATTAATGTCCTGTAAAGCTGTGAAATCAATAACGTGAGATACAACATAGCACGGGCAAGCTCACATGCTCCGAATCAGTCAGGCAGCGTCGGCGTGCACCATCTGCTGTGCGTGACCTTGGCGAGAGACTTCACCTTTCCCCTGTTAGTTTCCTCAAGTTAAAGGATAATAGTAGTTCCCATCTCGTGTGGTGAAGAGGAGTAAATGAGCTAAATATTTATAAAATGATTTGGATACTTGTATTTGGTACACAGCAACACTGTAAGTGTATAAATGAAATAAAGTACAGATTAATCTTTAAAATGAAAAAAATTCAAGCAAAATTAGATATTTTCTTAGGTACATTAAATTTTTATTACTTTTTATATAAATTGGATGATGAATGTTAGCATACATTTTATTTGCTGTTAGCATTGATAAATGAAACTAAGAGAACCTGTGGGAGATTCTAAGTAACCCAAGAAATATTTAAGTGTAGAATAATTAACACATAGCCGGGTGTGGTGGCGCACGCTTGTAATCCCCACACTTGGGAGGAGGAGACAGGAGGATCGCGCAGGTTCAAAGCCAGCCACGCGCTGGCTTAGGAGACCCTGTTTCCAAATAAAAATGTAAAAATATGTCTGGGAGTGTAGCCCAGAGGTAGAAGGGCTTCCAGGAACCCCAGTACCACGAAAAAAAAAAAAAAAAAAGAATAATTAACAGATACTGAAAATGTGGTTGGAAGTGATAGGTGACATTTTCATACCTCTCCTCTTTTATCCTGTGGTAGAACATACAGATGCTTATAGAAAACCATAAATGTTGCATGATCCAGTTAGCTGAAGAGTACTAAATAGTCAGGAATTTAATGCATATTTGCATTATCTCTTATTTTTATTCTCAAAGTTCTTCTGTTTTAAAGGAAATCAGCAGACTTCAGGGAAGATGGGAATGAGGCAGGGGATCAAAAGATTTAATTAAAGCTGGGCGTGGTGGCACACACGCTTGTAATCCCTGCACTTGGGAGGTGGAGACAGGAGGATCACGCAGGTTTGGAAGCCAGCTGCGCTGGCATAAGAGACCCTGTTTCAAAAATATAAAATAGGTCTGGGAGTGTAGCCTGGAGGTAGAAGGGCTTTCAGGAACCCCAGTACCACAAAAATATTTTAATTAGATTATTTTAATTTAATAATTAAGACTTTATTAATCTTCATCTTTTATTTGACTTCTCATAGATCCAAATTATTCTTTCTAATTAAAAGTGACTTTTTTTTAAGCTGAGTGTGGTGGCACATGCTTGTAATCCCAGTACTTGGGAGGCTGAGATAGGAGGATTGTAGGTTTGCAGTCAGCCTCAGCTATCTAGTGAGGCCCTCTGCAACTTAGTGCGACCCTGTTTCAAAATAAAATAAAATATGGCTGGGGGTGTAGCTCAGAGGTAGAATGACCCTGGGTTCAATCCTTAGTACCACAATAAAAAGTGATTTTTTTTTCTTAGCTCTAATTTTGGCATGTCCTAGCAATTTGGGGCAAAAAACTCCAGTATTTTTTATAGTTATCTGATCAAAAAGTTTATTCTCAGCTGAGTGTGGTGGCGCACGCTTGTAATCCCAGTACTTGGGAGGCAGAGACTGGAGGATCTGGGTTTGTGGCCAGCCTCAGCTACTTAGTGAGGCCCTCTGCAACTTACTGAGCCCATGTTTCAAAGTAAAAAGAATAAAAATAGGGCTAGAGATGTAGCTCGGAGGTAGAATACTCCTGGGTTCAATCTCCAGTACCACCAAAAAAAAAAAAAAGTTTATTCTCCAAGACTCTTGATTATCAATGGAAATATAGAAAATACCTGTTGGGACTGCCTATGTTCTTTTAATTCCATAGAACAAAAAGGTATATTATTAAAACAACAAATTTGAAAATAGTGACATGAAAATTTTACATTATTTTATAGTCTTTTTTTTTGTGGTACTGGGGATAGAACCCAGGGGTTTTCTACCTCTCGGCTACACTCCTAGACCTATCTTATATTTTATTTGAGACTCCTGTCTCAGACTCTCAAGCACTGGGATTACAAGCATGTGCCACCACGCCTGGCCTTATAGTCTTCATTTTAATTAATTAATTAATTAATTAATTTGCGGGTCTGAGGATGGAACCCAGGGGCATTCAACCTCTGAGCTACACCCCCTGCCCTATTTTTTATTCTTTTTAATTTGAAACAAGGTCTTATTAAGTTGCAGAGGGCCTCATTAAGTACCTGAGGCTGTCTGCGAACCGTGATCCTCCAGTCTCAGCTTCCCGAGTGCTGGGATTACAAGCGTGTGCCACCACTCCCAGCTAGTCTTTCTTCTTAAAGGCTTTTAAAAATTGTTTTCTTATCTTAGCCTTAAGGTGTGTGTGTGTGTGTGTGTGTGTGTTTATTCCTAGAGGGATTTAAAAAATTTGGAATATAGTAAAAAAGAAAATAAAGTTAATGAATTTTTGGCTCGCATTCATTTTTAGAATTATGTAATTTTAGTGTGGATACACAGGACAAAGGGAGAATTCACATCCCTGGCAGGATGATACAATATTCTATCATGCTATTTGGAATGGTACACAATTTAAAACTTAAAAATATTCATTTTTAATTTTCCACTTATGTTTTGGATTGTAGTTGAAGGCAGATAACAAATTATGGAAAGCAAAACTGTACATAAGGGGATCTGTTATACCATGGTATTCTCCTGAATCAGTGTCTCGTGTTGACTTTGGGAGTAGGAGTATCTGACAAAGATGGGGAAAACTGAGGAGGATTAAAGAGTTAGAAATAAGCCTGTTTATTCCATTATATTTTATAAGTGAACTCTTATTTCTAAGAAATGGCTCTTAATAATCTAGTGTATATAATGGTTATTAATTTAATATTAAAATACATTTTCTTAGGTGGTTGTAATCTGAAGAATAAATCTACCCAGTCCTTGGAATATTGTGCGGAATTGTTGGGTTTGGACCAAGATGATCTTCGCGTCAGTTTAACCACCAGAGTTATGCTAACAACAGCAGGGGGCACTAAAGGAACAGTTATAAAGTAAGTTTCTTAATTCATTGTTCTGCAAAAAACCTGTTTTGCAGTTTGTCAAGGAAAAATATGCAATTTTAAGAATATTGAGAATTAAGGTTGATATTTATGCATCATTCATTCTTTTCATTTTAATGTTATAAAAACCAGGCTTGATCAAAATTCTGTGCATCTGCCTACCATAGTTCATCATATAAGTAAACAGGTATTTGCATAGCTCTTAGAGTTGCTCCTTGTAGATATTCTTTATGACACACATTTAGAATTTATAAAGGTAAGAGAGCCACAAAAATATTAGTTGATTATGTAAATCAGTATCTGATTCAGGCAATAGATCATTTTACTTTTAAAGTGATTTTCGGTGTTTGAAACATGGCAGACGACGTGGACCAGGCTTATGATCAACACTTAAATATGATACTGGGAGATGTGGAAGAAACTGACTACTATAGAAATTGATGAAGAGACCTATGAAGAGATATATAAATTCGCAAAACGGAATATTCCAATGCTCTTTGTTGGGGGAGATGGTGTTGTGCTAGTTGCCCCTCCACTGAGAGTTGGCTGATCAGCAGCAAAGAATTTATCCTGTGCGGAAAGCAGGAGACTGTACGATTGCTTCTTCAAATGTGCAAGACATCCAGAAGGAAGCCTTGCACATGCTTTGATATTAGAAGTGATCCACGAATTCTTCCACCCGGAAGTGGATTGATTCACAAAGAGCTCGCAAGTCCGTAAGCTGAATGGCGTTTTGTTTCTCTCCAGCCCTTTCAGTAGACGTGCTCATCAAGATGTTGAACTCTTTCAGAAGTTGCTTTTCTCCAGTGTTCTTGCAGACAAGTTCTGTTTAAATTAAATTTGATGTTTCCTTTTTGATTTAAAAAAATAAAGTGATTTTCCTCGTATTCAGCGTGGATTAAAACTTCTACTAAGTAGAATTCACATTAGCAAAATACTCAGCAAATGTAACTTCTCCTTACTCTTAGAAATCATAGAGGATTATTAGAGGAAATTGCAGATGACAAGAAAGTAAGGGCCTAGCCACGATTTTTAAAATCAGTAACCAAGAACTTCTAGATTGTGCTGGGGTATGTGTAAAGTTTGGTTCAATATTCTGTATTTTATGCAGTTTGTTCCCGGTAGTGTAGAATGAAATTTATTTTTTGAGGTGCTATAAGATCTTCATTTGTGAAGAGAAAAAAAGTAAGGTTTTCTGTCCCCTGTTAAATAAGCAGGTGGTGAACTCAAGGAACTTATTTCAGAAAAAAATTAAATATTAAAACAATAAGGATTCTTTTTTAGTGGATGCTTTTTTTTTTTTTTTTTTTTTTTTTTTCAGTGCTAAGGAGTGAACCTAGGGGCATTCTACCTCTGAGCTACACTCCTAGCCCTATTTTTTATTCTTTTGAAATGGGGTCTCAGCTAAGTTGCAGAGGGCCTCACTAAATAGCTGAGGCTGGCTGTGAACCTGTGATCCTCCTGGGATTACAAGTGTGTGCCACCATGCCTGGAATGGATGAAATATTTTTAATTAATTATTTTATTTTATTTTATTTTTGGTACTGGGGATTTAACCCAGGGATATCCTACCTCTGGCCTATACCCTCAGCCCTTTTCAATTTTTATTTTGAAATAGAGTCTTGATAAGTTGCTGAGGCTGGCATTGAACCTGCAATCTTCCTCTCTTATCCATCCAAATACTGGAATAAGTGTGTGTCACGATCCCTGGTTTATTTGATTTATTTGTTTTTCCAGTTTTTAAGAGATGGTCTCTTACGTTGCCCAGACTGGCTCTGAACACCTAGGCTCAAGGGTTCCTTCTGCTTTAATCTCTTAAGTAGAAGAGGTACAGGCATGTGCCAACATGCCTGGCTAAACTAATTAAAAATATTTTATTTTAGCTATTCAAAAAATTTGCTACCTCTTACACTTTTGGGAATGTAAGCAAGTTATGAGTAGCCTGCTTTTTTTTTTTTTTTTTTTTTTTTTTTTTACTAAGCTAATTTTAAATCATTCTTACCATAAAGAAAAGCTCTGCAAGAGTTTTGTAGACCAGTGCCCCATAGTTCCTTAGACTTATCTCTGGAGCCTAAGGGAAGCCCACAAAGACACCCCTCAGATATTGACTCCCAAAGCTGCTCTTTTATGTTTTTTTGTATGGAGTATCCACATAAAATTCATTTCAAGAAAAGGTTCCAAGTGGGGTGTGTTGGCACACATTTATAATCTCAGCTCCTGGAGAGACTGAGGCAGAAAGATCATAAGTTTGAGGCCAGCCTGGATCCTATCTCAAAATAAAATAAAAAAGGGCTAGGGATGGAGTTCAGTGGTAGAGTGCTTGCCCAGCATGTGGAAGGCCCAAGGTTCAATCCTTGGCACTGGGTAGAGGTGGGGAGAGAGGGAGGAATTCCAGGAAATATAAGTAGCAGAATCACTATTTAGTGGGGATTCAAATATAAGGCCTACTTAAATGACTTTTAAAGTTATTTCTAGATTTGACTTTTTTCAGTTTTTTGGTGCTTTTATATTACCCCATTATCATTATGATAGTATTATTCATGGTGTTGGGAAATTCTCCTTAATGCCAGATTATAATTTTCTTGAGGACAAAGACTGTGTATCTGTCCCAGCTGAGTACTGCTGTGACATTTGTTTCCTAGTCAATAGTATTAGATAGCTGTCAACCACCACAGATAAATGGGTCTACTATGTAATTACATAGTAGAATTGTACCATGTAATTACTTACACAGTAGAATTGGACACTTTACATTTTAAGTGGACATTTTCCTTTTTCTATTTGTAATACTGGGGATTGAACCCTGGGGCATCCTACTTCAGAGCTATACCCTCAGCCCTATTTTTTATTCTGTATTTTGAAACTGGGTCTCCCTAAGTTGAGGAGGGCCTAAGTAGCTAAGGCTGGCCATGAACCTGTAATCCTCCTTGTCTCAGCCTCCCAAGTATTGAGATTTACAAGCATGTGCCACCATGCCTGGCTGACATTTTTCTTTAGACAAATAAGTTACCAAACTTTAAATTTATTATGAATTGTATACAATTTCTTTCTCATTTAAGGAAAGTTAAAAGAGATTATTTCTCCAAATAATTTTTATAAACTTTTTATATATTTACTAGGTAGAAGTATAAATTAAGGTTAAAATGTTTTATTTAAGCCTAACTTCTTTTACTCAATACTATTTTAATCTAATTTTAGATGATTCCTTTAGTTATTTTCTTAACAGTTTTCTCCATAGCCCCATTATCTATGGCTGTTGACAAATGACCTTTGGTAGCTATTCGATCTTCCCAGTGAATATGGTCAGGTACATTTTGACTTTGGGAATCTGTGATATTTGCACAATGTGTTACCATAATAAATTTTTATTCACACCGTCTTTCTTTAATAGGGTCCCCCTGAAAGTGGAACAAGCAAACAATGCTCGTGATGCCCTGGCAAAGACTGTATATAGCCATCTTTTTGATCATGTGGTAAACAGAGTAAATCAGTGTTTCCCTTTTGAAACATCATCCTATTTTATTGGAGTCTTAGATATTGCTGGTTTTGGTAAGTACAGATTATTTTGTGAGCTTATATATATTTGTTATTTCTTCATGTATGTCTTTTTATTTTTGCAGTATAGGAAGGAGGGCCTCACACATGCTAGGCAAAGCATTCTAACACTGAGCCACACTCCCTTCCTCCGTACCATTTAAATTATTTATTTATTTACTCACTCTTAGTACTGGGGATTGAACCACCCAATTTTTAAAAATTTATTTAAATTTTTTTATTTTTTATTTTTATTTTTTAGTATTGGGGGTTGAACCTAGAGGCATTCTACCTTCAACCTACATCTCCATCCCTATTTTATTTTAATTTTGAAACAGGGTCTTGCTAGGTTGATGAGAATCTTAATACTTTCTGAGGCTGTCCTAGAACTTGAGATTCTCCTGTCTCAGCCTCCCAAGTAATGGGATTATAGGTGTGTACCATCACACCCAGCTTATTCTTTAAAAAAAAAAAAAAATTCTGTTTAGTCAGGCATGGTGGCGCATGCTTGTAATCTTAGCACTTGGGAGGCTGAGACAGGAGGATTGCATAGGTTCCAAGCCAGCCTTAGGTACTTAGTGAGGCTTTCAGCAACTTAGTGAGACCCTGTTTCCAAATAAAGTATAAAATAGGTCTGGGAGTATAGCCTGGAGGTAGAAAGCCCCTTGGTTCCACCCCCAGTACCACACACACACACACAAAAAAAAAAAAAAAAAAAAAAAAAAATTCTGTTTTTCAGTTCTAATGCCTTTCACTTGATAAAACATCTTATGTTATCTGTTTATACCTTTATTTCATAATATGGCATACATAGGAAGCTGGTGATTTAAAAAGGAAAGATTCATTAAAAAGGAAAGATTCTTTTTTTTTTTTTTTTGCTGGTACTGAGGTTCCTGGAAACCCCCTCTGGGCTACACTCCCAGACCTATTTTATATTTTTTTATTTGGGAACAGGGTCTCTTAAGCCAGAGAGGCTGGCTTTGAACCTGCTGGATCCAACTGTCTCCACCTCCCAAGTGCAGGGATTACAAGTGTGTACCACCATGCCCGGCTTAAGGGTACTTTTGATTATACTAATGCCAAAATTAAACCATATTGATTGAAACCACTGTGGTTTAGATGTTTCTCTTGAATACAACTAAATAAACTCTTGAGTGCTACTAATTCATATAATAAAGTCATTAATTATAAATAATAGATAAAGATAATGAGGTCACTGAAATCATTGATGGACATGTAGAGCTAGGTATAGGGTGACCTATCAGGCTCATCTCATTACTGTGGGTAGCAATTTATTGCTAGTGTTAATTATCAACAAAGAGCTATTTCCATTTCACTTTCCACCAAGTAAATAAGATAAGTCATTGTGAGTCGCTGTGGTGCTACTCATCTAGAAACTAAATGGGCCACTGAATACAATCTGAGTACTGCTGTGTTCTAAGTGACTGTTGTAAAAATCTTGAAGTAAATCTGATGGTTTTTATATTGGGATTATTGATGGAGCATTGCTTCTGGCTTGAGGGAATGGTATGTTTCTCCTTTGTGGTTTGTTTGCCTTTGCCAAGGGAATATAATGGACATTTATATTTTAAGAGGGACAATTTATTTTGTTATGATATGTGCTTTAAAATTTACTGTAAATAATTACATTTTGTTTAAAGGCAAATAAACACCTATCACTGATTTAAGATTTCACAATCTTTAGACATTTGTTTCCTAGTCTCTACCAGTTTGGGCATAATACAAATACCCAGAATCATAAAATTTTAGAGCTTGATGATTCTTAGAATGCAGTACAGTTCCTTAATTTTAGAAGTGAATCAGTATCCATAGCATTTGTGGTAACTAATTTTATAGATTAAGCAGAAAAAATTTCTAAAGCACTGCATTTTAAGTCACTTCTGTGCTTTAATTAGGTTGCTTTAATAAATTATATTACCAGTGGTTTTATGTTTTCTTTATTTTTACTATATAATTAATTTCACCTGACAAACACCTTTTGTCAGTTAGAGCAAGGTATTTTAATACTTTTAATACTTAATTTTAGTGTATTAAGTATTAAAATTTTAATACTTCATTTTAGTGTCTAATATAATTTGTCTTGAAATAAGAGTATTTGGGAAGTATAGAGTAATTACATGTATCTTTATATCTGAATCTCAAATTAAAGCATTGATACAATAACATTTTATTCTAAGAAAATTTATTTGAAGTTAATCTGATGATGATGACTCTTGGTTGTTCTGGCTTTATGTTTTCAGAGTACTTTGAACATAACAGTTTTGAACAATTTTGCATCAACTATTGCAATGAAAAACTTCAACAATTTTTTAATGAAAGGATTCTGAAGGAGGTAATTACCATTATAATTGCACCTTAAGATCTACATTAAGCTATTTTGTATTTCAAGGAAGAGAAATTTGATGCAGTTGTCCCAATTGATGGAGTACATCCCAGGGAATCAAAGAAGCCCAGAAGATATCTTGGATCAGACAAATTTAAGGACTTGATAAAAATAAATAAGCACCTCCTCAGAAGTTTTGGGTTTTATCAGGGAAATGCAAATCAAAGCTACACTGAGATTTGGTCTCACTCCAGTTAAAATGGCAATCATTAAGAATACAAACAATAATAAATGATGTTGAAGATATGGGGGGAAAGGAACACTTATACGATGTCGATGGGATTATAAATTAGCATAGCTGCTATGGAGAATAGTTTGGAGATTTCTTAAAAGTAGGAATGGAACCACCAAATGACCCAGCTGTACCATTCCTTAGTATTTATCCAAAGAACGGAGGTCAGCATACTATTGTGATATGTGCAGAACTATGTTTTTCATAGTACATTTGGCAACCAAGTTATGGAACTAGCCTAGTTGTCCAACAGATGGATAAAGAATATGTGGCATATAGATACACTGGAGTTTCATTCAGCCATAAAGAAAGAAAAAAAGAAATTAAGAGGGTGGAGGGAATGTCATAAAAATAGAAGGGAGACCAGTAGAGGAAGGGGACCAGGGAAAGGGGAGGTTCTAAGAAATGAAATTGATCAAATTATGTTATGTGCTTGTACAAATAGGTAATAATGAATCCCACTATTATAAATATCACAAACCATTTTTTGAAAATTCTGCTTGTTTTTATCCCTTTTATGATTATGGTTGGCTCTGTTTCTGATACTGCTAAACAACCTTCTACTCCTGTCCTTGACCTTGGCTTGCCTGCCCTTCTTTGAGATGTGTGCTTTTGTTGCTCCGCTGCCTTCCAGTCTTTTCTCTGTAGCAGCCAGTAGCAGCCACATCAGATGTCACACATCATTGGCCTGGCGTGCCTCTGGGCGGTGCTTTTCCTACTATACTCCCTTGTGAACTGCCAGCTGCCTGTGTATGGCCTGGCACCATATCTGGTCCAGAGAGGCACTCCCTGCCACTGCTTGTTGTAAATAACTGTGAGCATAGCAGACATGCAGAATACCATGGCAAGGGAAATTACTTCATAATTCTTTTTTTTTTTTCTTTTGGTGGTACTGGGGTTCCTGGAAACCCTTCTACTGCCGGGCTACACTCCCAGACCTATTTTTATACTTTTTTATTTGGAAACAGGGTCTTTTATGCCAGTGCGGCTGGCTTCGAACCAGCGCGATCCTCCTGTCTCCACCTCCCAAGCGCAGGGATTACAAGCGTGCGCCACCAGGCCCGGCTTCATAATTCTTTAAAGTGCAGTAAAAGTAAAAGTAGCTCTTGATGAGTTAATTTGTGATTAGGTTCATTATTTTTTCCCTTAAATCTCAATTCTCCAACCTTGACTTACGTTCCTTTGTGTATTTGAGATGTGCTTCACTGAGTGAAGATAGACTTAAAGGGACTGAGAGGTCGTTCAGTTCAACTCTTTACAGACGAAGAGACCAGTTCTTAGAGCATTTTAGTGACTTGTGCAGGCCCGAGCCTCCTTTCCTGGCTGCTGGCCCACAACTCTGTATGTTATATTAGACTGCTATTTTAGGGTTCTATCCCCTACTGTATTTGAGCTGAAATGTACAGTATTTCTTTCCTATTTCCTATATCCCATCTTTCTTTTTCCATAATTTATTATGTTTTTGTCTTTATGTGAGTCCAGAAAATATATTTCCAACTTTTGTATATTTTGCTTATATGTTACTGTTACACCAAATCTGACATAAACAAATAGGTGAAACAGTACTTGATAAATAGTACTTGATAATATTTGACCCAGCCATATTGGTTCTTCTGTCACCAAGTGAAATTTTACAGTTAGGCCTCTCATTAATAAACCTCAACCCTTCCCTTCCACACCAGCCAGCAAGAAGTTTTATAGAAATAGGAACTCTGTAGCTGGGCGTGGTGGCGCATGCTTGTAATCACAGCATTTGATAGGCTGAGACAGGAGGATATGGGTTTGTAGCCAGCCTCAGCTACTTAGGCCCTTTACAACTCAGTGAGACCCTGTTTCAAAATAAAGAATAAAAAATAGGGCTGGGGGTGTAGCCCAGAGGTAGAATGCCTTTGAATTCCATCTCCACTACCGCCAAAAATTAAAAAAAGAAGGAAAATAGAAATAGGAACTATGTAAAGAGGAGGCAGTCTTCTTTTTTTTACTTTTATATTGATATAAATGCAAATTTCAAATTCAGACTGGGTTCAAGTGGATAGCCAGAAAACTTTCTAGAATGGTTAATGGGAGAAAATATTTCAGAAATACATTCAAGAAGAAATATTAGAACATATTAACTTAAGCCCATTGCATAGCCTACACATCTAATAAAATTCTTAAAAAAAAACTTTATTATGTCTTAAATGCTTTAGTATGATGTCAGGGATCTAACTCAGGGCCTCACATATACAAACACTCTACCATAGAGCCTGGAATAGCCATTCCAGCCTTGGAATAGCCATTTTTTATGGTACTCAGGATTAAAACCATGGCCTTGCACATGCCAGGCAAATGTTCTACCACCGAGTTACATTTCTAGCTCATAAACTCCTTTAAAAAAATTCTAAAGATACTAGACTTATATCTAGGGACTCAATTTTTATTTGTATGTTATTCTTCCAAATTATATACTTTCCCACAATGGTATCTACTTTGCATATGTTATAGTACTATGTAGGTAATCGAGCCCATTTGAAGGCAGTTGCTATTTCCTTGATTTTAGTGCCTATCTGCAAATGTTCAAATTTGTTCTGACTTCGGAAGATCATTTGAGGCTATAGCAGTTGGTTTGAACTCTTGTATTTTAATTATTAATTTTTATGATTAGAAATGACACAAAATATTGACTCCATTTTGTACTGCACAGTGTTTCCATGTGACTATGATTATTTCATTTCTAGGAACAAGAACTCTATCAAAAGGAAGGCTTGGGTGTTAATGAAGTTCATTATGTGGATAATCAGGATTGTATAGGTATGTATTTTTTTATTCTACTTTTGGGGAATATGAAGGTATAATGTGTATATTTACTCATAACTTTTTTGTACTCTATGATTTACATAGCTTGTTATGGGACTTGAAACTGGGGTATCTGAGAGAGGTTTACTTCTTTAGTACTTACTGCTTGGAAGTTATTTTTTCTACTAAAGCATCCAATTGCCCTTTGTTGCTAGTTTGTGTTTTCCTACTTAAAAAGCCAAAGTGTAAACCAGCTAAGAGGGAAACTCATTTGCTCAGGCAGCAAGTGGATTAGTTGCCTCATATGACAAAGTCCATAGAATAGATAGGCTGGGCTGTAGGTAGTTTTATCAGGGATTTCCTTGATTCTGGTCTTTTCTGTGCATTGGCAGAACCCTGTCAGTGGTTACAAGTTGGCTTCATAAATTTTGCAGTATCCAGATAATACTGTGTAGCAGGAGCATAGGGTCTGTGTTTTCCCCATTTATTTTAGCAATCATTAGACATCCTCCTAAAGCCCCTTTGCTAATATTCAATCCTCCTTTTCTTTCTCAACCCATCTTTAAAAATCAGTGTTTAGGCAAGCCTTTTTTTTTAAAATCCTATCTGACAGTCCAGTCAATAATTCATGCATTGGCTTTGGATAGCATAGTATAATGAAAAAATAATTTTAGGTTTATAATAATAGTAATAATTATTATTTACACTAGAATAACTCTTTGAAGAACTTTTGCATTATTCCTGGTCCACTCAGCATTCCCGTAACACAGTGTAATTTTCTCACTTCTGTGTCTTTGTGTGGTTTGCTTATCTGGATGGAACTCTTCCCCTCTGTTTATCTTTTAGCTCATCTCCACCTCTTTCTATATCTATCAGAACATTCTCATTTACAGCATGCCCTCCCTTTACCACTGATAACTGTCCAAGAAGCATTATTTTCTAATTAAGACAATTAGAATCTTGATTTCTCCTCTTGTGTCCTGGAGCTCTGACCCATCCAACAATATTTATATTCTGTGTATAAGCAGTTTATGTTTTTAAATTATTTTGAAAAATTCAAATATGAGTGAAAGGAGCATAAAAATGTTCTGTTACTGAAAAATTTTGCTTGAAAGCATTACATTCACTTTTTTTTAAATTTATTTTTTAAATTGGTGCATTGTAGTCATATATCAATCACATTGGAGTACAAGACTTGAGAGGATATACAAGCACACATCATCCAATTAGCCCTCCTCCAGCCCCCATCCCATTCCCTCCCCCTCCCTCCATCGCACGCTTCTTTGGTGATTTACTTTGATACATTTGTTTATGTACCTCCTGCGTTTTAAAGAGGCTCCGTCCTCCAGTATTATATACCCTCTGATTGGTCACATTAGTTGCTTCACTATAGGGCCCTTTCTATAGCTCAACCTCTTCCTGTTGCCCTTTTCCTCCTAGTTATTGCTGATTAAGAGAAGCGTCTGATTTATATTTTCTGCGATATTTCTCTGTGCATGCTGCGTTGCAAGTACCGATCCCACTCTTGATGGTCCCAGTAGTGGCCTGGCTACTCAGTGGACTGATCCAGACCTCGCTGGCTCAAGCAGCGGCCTTGCCTCATGGGAGACCCCAGTTCTGGTCTCGCTGGCCCCTGCACCGGTCTAACCCCTAAGCTGGCTTTGGTCCCGGCCTTGGAGGCTGCAGGAGTGAACTTGCCTCACGCCAGGCTCCGATGCTGGCCATTGGCCCCTGCACCGGTCTAGCCCCTTGGCAGGATTCCAATCCCGGCCTCGGAGGCCCCAGCACCGGCCTAGCCTCACGGCAGGCTCCAATGCTGGCCTCGCTGGCCCCAGACCGGCCTAATCCCTCGGCAGGTTCCGTTCCCGGGTTAGGAGGCCCCAGCACTGGCCATGTCTCACGGCAGGCTCCGATGCTGGCCTTGCCTCACGGCAGGCTCCGATGCTGGCCTTGCTGGCCCCAGCACCGGTCTAGCCCTTCGGCAGGTTGTTGTCCTGGCCTCGGAAGCCCCAGTACCGGCCTTGCCTCACGGCAGGCTCCAATGCCGGCCTCACTGGCCCCAGCACCGGCCTAACCCCTCGGCAGGCTCTTATCCTGACCTCGGAGGCCCCAGTACCGGCCTTGCCTCAAGGCAGGCTCCAATCCCGGCCTTGGAGGCCTCAGCACCGGCCTTACCTCATGGCAGGCTAAATGCCGGCCTTGCTGGCCCCAGCATCGGCCTCACCCCTCGGCAGGCTCCAGTCCCGGGCTTGGAGGCCCCAGTACCGGCCTTGCCTCATGGCAGGCTCCGGTGCCGGCCTCGCTGGCCCCAGCACCGGCCTAACCCCTCGGCAGGCTCTTATCCTGGCCTCGGAGGCCCCAGTACCGGCCTTGCCTCACAGCAGGCTCCGATGCCGGCCTCACTGGCCCCAGCACCGGCCTAACCCCTCGGCAGGCTCCGATCCCGGCCTTGGAGACCCCAGCACTGGTCATGCCTCACGGCAGGCTCCGATGCCGGCCTCACTGGCCCCAGCACCGGCCTAACCCCTCGGCAGGCTCCGATCCCGGCCTTGGAGACCCCAGCACTGGTCATGCCTCATGGCAGGCTCCGATGCCGGCCTCGCTGGCCCCAACACCGGCCTAACCCCTCAGCAGGCTCTTATCCTGGCCTCGAGGCCCCAGTACCGGCCTTGCCTCATGGCAGGCTCTGATGCCAGCCTTGCTGGCCCCAGCACCGGCCTAACCCCTCAGCAGGCTCCGGTCCCGTCCTCGGGGGCCCCAGCACTGGCCTTGCCTCACGGCAGGCTCTGATGCCGGCCTCGCTGACCCCAGCACCGGCCTAACCCCTCAGCAAGTTCCGGACCCGACCTCGGAGGCCCTTGCACAGGCCTTGCCTCATGGCAGGCTCCAATGCTGGCCTCGCTGGCCCCAGCATCGGTCTAACCCCTTGGCAGGTTCCAATCCCGGCCACGGAGACCTCAGTAGTGGCCTTGCCTCACAGCAAGCTCCGATGTCGGCCACTGGCCCCGGCGCCCGCCTAACCCCTCAGCAGATTCCGATCACTGTCTCTGTGGTTATTATTTCAAAGGTTCCAGGTGTAATGTATCAGATCTCTGCCTCCCCTGAGTATTGGCCACTGGCATTGCCACTGCCTCCACCGTTTCAAATCCTTCCCAGGCTCTTTTTCCACTCTGAATGTTGTCCAGTGTTCCTAAGCATGCGTGATGGTAGCATTCGACATTTGGTGTAATTTCTCCAAAAAAATAAAGTTGGTAAGATCCGGTTTCTGCTTCTCCTGAATACAAGTCTCCACCACCATCGCGGAGAACTCTTTCAACACCGCATTTCTCCTTGGTTTCCGCTAAACTCTCTCCTTATATGTGATGTCTGAGATTCTTAACAATATAGAGAAATAGCAGTCCTCTTTCACGGCGAATTTTTCCATAAGTTCCAGTGCATTTAGATAAGCCATAACGGCTTTCTTACCTCCTCTCTGATATTTTTCTTTATCTTTTTATATTCTGGGCCCGGTTTCTCCTGGGGTCTGGCGTGCTACTCGCAGTTCGGCCTGGGGCCCAGAGTCCCGCGACCCGGGCCCCATCTGGCGTGCCCCGCGCGCGACCCCTGCCCAGAACCCAGCTTCTTACTGGGCCTGGTTTCTCCAGGGGTCTGGCGTGCTACTCGCAGTTCGGCCTGGGGCTCAGAGTCCCGCGACCTGGGCCCCATCTGGCATGCCCCGCGCGCGACCCCCACCCAGAACCCAGCGTCTTACTGGGCCCGGTTTCTCCAGGGGTCTGGCGTGCTACTCGCAGTTCGGCCCGGGGCCCAGGGTCCCGCGACCCGGGCCCTGGCTTTTGTGCGCCGCGCGCCTACATTCACTTTTTAAAAGCAGTATTAAAAAGCTCTGCATGCAATAGCTTCTGTAGTTTTACTTCATTTTGAATGGAGATGTCATCTGTAAAGGGGAAATTTCTGGTTCCTTAGCCTCTTATCCTAGTTTACAAGTGGAATGGTTATTACGTTAGTTGCTTTCTTTAGTTATTTTTTTTTTGTGTGTGTGGTATTGGAGATTTAACCCAGGGGCATTATATCTATGAGCTATACCCCCAGCCCTATTTTTTATTCTTTATTTTGAACTAGGGTCTCACTAAGTTGCAGAAGACCTCACTAAGTAGCTGAGGCTGGCTGCGAACCTGTGATCCTCCTGTCTCAGCCTCCCAAGTACTGGGATTACAAGTGTGTGCCATCACGCCCAGCTTGTTGGTGTGTGTGTGTAGGGTGAGGTACCTGGGGATTGAACTCAGGGGCATTCTATGTCCAAGTTATATCCCCAAATCTATTTTATTCTTTATTTTTGAAACAGAGTTTCACTAAGTTGTGGAGGGCTTCACTAAGTATATTTAGTTGTTTTTCTAAAACCTGTATTAAAATTATGATGTGACCTAACAAGTGGCTAGATTTTAAATAAGACACCTTCTGCTCCTGATAGGTTTTTATATAATACTTTAAGAATCATCTATTACATTGTTTCTAGACAGTCTTTGAAATTTGTGATCAGTAAATGGTTCACACTATTTTTTGTTTTTACTCTTATTTATTTTTTTTTAAATAGATTTAGTTGAAGCAAAATTAGTGGGAATACTGGACATTTTGGATGAAGAAAATCGCCTTCCTCAGCCAAGTGACCAGCACTTTACATCTGCAGTTCACCAGAAGCACAAGGACCATTTTCGACTCACTGTGAGTTTGCAGTCCTAAAATTGAGACTCTGGTGGGAAGAAAAACTTTTAAAAAGACGCACGATAGTAGATGTCATTAGACTACTAGAATCATTGTTATGTAAGATTTACAGCAAATACATTATATCCAGCACATTGTCTCCTATAGATGAATACTTGTGTGTATTTTTTGATGATAATACTCATTATAATTAAGGTTCTTTTCTGTAGAAGGAAAGTACATTTTACCTAAGAAGTATAGAACAGTCTATCTGTTGGCTTCTTGTTCTCCCTTCTGAACTAAGTAGCTCTCAGTTGCTGTGTTCTGTCATGTGACCTTGATTGTGTTTCAGAGTCATAGCAGTATCTGCCTAAGTATCTGACAGATCAGCAGGGAAGGCTATGACTTAAAATTCTGACTGTTGGCCGGGCGTGGTGGCTCACGCTTGTAATCCCCGTGCTTGGGAGGCAGAGACAGGAGGATCACGTAGGTTTGAAGCCAACCGTGTGCGCTGGCTTAGGGGAGACCCTGTTTCCAAATAAAAATGTAAAAATAGGTCTGGGAATGTAGCCCAGAGGTAGAAGGGCTTCCAGGAACCCCAGTACCACCAAAAAAAAAAAAAAAAAAAAAAAAAAAAAAAAAAAAAAAAAAATTCTGACTGTTGAAATCAGTCTATATTTGATAGTTATCAACCAGCTCATTTTTCTCTTTCCTAGGGAGTTTTTTGTTTTGTTTTGTTTTTTTGTTTTTGGTGGTACTGAGGATTGGACCCAGGGCATTCTACCTCTGAGCTATACCCCCATCCTATTTTTATTCTTTATTTTTAAACAGGGTCTTACTAAGTTGCAGAAGGTCTCACTAAGCAGCTAAGGCTGCGATTTTCCTGTCTCAGCCTCCTAAGTACTGGGATTACAAGCATGTACCACCACTCCTGGCTCTTAGGGAGTTTTGAAAAGCAAATATAATCACTAAAGGAAATGGAAGCTGAAGCAGTAGAACAATTAGGTGGCATAAAGGGAAAAACAGACACAGAGAGCAGTAGACGTATGAGTGTGCATCCGAAAAAGCAAAAGGTCTGGTTCCTGAACTGCTATGTTTGAATCCACCAGCATTGGGAAGTAGAGCGTTCTCTATGAGGCTGGACTGTGTGGCTGTTGAAGTATTTCCTGTGTTCACCTAATTCTGTGTTTGTCTTTTCTTTCAACCATCATCACCTGAGACGATACAAGCACAGACTGTCCTTGCATCTAGAAAGAGCCTTATTAGCACAGAGAAATATGTTGGTTTCAACCGCAAAGATAGGTGCTGCCTCATGGTATAGATAACAACAGTAACAGGCTTCCCTTCCTCCTCCAAAAAAGTGAGAAAGAGAAAGAAAGAAGAGAGAAGCTACTTAGGATTGCTACTTAGAATTGCAGGCCAATGCCTTCCATGACATATATTGTTTTGCGATTATAGCATAGCATAACAATCATTGCTTTGATGGGCCCAGGAGCTTTTAAGTAAATAGCAACTAGCATTTTAGTTTCCATTTATCACTAATAAAACACAGAGTATGCATCAGACATTACATGGTACTCCATTAAGATGTAAAAAGAGAAAAAAGAAAAATAACTCAAAATAATTGACAAAAGATTAGTGATAGGGCTGAGCGTGGTGGCGCACGCTTGTAAATCCCCACGCTTGGGAGGTGGAGACAGGAGGATCGCTCAGGTTCAAAGCCAGCTGTGCTGGCTTAAGAGACCCTGTTTCCAAATAAAAAGTATAAAACAGGTCTGGGAGTGTGGCCCGGAGGTAGAAGGGTTTCCAGGAACCCCAGTACCACCAAGAAAAAAAAAATTAGTGATAATATATTACATGAATTTACTTGAAAAACTGATATAAATTATGTTAACCTTCTTTAGGATCTTGAATCTCGTAACTGTCTGCTCCATTGACTGTGGAGTTTTTCTGTATCCTTAATGTTTCTTACAGTGTGATGATGCCTGTTTATATTACTTCAGTGGAAATAGAAACAAAACAATTTTATCCTCAACAAAACTCTTGCTAAAATTTAAGATATGTATCTAGTCCTATTCATTCATAGCTCACTCATCTTTGTTATGACCTGCTGTGGATGAGTGTTTACCTTTACCAGGAGTACTGATCACTGGTCAACAAAATTGTTACAGAATCTCAGAGGCATATAATTTAAAAGACATCAGACTAAAGCATCAGGAATAAGGTTTGGCTGCTTTTCTCAAAAGAGCAGAAGAGTGAGGAAGTAAATTCTCCTTTACATATGCCACTTTTGTTGTATTTCTTTGAGACTAAATCTAATCATCACTTATGGAATACTTTAGTGTGTGCCAGGCACTGTTTGAATGTTCACTTGAATTATTTCACTTAATACCTTAGTGTCATTGTGAGGAGACAAATGGCATGTGAAGAGCTGGGGGTCGGAGACAAACAAGGCAGTGTGGCCGGCAAGCCCGAACTCAGACTCATTTCTGTGTATTGTTTTTTATGGAGAAGAGCTCTGTGAGTTCTCAGAACCTGGTCAAGGCTTTAAAGGTCCCAAATAGTTTTCTTATTTTTATTTTATTTGTTTGCAGTATTGGGGATGGAACCCAGGGGCATTCTACCTCCAAGCTACATGCCCAGCCTTATTTTTTTATACTTTATTTTTGAAACAGGGTCTCACTGAGTTACAAAGGGCCTTACTACGTAGGTGAGGCTGTCCATGAACCGTGTCTCAGCCTCCCAAATGCTTGAATTACAAGCGTGCACCTGGCTAGTTTTCTTATTATTTTTATTCTTTGTTATTTTTTTAATTTTTATGTGAATCATATTGAAAATGGCATACAGTCAGACTGTGCTTAGTGCCCTCCTCCCCACTTCCTCTTCCCCTCCCAACAGTGAGTGTCCAGGTTGACCATGCTACATTCATACTTCTACACATACTCAAATGTAGTTTTTATTCTTTATTTTATTTTATATTTTGCAGTACTGGGAATGGAACCCAGGAGCATTCTCCTCCAAGCTACACTTCCAGCCCTATTTTTATTCTTTATTTTGATACAGAATCTCACTGAGTTGCAAAGGGCCACACTAAATAGCAGAGGCTGTCTGTGAACCCTGATTTGCCTGTCCCAGTCTCCCAAAATGCTGGGATTACAAGCATGCGCCCAGCTATTTTTCTTATTTTTAAATGAGATTATCTTTCTTCACTTTAGGTTACTAATTAATTGGTAAGGATTGAACCCAGAAGCATTCTGCAACCATGCTACACCCTCTAGCCCTATTTATTTTGAAACAGTATCTCCCTAAGCTGATGAGGATCTCAGTATGTTGCTGAGGCTGGGGTTAAACCTGGAGCCTCCTGACTCAATTTCCCAAGTATTGGGATTACAGGTGTATTCACCATGCCCGGCTAACCTTAGGTTATTGTGAGGGTTAGATGTGATCATTTATGTGAAAGTATTTTGGAAACTAAACAATTCAAACATGAGATACTCTAATCAAATGGCATACCTGTAAAACAGTCTAGTTTATTATTATTATTATTATTATTTTTATTTTATTTTATTTTATTTTTGGTGGTACTGGGGATGGAACCCTTCTACCTCTGGGCTACTCTCCCAGACCTATTTTATATTTTATTTGGAAACAGGGTCTCTTAAGCTAGAGAGGCTAGCCTCGAACCTGCATGATCCTCCTGTCTCTGCCTCCCAAGTGCAGGGTTATAAGCATGCGCCACCACACCTGGCTAGTTCATTTTAAATAGTTAAGCTTAGCCGGGCATAGTGGCACACACTTGTAATCCCAGCATTCGGGAGGCTGAGACCAGAGGATTGTGGTTCGTGGACAGCCTCAGCTACTCAATGAGGCCCTTTGCAACTTAATGAGACCCTGTTGTAATCCGTGTGCTTTGGAGGCGGAGAAAGGAGGATCGTGCAGGTTCGAAGTCAGCTTCACTGGCTTAAGAGACCCTGTTTCCAAATAAAAATAATATAAAATAGGTCTGGGAGTGTAGCCCAGAGGTAGAAGGGTTTCCAGGAACCCTAGTACCACACACAAAAAAGAATAAAAAATAAGGGCAAGGGGTGTACCTCGGAAGTCAAATGCCCCTGGGTTTCATCTTCAGACTTGCAAAAAAAAAAAAAAAAGTAAAAAAAAGTTAGGCTTATTATGTAAATATGTTAGGATGTATGGTTTGAGACAGCGAGGGAGAGTTCCTGTACTGGTTTACAGGTGTCTCTTTATCTGGCTGCACATGGTAATCACCTGATACTAATGCCATGAGCTTTGGAAGGTTTGAAAGTTCTCTAGCTGATTTTGGTAAGCAGCAAAGTCAAGAACCACTACTTTAGAAGTAGGCAGTTGACTTTATAAAATGTCAGCTATGTTGTGCATGTTTAAATGATTCAACTGTGTTATTGTTGGTGTGGGTTTTTGTTTGTTGGCTGATTGGTTGGTTTTGTCTTACACTTACGTTTTTCCCTTACACATTATAGTTAAATATTTTTTACATTTCACTAGTACTTTAAGACATGCTAGATGTTAAAAAAAAAAAACACAGTATAAGCTGGGCACGGTGGCGCACATTTGTAATCCCAGTGCTTGGGAGGCTGAGACAGGGTTCGAAGCTAGCCTCAGCTACTTAGTGAGGCTCTCAGCAACTTAGTGAGACCCTGTTTCCAAATAAAATATAAAATAGGTCTGGGAGTATAGCCCGGAGGCAGAAAAGCCCCTGAGTTCCAAACCCAGTACAACCAAAAATTAAAATTAAAAAAAAAATTAAAAAGACTAGCTGGTGTGTTGTTGGTGCACGCTTGTAATCCCCGCGCTTGGGAGGCTGAGACAGGAGGATAACACAGGTTCGAAGCCAGCCTCAGCTACTTAGTGAGGTTCTCAACAACTTAAACCCTGTTTCCAAAGAAAATAAAACAAAAACAAAAAAGTATAATTATGAAAAGTATGAAAATTCCCCTTATAACTAAGTATTTTGTATCTCATTGTTTAAAGGAAAATTATGTAACATAATTTTGGTAATTTAATAACTTACGTATCTGCTGTTTTTCAGATTCCCAGGAAATCCAAACTGGCAGTTCATAGGAACCTGAGAGATGATGAAGGCTTCATTATCAGGCATTTTGCAGGGGCAGTGTGCTATGAAACTGTGAGTATGACATTTGTAAGGCGAAACCACTTGTTGAAGTGTTAATATTTAATAAGATAGTGTCTAGGTGGCTTTTAAAATTTAAATTGAATAGTTACAAATTCGATTCCTCAGTACACTATCCATACTGCAACTGCTAAATGTCCACAGTTACTAGTGGCAACTATATTGGACATTAGAGATAAAGAACATCTTTATTTTCATGGATAGTTCTATTGTACAGAGCTAAGTTAAAAAAAGGCTTGTCATAAGATGGACTAAAACATTTCATTTGATTGATTTATTTTTTTTTTTAATTTATTTTTCAGACTCAGTTTGTGGAAAAAAATAATGATGCTTTACATATGTCTCTCGAATCCTTAATATGTGAATCCAGGGATAAATTTATACGGGAATTATTTGAATCATCCACAAATAACAACAAAGATACAAAACAAAAAGCAGGAAAACTTAGCTTCATCAGTGTGGGAAACAAGTTTAAGGTATTTGTATTAATTAAATTATTTCCAAATTTTTATTATATTTTAAATACATTGTTTCGTATCCTGCAATGGATAATCTAGGTAACTCATAAATCCTGCAAATGAGCTTCAAGCAAAGACTGTGCTTTATGGATACTTGTGTGTAAAATATAACATAGCCCTAGTAATTGAATATATGGAAATGATTGTAATTTTCTAAATGTGCTCTTTTTTGATACATAACATATCTCAGTGCTTCTCCTAATGTTCTAGCTTCTGCATACTTTCTGGTTGACCTTCAAACCTTCTCTTTCCCATGTGTTTTCTGTTTCCTTCTTCATTCAGTTTTGTTTTAGCTGGAGTAGTCCAGCTCGGAATGGCTAGAGAGAACTAGTTGAGTTGAGAGAGGAAAAGCAGGCACAGCCAGGGGCTTCAGGTAATGACCTCCTTCATGGACTCTTACTTCTAGAGTGGCTGCCATGTTAAAAAGAGCCCGTTTCAAGTTACTGATTAAATTTGTAATTCATTTTAACATGTTTTCTCTCACAGTGGCATTATGGGCATGCATATTTTACTAAAATTTGATTAAAGCATTTGATAACTTCTATAAAAGGTAAATGCTCAGTTTGGCAAACTCTTTAAATTGCTTCTTTAATTTGTTTTATTAATTTTGGATCAGTTCATTTTTTGAAATCTGATAAGGAATTATCACAAAGATGTTTTAGAAATGGAGCACTATTGACTGGTTATTATTGAGTATTTAGTGCAGAAAAATGATTTAAAAGCTTTTATAAGCTTACTGAACAAAGAACTATAGTGTATAGAACAAAAATGAATTGATTTCTTTTCATACATTTCACAAATGGTTTCTATGACATTTACAATGAAACTACATATTTGCCTTTTGAAATATATAAATATTTAAAATTATATAATTTGAAATAATATTTAAATATCAGAATACTATGATATTGGTAGTATAAACCTCATCAAATTAGCTGGGTGTGGTGTTGCATGCTTGTAATCCCAGTATTTGGGAGGCTGAGACAGGAGGATTGTGTAGGTTCGAAGCCAGCCTCAGCTACTAAGTGAGACCCTGTTTCCAAATAAAATATAAAAATAGGTCTGGGAGTGTAGCCCAGAGTTAGAAAGCCCCTGGGTTCCACCCCCAGTACCACACACACACACACACACAAAATAAATAAAAAATAAACCTCCTCAAATTCCTTTTGGATTGAAATGGGCTCTAAATAATTAACTTGAAGCCAGGAGTAGTGGCACACGCCTGTCATCCCAACACTTTGGAGGCTGAGACAGGAGGATCACAGATTCTTGGCCAGCCTCAGTAGCAACTTAGTGAGGCTCTCTGCAACTTAGTGATACCTGTTGCAAAATAAAAAATAAAATAGGGTTGGGGGTGTAGCTCAGAGGTAAAATACCCCTGGTTAAACCCCTAGTACCACCACCAAAAATCTGATAGTCATATTTCTAAAAACTAAAGCTGTTTTTAAAGCTTAAATATAAATATAGGATAAAGCTTATGGTAAATTTTTAGGTAAACAAATAAAAACCTTTGAATTTATTATATTTATTATGAGTTTCTGCTTCATTCAATAAATATCATTTTTCTCTTGAATATTTTTCTTATTTCAGATTAGACATTTGACAGCAGGTTGGCTTAAAAATAGTACATTTGTTGGGAGGCTGAGACAGGAGGATCACAGTTCATGGATAGCCTCAGCTAGTTAGTGAGACCCTTTGCAATTCAGTGAGACACTGTTTGAAAATAAAGAATAGAAAATAGGGCTGAGGGTATAGATCGGAGGTAGGATGCCCTGGGTTCTATAAAAACAAAAATATTAAAATTCCTCTTAGGTTTATTATTTTTATTTATTTATTTATTTTTGCGGTACTGAGGATGGAACCCAGGGACATTCTACCTCCGAGCTACACCCCAGCCCTATTTTTTATTTTTTATTTTGAAACAGGGTCTCACTAAGTTGCGGAGGGCCTCTCTAAATAGTGGAGGCTGGTTGCGAGCCCGGATCCTCCTGTCTTAGCCTCCCAGATGCTGGGATTACAAGCGTGCGCCACCATGCCCGGCTCTAAAATTTCTCTTAGGTTTAAGTAGTGTTTTTATATTGAGTCTTGAAATGCCTTATAATTGCATATACATAATAATTTGTAACAGGTATTGTGGAACACACCTATAATGCCAGTACTTGGGAGGCTGAGATAGGAGGGTTGCAGGTTTGGGGCTAGTGCGCTCTAATTTAGACCCTATGTCAAAATAAAAAATAAAATAGGGCTAAGGATGAGGCTCTTGGTAGAATGCTCCTGGGTCAAATCTCCAGTATCATACAAACACAGAAAAGTATTTTTTGTATTAACTGCTGAAAATTATAATTGAGTGATATTAACAGTCAAATATTTCATATTTTTCTCTGAGATACTTTGACATGAAATCTTAATAGTTATTCTTATACAGTTGAGTAGCTCATTAAGTTAAAATGGAAGATGTGAGGCAAAAACCCCAAACAGGTTATCTTTTATAGTAATACTAGTTGTCCAATATTCCAAGAGTTAAACGTTTTCCTTTGAAAAGTAACATTTTTATGTTATTGAAACCTGATGTTTTTACTCTTAGTGTTTTAGAAAAGGTAATTCTTTTTGACCAAATTATTATTCTATTATTAACATGAATATTTGTTTTAAAATAAAAATAAAATACAATGAAACAGAACTTGTTAAGGCTGTTTACCTTATGCCTTATGATCCTTGACTTGATAATTGACTCTTTTCTCTCGTTTTTCATTTGTTACTAGTTTATTTTTGTTGCTTTTACTCTTCTGATTTTTATCTCTCTGGGCAGAACACCATGCTTAATCTATTGATGAAGGAGCATGGACTTTGTGACAATTGTTTTCTTTCCAAATTAATCACTGTGTGTGTGTGTGTGTGTGTGTGTGTGTGTGTGTGTGTGTGTGTGTGTGTGTGTGTTACTGGGGAGGGAACCCAGGGGCTTTCTACCCCCGGGCTACTCCTAGACTTATATTTTATTTGGAAACAGGGTCTCACCAAGCTGCTGAGAGCCTCACTAAGTAGCTAAGGCTGGCTTCAAACCTGGGTGATCTCCTGTCTCAGCCTTCCAAGCGCTGGGATTACAAGCGTGCGCCACCACACCTGGCTCAAATTAATCACTTTTACACTTGCTTTTCAGTCATGTGGGGTCCAGATTGATTAAAGTTGTCACAACTCTGTCAACCAGATAAGTGGTACATGACTATTTCTTTGGTCATTCATACATTCATCTCATTTTTTAATAACTTAAGCCTCTGATCCCTAAGGTATGCTGTAGCACCCCAGATAGGATAGTGAAATTAGAGATTAGGCCTGTGTTGGAGTCATGGCTTCCCCATAGCTGGCTTCATAATTTGGGCACGTTATTGATCTTCTTGGACCTCAACCCTCTCTTTGTGAACTGAGGCTAATAATGTGTTCTTAATTGGTTTTGTTGTGCTTTATCCTTAATTGGATTAGATATAACAGTGTTCACGAAAAGCTTTGAGCAGTGCCTTACTCCTAGGAAAGCATTTAGTAAAGTGCACCTGTTATTTTTAATTACAGCTATGATCAATATAATATGTTAGGAATTAGCATCTTTGTCTTTTCTAAGTAGTACAGTAAGCATTTCAACATAAAATCCAGGTAAAGAATTTTACACAATCTACTTTGAAAGTAGTAAAGCAAATTATTTTAATGTACTAAATCAGGGTAGAGTATTATTACTATTATAAAACAGGAAAGCAAAATAACTTGTATTCATTTTTTTTTAGAAAATTGCCCAAGTTTAAAAAAAACAATGAAAATATGTTTTAAATTAGTAAAGAGAACTTTTTATACCTGACAATTTTGTTTTTGCTGAGTGTTACATAAAACAGTCCTGATATATGCCAAAAATATACATTTTAAACACGTTTTTATTCTTGATAGCTTGTGACACAAACTACATCTAGTTTGCACATATCCAGATACATTATTGATTTCATATTGAATGCATCTTCAGTATTTTCATTTATTTCCTTTGCTGCCTGTATTCTTTGCCCTCATTTCTTCCTACCTGCAATTTTTTGTATTTTTAAGTCTTAGTAATTTTTTGTCTTAATTTTACAAGTTTTGTGTAAATAAATTTATTGTCCTTGGCATTTTCATTAGCCATTTTGCATGATGCTACCTGCTGAGTTTGTACACCAGCAGGTTGTTAATGTGTCATATGTGGGTGTTATCGCATGTTATTTTTCTCTAATTTTGGAGAATTAATATTCATGTAGCTCTATGCTTTGCATTTTGGGAATAAACTAATTTTCTTTCTTTTACAGACACAGTTAAATTTGCTTCTGGATAAACTTCGAAGTACTGTGAGTACACTTAAAAAGAAAATAGGATTTTTAATAGTCACCCTATTATAACAGTAACCCTGGAATAATTAGAAATATATTTACACCAAATTGCATTCATTAAAAGTTAATTTTTAAGATGGTTAGAAATTGGTTAGGTTGTTCTGAAAACAGGTTAAATTTGTATGTGAAGTCAAATTATTTTACAAATATATACAACTCTTTGGATATTATTAAATTAAGATTTGGCCTGTGTTTTTACAAAGGTGGAAATAATCAGTAATTATGGGAAGGAGAAGGGTTTTTTTTTTAGGATTAAAGATAAGGCATGTAATTTAATTTCACTTTATTACTCTTGTAATAATGTTCTCCAGATAGGGCAGTGTCAGTGTGGAGAAAATATTATTTTTAGATCCCTTTATAAAGGCAGAATTTATTAGGAGGTATGCTCTTCTCTCTCTCTCTCTCTCTCTCTCTCTCTCTCTCTCTCTCTCTCTCTCATAATAAAATAAAAATAAATAAAAATTTCAATTTATTTATTTATTTATTTATTTATTTATTTATTTATTTATTTATTTATTTATTTTTGGTGGTACTGGGGTTCCTGGAAAGCCTTCTACCTCCGGGCTACACTCCCAGACCTATTTTTATATTTTTTAAATTTGGAAACAGAGTCTCTTAAGCCAGCGCGTCTGGCTTTGAACCTGTGTGATCCTCCTGTTTCCGCCTCCCAAGTGCGGGGATTACAAGCATGCGCCACCATGCCCGGCTAAAAATTTTATTTTGAGAAGGTCTCAACCAAGTTCCCCAGACTGGCCTCCAACTTGCGATCCTTCTGCCTCAGCCTCCCAAGTTGCTGGGATGACCTGGAATTACAGATTTGCCTTGCAGGAGCTTTTTTTTTTTTTTTTTTTAACTATATATTTTAGCGATTCATCCTAGTTTGTTTTTTCCCCCCCTAAATGTAAAACAGAAATCTAGCTGGGCTTGGTGGTGCATGCTTATAATCCTAGCATTTGGGAGGCTGAGATAGGAGGAGCGAGGTTTATGGACAACCTCAGCTATTTAGTGAGGCCCTTTGCAAAGTAAAGAATAAAATATAGGGCTGGGAGTGTAGCTTGGAGTTAGAATGCCCTTGGGTTGTTCCGTCCCCAGAACCATACACACAAAACAAAAACAAAACACCCCAGAAACCTACTATAGAAAGAAATTTAATATATGGGTTATATAAATGAAGCATTTTTTTTTACTCATTTTTTTTTTTACTCAAGTTCACAGAACTGAGTAATCTTCCTTTTCAAATACTAGTGATTTTGGAAGGCTAAATATTTATTCTGTCAGTGTTGTTGTTGCTTAACTTACTGAAATATTTATTCTATCATTGCTGTTTATTTTTGCTCAACTTATTGTTAGGCTTTTGGAGCCTATAATTTTTTCTTCTTCACTG
Organism: Muscardinus avellanarius; assembly: GCF_963383645.1. Lineage (NCBI taxonomy): Eukaryota > Metazoa > Chordata > Mammalia > Rodentia > Gliridae > Muscardinus > Muscardinus avellanarius. Next base: position 37,340,113 of record NC_137794.1, on the reverse strand, counting down.
TGGTACTGGGGATTGAGCCCAGGGGGTCTGAGCCACACCCTCAGCCCTTTTTAACTTTTTATCTTTTGCAACAAGGTCTCACTCGGTTGCTGAGTGTCTTGCTAAGTTGGTGAGGCTGATCTCAAAAACCTGCAATCGTCCTGTCTCAGCCTCCCAACTACTGGTATTCCTGGCAAGGAAATCTTTTGAATATCCTCATTGGCTGCGTATTTACCTCTTAAGAGCCTAGCATTTTTAAAAATTAAGCCTGATGATGGTATTTTATTTTTAATTCCCCAATAGGTACTATTGTAAGATGATAAGATCACTTTTATGATTTATAGAAACATGTTCTAAAAGTATTTGCAATGAACATCATTGTTGAAATAACTTTTTTTACAGGATGACTACATTGAAGAGACGTGGCTATTTGGATTTCTAGCATATTAACTTCAGTATATAATAGTTTTGGTGTATACATAGTATTCTTTCTGCCTCATTCAGCATAATCTGATAACCAAATGAATGCCTTTAAGCTTTTAGAAATAGGATTTAACTAACAAAACTTTAAAAACGTGCAAGAGTGCAGCTTAGGGACCTGCAGTATATTTGTGAATAGCATTACAAGATTGGTTGATTTGTGTATGTGTTTAACTTGGCCTGAATTTTAAAGCTCATAGTTTTATTTATTACTGTCATAGGGTAATTTTGTTATCACAGCAATATAGAATGTAAATACTTTTATATGAATATAAAATAAAACAACATGTGTATCAGCCTGCAAAATGTATTATTTAAATATGATAAATGCTTTACAGTGACTTTTCTTATAATTTTTGTCATTTGAATCTAAAATGTAATATTTTCTAATATTGCTAATTTATAATGCAGAAATTTATTTCAGACTTCATATTATAAAAGTATGCTAATATTTGTTATTTACTAGTTATTGTAAAGTTGCATATGTAAATTTTAATATGCTCTGAAAGTTGCTGGTATTCATAGAACTAGTAAAATAAGGATACTGTATGTATTATCTGAAAAAGTGGCTTTATTCTTCTAGGGAGCAAGCTTTATTCGTTGCATCAAACCTAACTTAAAGATGACAAGCCACCACTTTGAAGGCGCTCAAATTCTGTCTCAACTTCAGTGTTCAGGTATTTACGTATATTGTGATCTGTGACACTGAGTGTCAGTAGTCAGAGCTCAGTGTTTTCAAGTAATTTACTGTTATCTTGATCATTTTTAAGTACAATAAGATTTTTCTGTTTCCTTTAAGGAAAGCATGGATGGCAAATTACTTGAGCAAAACTGGGGTGTAGTTTATTATGAAATTAAAGTATTTTACATCACTGTAGTAAAATTTGTAAAAACGCTTTAAAGCACATCTCCATCTCCTTCGAGTGGGTGTCCTCCTGCGGTCCTCTCCGTCCAGTGGCACTTCCTGTCTCATTCCACACAGTTGGGTTAGGAGGCGGTTTTGTCCTTCGTCTCCCTCTACCACATGGGGTAAAATAAAAGTCGGGTGGAGCCCGTGGCTTCTGGGCACTTTTATGCGTTTGATTAATCTATTACTTCCCACCCCTGCATGTCTGACCTTGCACAGTTACAGAAGCCTCAGGCACCAAGCTCCAGTTTTCCTTTACTTCATGCCCATTCTCCATCCCTGCTGCTCCTACTTTTTCCTAGAGCATCGGCTTCCTTTTCTTATTACTTCTTGGTCCAGCTCAGGCCACTAACACTTTCTCAAACTCTTGTTTCTCCATCTTTTTATTTTGCTCCTCTTGGAGGTAGATTTAACAGTGAAATAAATCACCTAAGCTTCATTTAAATAAGCTCTTTTTAAAATCTTGCACCAAGTTTTGTGTTATTTTTTATTTTTAATATGTTACCACTTCAAACTATTCATCAGCAGCAACACTGGTCTAGTTTGCAGATGACAATACAGAGAGTGGAGCCTTGCGCACTGCGGCAGTGACGCGCACTTACAGTCCCACTTTTCCCGGTCAGAGAACCATCCTGGAACCGAGGGATGAGCCCCTGACATGGAAAGCAAAGGGTTTTGAGACTGCGAGCCCAGGCAGCTCCTGCCAGCCAGGCTGCACTCAGGCTTGTCAGTTCTCTTTCTGAGCAGAGGGCAGAGAAAGAGATGCGCCGTGGGCTTGCATGGGGTGTGGGCGCTAACTTCCAAAGGCTCTAATTCTAGGTTGCTGGATTTGCTCTGTCGAGATGACAAAGCACTCATTGGCATGGATCTGCTAGTGCAGTAACCTGGATAATGTGACAGGGGGTGGGGAGGGATGACAGGACAGGGGAGTGGGTGGGCCCCCCAGCCTGCCAGCCTGGGCTCTTGCTGCCATCCACATGCTGTCCTCTGGCCGCTGGGCTTTGCCTTTCTGTAGCGGCCCCTGCTGGACAGAGCCGCAGGGCAGTCCTCACACAGCTAAGGAGCACAGCGCTGGGGGCTACAGTAGCTCAAAAGCCAGAAACTGCACAGGATGACCCGGTGGATGACTCAGGCACAGACCAACGGGGTGAGGGGTGAGGGGTGGGGGTGGGTGGGTGCGGGCATTGTCTGGCTCCGTGGGGGAGCACATGGTGTCACAACACAGAAACAAGAGCACAAGCTGAGCCGTGTGATGCCCGGCAGCTTGGTGGACCATCGATTCTTGGCCTGGGGTTCACATGGATGGCTGTGATGCCAGGGGAGGGGTGGTTTTGGTGAGCACATGGCTACATGGAAATATAGCAGTCGCTGCTACCACTCAGAACACAACACTGGAGACACACACTGGGCCCCCGGCTACTGAGCGCACACAAACCCTTGGGAAGCCATAGCATGTCCTAGAGCAGGAGCAACTGGCTAGATGTGGGCCTGGGGCGTTATGACATAACATCGAGAGGTGTTATGGGTCGGCAGGAGAGAATGAGAGTAGCTGGGTTTTGGGTAGGATATGGATTCTTGTGCCAGGCAGAGTCCTGGGAATGAGTGTGTCCTTAACCATATGCATATGAAAGAAATATGGGGGGAGCAGGATGGGTTACAGTTATGGAGAAGAAAGTATCTTAAGGCAACCAGCTCTCAGACAATTGTTTCAGGTGGATATCTGGAATTGACTGAGTTTTAGCTAGGTTGCTTACCTGAAATAACAGGGCAGTTATAATGCTGGTTACTTAGGCTAGTCTTCTGTTAATAATAACATAAGGATCTGTACAAAGCGTGATGAGATTTTTAAGGTGGTTAGATGCTATTCATACTTGGCACGGTAAGTGGGTTAGTGGTAGCATAAGGTTGAGCCAGTCCTAGGGGACTTCTCTGTCTGAAAATATGGAATGATCTGGGTTGGTTCCTAGTTGGAGGTTTGGGTCTACTTTCCCACACATGCTTCTAAGGACTGCTTCCTAGTATGGAGGTGGAGGTTCTTGGTCTCTATTGCTAATTTTGTTGGACTGACATTCTTGTCTTTCTCACACACAAATGCAACCTATACAGTATGTGTGTATGTGTACCTATATATGTGTGTGTGTAGGTTAGGGTTTTGGATGCATATAAAATGCGGGCACTTCGGGACTAGGGTGGGGCTGCAGTGCCCCGTCTACGTGGCCAGTGGCCTGCGTGCTCAGGGAGATGGTGCCCAGGCCTCTCCACTCAGGCAAGGCTAGAGGGAGCCAGGGTTCCCCGGGCTAGGTCAGATCCCGGCAGAGCAGGGACAGATGAAAAGGAAGGGCCCTGGGTTGGCTCTGCGGCTGGCTGTCCCTGGGTGCGACCCTGTGTGTGTGCCTGCACGATATTTTTGGGGAGGCCGGGGCTGACTACAAAACTGTGCTGATGCCGCTGTTTTGGTCTTGCCATCAGCGTGGGGCGGCAGCGGGGGTGCCAGGGCTGGCCATGGAGCATAGCATGCGCCCAGTGCACGGGGTGGCTGTGGCCATGCGCCCCATAGGGCGGGTGAGTGTGTGTAATGTGCTGCGCCGTTGGGTGGGGGTAGAGGGTGGGTTCTGCAGCAGGTGGCCATAGGGGGCATGGTAGCTGTACACCCCGCCCTGGGTGTTGAATGGGTGGGGCCTGGGGCTGGGGCTTCCCTCTGCTACTCCCAAATAAGGAGCCCAGGAAGTTGAATGAGTTGGGTCTGGCCTGGTGTGGGGTTGATGTAGCTCTCCGGTGCATATGAGGGCTGTTAATGATGGACCCTGGCTTCCAAGCTGTCACACGGGGAGCTGCTGAGAGCGCTGCACTTAAGGCCCTCGTGTGGCATAGCTGTTGTCCAAGCAGGTCCAGTCAGTGTCCTGTTACCGATTCCTCCTTGAGGCTGGAACATTGCAACATGCTGGGTCACACAACACCCTTCTGCTTCTCCAGCCCAGATTCTATCTGATGTTTCTCCATCTCCTGCACTTCCGCCACAGAGTCCTGCACTTCCGCCACAGAGTCCTGCAGGTCATCTGTGAATTTCTTCCCGACCTGAGGGTGGGGGGCATTGAAGTTGATCAACACCTTACGTCTGCCCTGGGTACAGAGGACGTCAGCCCGATGCCTTTGGGGTAATACTGGTTTTCAAAGAGCAGGACCTGGCTGGGCATAGTGGCGCACACTTGTAATCCCCGCGCTTGGGAGGCAGAGACAGGAGGATTGCGTAGGTTCGAAGCCAGCCGCGCACTGGCTTAGGAGACCCTGTTTCCAAATAAAAAAAAATGTAAAAATAGGTCTGGGAGTGTAGCCCGGAGGTAGAAGGGCTTCCAGGAACCCCAGTACCACCACCACCAAAAAAAAAAAAAAAAGAGCAGGACCTGAATGCGTACAAGGAGAAGGACTGGCAGAGGCTGTACGTCACTGAATTATTTTTCTTCTGAAAGATCTTGATGACTAACAGGTGGGTGGTTAAACAGGAAGACTTCTCACTGGTGCAGTCTGAGTTTCTGGGGCTAATTGGGGTCTGAGACCTTGAAAAGGAGGCAGTAGCAGACCAGCCACCGATGGGGCAAGGACTGAACACAGTACCAAGTCAGTGATGCAGGGATCCAGTTGGCTTCTTCAGCACAACGAGCTTTTCCACCCTCTGCACCTGCAACACGTGGTGGTCCTTGATGGTCTTAAGCTCCCGCTTCCAGATCTCCTTGTAGATTGCAATCTGGATCTCCCTGGGAGTGTCCTCGCCATCATCCACGCCATCATCCATGCCCCGGAGGCTCCTGATGAAGTCCTCCAGCTTAATCTTCCTCACGGCTTCACTCTGGGGCTGTGCATGTTCGTGCGGAGCAGGATGATGGCAACAACCATGTCGGGGTTCCAGAACTGACTACTGCCCCCGGGGTTGCAGATCCAGTTACCTCTGGCCAAAAGCGTCCATGAGCCGCGTCACCTTATGGGTATCCCCTGGAAGCGGATGTGTGCCTGGACTTTCTGGAGCGCCTCTTCCAGCTCCACAGCTGAGAAGTCCACCTCGTCCACCGCGTAGTGGAGCAGGTCGTGGCTGACCTGATTCTGCCGGTTCCCCAGGAACTTTTGGATCATCTGGTGGCCGAGACCTTTGCCTTACAGCAGGACCTGAAACCACGCTGGATCAGGTACTGCGCCACTCCTCAGGCTTCTCCTTGAAGAGATTGAGGCGATGCGGTGGTGCGGCTTGCTGAAGGCTGGGGGGCACAGCTATTGCGGGTCCCCCTGCGGTGGTCTCCTTGCTGACGTCTGCTCCCGCAGGCTTTTGTGGAAGGAGGACTCAGCTGATGGTGTCATCGGAGTTGGACGTGCTGTTGTCGCTGTCCTTGTCTTGCTCTGTTGGTTGGCCAGCCTTTGGCCAGGTGGCTCTCCAGGGGCTCGTTGTGCAGGTGGCCCTTGGGGGGACCATGCCCGGGGCTGCCCGGCTGCCCCTGATGCTGTGCTCACAGGAGCTCTGTCTTCAGCTGAGGTCGGCACAGCTGTCCCTGGGCAGCTGGATGGTGAGAGGGGCAGGTGGGCCATGCGCAGCCAGCTTGAGCCGTTTCAGCGAGGGCTGCTGCCACAGCTGGTGTCTGTGTCCTCTTGTCGGCCTTGTGGGCCTGGACCACACTGCTGGCCGGAGCTGCAGGTCCCACTGGGTGCTGGCTGGCAGTCCCCAGGATACTAGAGCAGCAGGGCGGCGACAGCTCCTGTTTGTGGCTGTACAGGGCGACGTCTGCATCCTGGATGTAGGAGGTGGTCATCTTGCCCAGCTTGTGAGAGGGTGGCCTCCAGCCCCGTGATAGTGGTGGTGAAGTCGCCCGCGGGTATCAAGGGCTGCGTGTCATTGTTGGCAGTAGGAGTGTGCACCTTCTCAGAAGCCTCGAAGGAACCGGGCTTGGTGGCGCACGCTTGTAATCCCTGTGCTTGGGAGGCTGAGACAGGAGGATCACGCAGGTTCAAAGCCAGCCTCAGCTACTTAGTGAGGCTCTCAGCAATTTAGTGAGACCCTGTTTCCAAATACATTATACAACAGGTCTGGGAGTATAGCCCGGAGGTAGAAAAGCCCCTGGGTTCCACCCCCAGGACCACACACACACACACACACACACACACACACACACACAAAGAACCCTTGAGGGAAAACTGCATCCTCATGTTGGAGCACGATGCACTGCGGCATGCTGTACTCGGGCACAGAACTAAGTAGCCGCTCGAAGTTCTTGTTCATATGGTACTGGCGGAACACAGTCTGAATCGCGCGGGCTGCATGGTAGGCCAGGAGGCGCCCCCCATACTTGCACTCTAGCATCTCCACCTGCTTGTGCACTTGATGGCCTCCTCTTTGCCTGCTTGCAGAGGATGGAGGTGGACTGCTGGAGTTTGGATCTGCTTGTATGCCGCTGCCCAGGCCCGCGTTCAGCCCATGGGCAGCCACTGCCAGCTGCTCTTAAGTGGTCCGGGCTCAGGCTGGAACCCTCTGCTGGGGGGCTGTCCCACAATGTGTTGGTGTCACTGTTGGGGGCCTCACCCTTGATGCTGGTTGGTCGCCTGCAGCCGCCGAGTGCACGCCCCAACCCCGGCCCCTGGAGGGCTGGGTGCCTGATCCCGCCACCTCGCACCCGGTGACCTTGGCGGGTGGCCTCTCCACGCTGGCCTCAGTTTTCCCCTGCCCAAGGTGTGTGTGTTTTATAATTTTATATATTTTATTTAAAGAGCCTTCCCCCAGTTACACAAGCCTCGGGCTCTCCAAATCTCCATTTACAGCAACCCTTCTGATAAAACTTCATCAGCTGTTGAATCACGTTTTGCCCTTTCTCCTTGTCTGCATGGGTTTGGTAGGCAAGACAGATTGGGACTATTGAAATTCATGGTCAAAACTGTCCTGTCAAATTTCTGTTGTGAGCATCTTCTGTTTCTCCAGGGAGAGTAGTAAGACCCACCTTGCTCTTAAATCTCTAAGCCTCTGGCAGGAGATGGCCTCACCTCTTTACTAAAAACATTAGAGCTTCACCTTTCTGCACCCTAACACGTCTACCTACCGGCATGTCCTTCCTTACTGTTCAGAAAGCAGGAATTGCCTCTCTTCCTAATTGAGGCTTGGAATGCCTTGAAATCTATTCCTTCCCACCTTCTTATGAATTATCTGTATTGAATTGTTCCTTTTGAGGTGGGTCCTTCTAATTTCATTTAAATGTACTAAGATCTCATCTTCAACTCACATTCCCTTCCAGCTACTCCCTTTTTCCTTACTATGTTTTCCCAGCTATTACTTTCTTCTCTAGGAATAGTCTGTTTTCACTTCCTGCCTTTTACTCACTCTTTAGCTCCAAGAGAATCCAGCTTCCATTTTGATCAGGTCATCAGCAGTTGCTTTGATCCTAAATTACATGCTCATTTTGCGCTCCTTAGTGTACTTCCCAGCATTCGACTGGCTAATCCCTTTAACATATCTTTCCTTGGCTTCTGAGACAGCAGATGCCCCGGTTTATCTTTAAAATGGTCTGACCATTCACAAATCCTCTGCCCATTTTCTTCTACCTGGAAAATGTTTGCTAGTTTTTAAGGGTTTGGGTTAGGTCTATGTTTCTACTTATTTTCTGTTAACTCTTGACCAGTAGAATTTTCCATGATGAGGGAAATACTCCACAAATGCATTATCCATCTACTGGCAGCCAGTAGACACTATAGTAGTTTTAGATGATGCATAAGTTGAGATGTTGACTAGAAGTATATTTGTGCTAGGGATGTAGCTCAGTAATACATTAGGCCCTGGATTCAATCCCTAGCAACATACACATATACACGAAGTATATTTGTTATATAATATTTCATAGCTGATAATTTCTGTAAATTATCTCTTTTTAGAGATTAATATTTAAAATTGTATGGTCATTCACAAGTTATTTTGAATTTCTCTACAGTGATTGCCAATGATTTGTGTTTATGAATCTAGGTATGGTGTCTGTTTTGGACTTGATGCAGGGTGGTTTCCCATCACGAGCTTCATTTCATGAACTCTACAACATGTATAAAAAATATATGCCAGATAAACTTGCAAGATTGGATCCAAGACTATTTTGTAAGGTATAACTACTGTTTAAATGAAAAAATGCTTAGCCATAAATTCTTTCCTATAAAGTACTAGTTGGCATTTAACTTTTAACTTTTATTTTTCAGGCTCTTTTTAAAGCTTTGGGCTTAAATGAAGTTGACTACAAGTTTGGGTTAACGAAAGTATTTTTTAGGCCTGGGAAGGTAAGTATATTTTTATTTTAAACTAACATCCTGAATATGAATAGCTTGGATTAATAATATCTTTAAGTATTTAATAATTTTTACTAGTCTTGAATTTTATGGCTTTTTATAGCATGGAATGTGTGTGTATGTATGCATACACACAATTTTTCTATCGCTGAAAAATTTACAATGTGTATAAATTTCATTTTATTCTGTATTAGAATCAGAACATTGACTTTTTAACTTAAATAATGGTTAACCAGAAAATACTAGCTTTTTAGACAAGTTAAGGGCTTTCTAAAATGTATTAATTCATTCTTCACTGATTTGAGATTTTGTAGTATTTTAGAGTCTTATAAGAACAAGTTCTACTAGAATATCATAGATATATAAAGTATAGAAAATTGGACTAAAGTTTTAGTGCTGACCTCTGTCAATTCTAGAATGAATTATTGTATAGATCCTTTTATATATAGCATGATTTTTAAGGCTAACAGTTTATATTTAAAATTTTCACAGGTTATAGAATATAGGTTAATGCATCTAATACAGAATTATCTAAATGCTGTTCTCAATCTGTTAGTAATATTTTCACCATTCCTAACTTAAATATTGATTTAGTAAATTACATCTTCATTATCTTAAACATGATTGTTATATTTAAGTAGCCAATAATACTAAGATTTGTCAAAACCATTAATAAATATCTCATGTATCTTGAGGATAAATTAATCACAATAGATCTGATACACTTTTGAGAACAAGATGAAATGTAAATGCATTACCAGCGTCTATACACTCCTATAAATATTTTTATTGCAAAGGACCCATTTTCCTATAAAAGAAAGAACAAGAGAAATAGAATATAAATGTTCATGTTTACCTTAGCTTTAATCATACATATTTATCATATATTCAACATTTATTTTGTCTTAGTGATAGAGTAATTATTTAATAATTAAGAGAAAGCACTTGGTTTATTTACCTCTAAAAAAGTTAGTGATGCCCTTCGCAACTCAGTGAGACCCTGTTTCAAAAATAAAAAGACTAGCCAGGCATGTTAGTGCACGCTTGTAATCCCAGTATTTGGGAGGCTGCGACAAGAGGATTGTGGTTCATGGACAGCCTCAGCTACTTAGTAAGGACCTTTGCAATTAAGTAAGACTCTGTTTCAAAATAAAGAATAAAAAATAGGGCTGGGGGTATAGCTAGGAGGTAGAGTGCCCCTGGGTTCCATACCCAGCACCTCAAACAAAACAAAACAAAAAAACTGGGGGTGTAGCTCCGAGGTACAGTGCCCCTGGGTTCCATCCCTGGTACTGCAAAAATGAAGGATTTGTTGATTCTTTGACTAAGGCAAAGAATCAAATATCTTTATTGGCTTTCATTATATTGATTGATGAGTAACATCCTTAATATTGTGGTAGGATTTCTTGATAAAGGAGAAAAATCATTTTAAATTCAGTGGTAAGTAGTGGGAATAATATGTCTTATCCATTAATAATGAAATAGCTGTTTTATTTGTATTCCTTCTTTCTTAGTAGCTGTTTCTTATCTTTGTTCAAAATGGGGATAGGAGTTGAGAGAGATAGAATAGTTTTGGTGGTACCAGGTGTTATATAGCTGACCATCACTAACTAAGAGCTTTATATGCAGCAAGCATGGTGATACATGCCTGTAATCCTAGTACTTGGAACATTGAGACATCAGAATCACAAATTCGAGGTCAGCCTGGGCTACTTAGCAAGTCCTTGTTTCAAAATAAAAAATAAAAATGACTGGTTGGGTAATTTCGTGGTATAGTGCCTCTGGGTTTGATCCCCAGGAGAGAAAACATACACACACACACACACACACACACACACACACACACACAATCTATCTGTAGTAGATATAGTTATAGATATATGTATGGATATGTGAGAATTCAGGTGAGCCAGCCCAGAAATATATTTGCTCTTTTCTATTTTTCTCAACAAAACCTTGTCAACTTTCTATTATTAAGCCATTTAAGAGTTTTTTCCCACTCATATTATCAAATCTGTTACCCAACAATAAATAATTTTTCTTACCCCCAAAAAGCAATTCTTAAGGAAAGAAGAAAGAGAAGGGCTGACAAATGTGGACAAGGGTATTTGAGTTTGCTGTATGCTTCACTGAGATATGTTGGTGTAATTGACAAGCAGTTACTTTTAGAAAAAGTTTGAATTCACATTTTATTTTATAGCCAGGCGTGGTGGTGCGCACTTGTAATCTCAGCATTTGGGAGGCAGAAACAGGAGGATAGTGGATCAGCTACTACTTAGGTCCTTTGCAACTCAGTGAGACCCTGTTTTAAAATAAAGAAAAAATGGGGCTGGGGGTTGTAGCTCATAGGTATAATGCCCCTGGGTTCCATCTGTAGTAACACACACACACACACACACACACACACACACACACACACACAAATAAAATTCTATTTTGTTTTCTCTGTGTGTGTGTTTGTTTGTTTATTTATTTATTTATTTACTTACTTACTTATTTTGTGTGTGGGTCTGGGGATGGAACCCAGTGACATTCAACCTCCAAGCTACATCCCCTGCCCTATTTTTTTATTCTTTATTTTGAAACAGGGGCTCACTAAGTTGCGGAGGGCCCCACTATATAGGTGAGGCTGTCTGCAAACCACAATCCTCCAGTCTTAGCCTCCCAAATGCTGGGATTACAAACGTGCACCATCACACTCAGCTTTCTCCTATGTATTTAAATACATTTATTAGTCTTCTTTTTTCTGTCACTGGGGATGGAACACAGGGATATTCTACCTCTGAGCTACACCCTAGCCCTATTTTATTTTTTATTTTGAAACAGATCGTACTAAGTTACAAAGGGCTCACTAAGTTGCTGAGCTGTCCTCCAACCTTCAATCCTTCTTTCTCAGCCTCACAACTATGGGATTACAAGTGTCTACCACCACGTTACATTTATTATTTAATACTGCTTTTAAATTATTTTCTTAGTTTGCAGAATTTGATCAGATTATGAAGTCTGACCCTGACCACTTAGCAGAGTTGGTTAAAAGAGTCAATCATTGGCTAGTCTGCAGTCGCTGGAAGAAAGTTCAGTGGTGTTCGCTCTCAGTCATCAAACGTAAGCATTTTCGTTCTCACCAAGATCTTTTGGGAAGTGAGATGGCTTGCAGAATGTCATGGTTTGTCTCAGAGATGAATGCTGAGCAGCAAGGACAGGGACTTTGTTCACGCGTTTCCCAGTTTCTTCCTGTGTGTAATATGTGATAGGCCAGTATTTGTAGACTTTCTGTTTTTACTTAGTTTTGAATGATACTTATTTTCTCTATCTGCATGTGTTAAGGTGTATTAATTTCATGTCCTCAACAAAACAGAACTCACTCTCGTGAGTTTTTTTTGCTTTTTCTTCCCTGGATCTCCAACACCACCTCTCAGTCTCTCAGATTTAAACCAGAACTTTTTCTGCCTGTGTGGCATCTGCAGTACATTCAAAAAAATTAAAGATTGTAATTGTCTTTCCTTTCTTATCCCTGAAATTGTGTCAGGCACTAAATCATACTGGTTTATTCTTCAAATAGAATTCTTTTTTTAGATAAATTTTTATTGGTGCATTGTAGTCATACATCTTAATGGGATAAAAAAACTTATGGAGATATACATGCACACATCACCCAATCAGCCCCTACCCAATCCCCAACCCTTCCCTCCCCCTCCTTCCTTCCCATGCTTGGTTTTCTGGTTAACTTTGATATGTTTTTTTTTCTTCCATATATGGTCAAGTTATTTTTGACAAGGTTTCCAAGAACATTTGGTGAAGGAAATAATAATTTTTTCACTAAATATTGTTGAAAACTAATAACTACATGAAAAAGAATAAAATTGGGCCCTTACCTAACACCATATACAAATATTAACTCAAAATAGATAAAAGATCTAAATGTAAATCTTAAGGCTATAAACTTTAGAAGAAAACCAGGGTCATAAAACTTCACAACATTAAATTTGGCAGTGATTTCTTGGATATGATTCCAAAGGCACAGGCAACAAAAGAATAAACAAACAAACTTCATAAAAAATAGAAAAATATTGTACATCCAAAGACAATGTAAACAGAATTAAAAGTTACTGATAGAATGGGATGATATATTTCCAAATGCTATATCTGAAGGTATATTAATATTCCAAATATAAATCCTAAAAATTAGCAATAAAAGCAAACAATACAATTTAGAAATAGGTAAAAGACTAAAACAGATAATGAATCTCCAAAGATTTTTATATGACCAATAAACACATGAATATCACTCATCAGTATTATAATCATTAAGGAAATACAAATAAAAACTATAGTGACATACTACTTCACATTTGTTAGGATGGCTATTTAACATGAATTACCTTGCTCCAGCCCTTTACCTTGAGTTTGTTACTATCTTTACTTGTACGGTGTGTTTCTTGTAAGCAGCAGATGGATGGATTCTGGTTTTTAAACCATTTTGCTACTTTATGTCTTTGTATTGGGGAATTGAGGCCATTTACATTCAGTGTGAGTATTGAGAGATTTTTTTTTTTTTTGGTGGTGGAACTGGGGTTCCTGGAAGCCCTTCTACCTCTGGGCTACACTCCCAGACCTATTTTTACTTTTTATTTGGAAACAGGGTCTCCTAAGCCAGCGCGTGGCTGGCTTTGAACCTGCGTGATACTCTGTCTCTGCCTCCCAAGCGCGGGGATTACAAGCGTGTGCCACTATGCCCGGCTTGAGAGATAATTTTTAATTCCTAACCTGTTAAGATTTTATTTCTGTTTGAAATACTGTTTATTTCTCTTTGATTAGTTGTCTGCTGGATGGAATATCTTGTTTCTCTGGTTCTGGTGTGTATTACCTATTTCTTCTTTGTAGTTAATGTCTTTGAGTATTTTCTCTAGCGCTGGTTTTGAAGACATAATCCCTTCAGTTTGTGTTTGTCATGGAAGCTTCTTATTTCCCCATCTAATTTGATAGATAGTTGTGCTGGGTAGGAAAGTTTTGGCTGGAAGTTGTTTTCTTTCAGTTTGGAATATGTTACTCCAAGCCCTTCTGGCTCTCATGACTTGGTTTGGGAAGTCTGGAGTGATTCTAATTGGTTTGCCTCTGAATGTCACTTGGCCCTTTGTTTTTGTTGCCTTTAAGATTCTCTGCTTGCGTTATACATTGGTCATTTTGACAGTTATGTAGTGTGGGGAACCTTTTCTCTGATCCTGTCTAAAGGGAGTTCTCTAAGTTTCCTGGACCTGTGTATCGACCTCTTGCTCTATGTTTGGAAAATTTTCTGCTATTGCTTCCTTGAAGAGATTGTTGATCCCTTTGGTTTCATCCATTCCCTCTTCTATTCCAATTATTCTTAGGTTAGCTTTCTTAAAATGGGCCCTTATTTCTTCAGTGTCAGATTCCTGCTGTCTGATTTTTTTTCTAAGTTATAAATTATGCATTCGTTTTTGGAGTGGTCGTCATCTAGGAGCAAGATTCTATTCTCCATGTGGTCTAAACAATTGTTTATAGTTTGAATTGATGCCTTTGCTTCAATGATTGCATCCTTTATTTCTTTTAGACTCTATAAATTTTTTTCGAAGGTCCTGTATTATTTCTACAGTTATAATCCTGATTTGCTCTTCAGGAGATCTCTGAATTTCTGTGTTATCAGGTTCTGATATTATGGGGTTGTGGGAATTCATTGCTCTATTGTTGTTTCTATTTCCCATACTTTCAGAAGTTTGTGCCTTCTCTGGGTTCTTCCCTGGGTCACCACAACTTCACTTCGGGTGCTGTGGATCTGGAGTTTATGGTAATCTCAGCCGCCACTACTCCTTTACTGGGTTGTACCATTAAAGTCTCAGACCCAGGGAGATAGTCGAGGCTGTGCGAGACCGTGGGGGTGCCAAGCTGGGTGTTTTCCCATGGGGAACTGTGACTAGGGTGTGGTATCTTTGCCACCACTACTCCTTTACTGGGTTGGACTGCAAAATCTCAGACCCAGGGAGATTATCAAAGCTGTGCAAGTCCATGGGGGTGAAGTGCTGGGAATTCTCCTGTAAGGGCCGTAATTTCACTTACAGTTATTGTGCGCGCTGATCTGGAGCTGTCGCGGGGCATGGCGAACTCGCTGCCACTGCTGGCAATATGGCACCGCTACCACACCCTCAGCCGTGATGCTGCCGTATTTTTTTTTCTGGTGTTGAGCTCCATTCTGTATCTCTGGAAGGCGTGATGAGCTTGGCCACTGGGAGTTTTAGACGTTCTTTGCACTGAAAGAACTTCTGAATTATACCTGAATGATCTGCAGCTGCTCACTTCAGCTCCTTGTTTACCTTTCCTCTCTGGAGTCTGGTGCTGTGAGGGAAGATGGCGCTGGTGCAGCTCCAAAGTGTGGGCTGGTTTTTCTTCTGGTCTCTGGTTGTTCTTCTAGTCTTTCTCATCTCTGTCCCTTGTGTTTACAATTTTTATTTCTCTGCTGATAGTGTTTTCTGGCTATGGGAAGCACTGATTTTGTGGCAAAAGAGATCAAATGTTAGCAGGACTCAAAAACACTGCTTTTCTCGGTCGCCATCTTCCCGGATGTCCTTAAATACAATTCTTATGCTATAATTTTTTACTTTTTATCCCCACCATCTTATTGGAGCCTGGTTTTCCTGGCTTATCAGAGTTCTCTCTCTAAACTAAAAGCTTTCATGGTCTTTCTCTCTTAGAGGGCAAAGTCTAAATTCTTAGAATGTTTTCCAAGACCCTGTAAAAGGGAACTTGAGCTTTCCCTACAGTTTCTTATTCCACTCAGCTCCTAGACTGTTCTTTGGCACATTGGGCTGAGCTGCATTTGTGTGTGTTCCCACCAGGTCAGAGCAGCTCCTTAGCACAGGCCCCAAAACAATGCTAAAGGTAGAATATTTCTGACTTCCTTGAGGATCAGTGGCAAATCTTTAATTGCTAGGAGTTATTTGGGGACTAGTACTAGATTTAATTTATAATTTCCCCCTATACTCACCATAGTACTTGCAATATTGCTAGAGACAGAAAAAGGATTCAGCAGATCACTTCTTATTAATAGAAAAATAAAATTCTTTTGACTTAAGAGGAATCATACAGACAGAGGTTATTATTGAGATCTTTTGTTAGGCAATTTTGGGTAGGGATAAAAAGAAAACTATAGTAGAAGAAGATAAAATCTTTTTTCCTACCATTTTTGAAGTTCAAATATATATATTTGTCAAACTAGTTCAATGCTTTTAGCTTTATACATTGCATTACAATGGAATATGCATTCTATTAAAATTACCTGTGCTGTTCCATCCATTTATGGACTGTGTTGTGCAAAGATACTGAGGTCAGCAGGTTGACTTGGAACTTTGCAAAATTTTAATAGAGAAGCTCTGAAAAAAATGTTTCAAAATCATCAGTCTAGGAAATACTGAGTAGCTGAAGTTGAAAAGATTTCTTTATCTTAGAATTCTTAGGGGTCTGACCCAGTATGTTCATTGTGAATTTTCAAAATTAAGTATAGTATACCTCTTTCTAAACTCATTTGACAGGAAAACCCCTTTTAAAAGACATACCTATTTACATTCAATAGAACAAATGATGCCTAGGACAGTTTAGAAAACAAATGTAGCTAATAAGAAAAAATTACATTTGAAGTATATACCATACATATAATATGTTTTTTATTTTTAAGAATTAAAACAAATTTAAAGAGATGTTAAACTTGCTATATTTGATGTCTAGTCTATATGTTCATCAAAATTTATATTTCTTGAGAATTGCTTTGTGGAAATGCATGTATTAAAGTATATTGCATGTGGATTTTAACCAATAATGTGTTGTCATTTTACTTTACTCTTAATACACAGTGAAAAACAAAATAATGTATCGAGCTGAAGCTTGCATTAAAATGCAAAAAACTATTCGCATGTGGCTTTGCAAAAGGAGACACAAACCTCGGTAAGATGAACAGTGTCTAAAGAATGCTGCAAAACCTAACCATCTGCTTGGTGGGCTTGGTGGTCCACACCTGTAATCCTAGTACTTGAGAGGCTGAGACAGGAGGATCATAGTTTCAAGGCCAGCCTCACCAACTTAGACTTTGTTTAAAAATAAAAAGTAAAATATGGCTGGAGGTATAGCTCTGAAGGAAAGGTTAAAAAAAGAAAGAACCTAGTTATTCTAATATAAAATGTCAATAAAGACATAATGAAAAGCAGTTTGGAATTCATGTTTTTTGTAAAGTGGTATTTTAGTCTGCTATTTTAATATTTATTTGAAATTAGCTAATTTATTCATTACTTGTTTCATTCTATCAAAGGATTTGTAATGGCTACAAAAATATAAATTATAAAAGGTTGAAATACAAGCTTAAAAGAACCTAAAAACCTCATTTTTATTTTGGCCATAATTTTCAAGATTATAAGAATTATGTTGTTTTGCTATAACTTAGTTTTACTTTATTTATTTATTCATTTATTTTTGTGTTCCTGGAGATTAAAACCAGGGGTATTCTCTCTTTGAGCTACATTCCAGTCCTATTTTATTTTTATTTTGAAATGGGGTCTTATTAGGTTGATGAGAGTCTCACTACTTGCCGAGGCTGTTCTTGAACCTGTGATCCTCCTCTCTTGGCTTCCCACATCCTGGGGTTACATGAGTGTATCTGGTTTTAGTTTTGTTTTTTATATAAAAATTTCATTACGAACTTAAACTTTTTTTTGTGTGTGGTACTGGGGTTGGACCCAGGGGCATTCTACCTCTGAGCTACACCCCCAGCCCTATTTCTTATTCATTATTTTGAAACAGGGTCTCACTGAGTTGCAAAGGGCTGAGGCTGGTTGTCAACCTCCTGGATCAGCCTTCCAAATGCTGTGATTACAAGTGTGCGCCACCACACCCGGCTCCAACTTAAACTTTTAAAGTTGGAGGTCTGAATAACTATTGCTCCATTATGCCTTTTCATAGAGATTATTAGATAACCCTGTGTGTGTGTGTGGTGCTAGGAGTTGAACTCAGCGGCATTCTACCTCTGTGCTATGCCCCAGCCCTATTTTTTAATTTTTATTTTGATGAGTCTTGTTAGATTGATGAGAAACTCACTACATGCTGAGGCTGTCCTCAAACCTGTCCAGTGATCTCAGCCTCTCGCATGCTGGGATCCCAGGTGTGTGCCACCATGCCCGGCTATCAGATAATTTATATTACCTATTATTTGAATTTTCAATTTTTAGTTTAAATATAGAAATCCTTGATCTTATTGACAGGCATCAGTTATTCACACCTGTATTTTATTCTTTTTATGCTCAACAAGAAATCTTAAAAAGAGAATACTGAAGCATATTGAGAGCACAAGTGAATTATCCTAATTAGCAAGATGTTTTTAACATTTTATTAAAACAATACCTACTTAGAGCAATAAGTGGTGACGTTTACTCTTGCAGCATTGATGGCCTGGTTAAGGTGGGCACACTGAAAAAGCGACTTGATAAATTTAATGAAGTAGTAAGTGCATTAAAAGAAGGAAAACCAGAGGTCAACAAACAGATAAAAAATCTTGAAGTTTCTATCGATGCTTTGATGGCCAAAATTAAGGTATGTAATTTTAGCCCAAATGACTTTGACTTTTTATATAATTTAATGTCTTTAATTATTATTGGTATTCAAATTGCATAGAAAAATGTTGTGTTTTTTTGAGATAAGAAATGTTGACAGATGATTGCTCATTTTTTATGCTTAAAAAGTTTTATATCAGAAAGATAAAATAACAATTTTTATGTGGTTTCATCTAGTAGGGAAATATTTTTTCCCTAAAAGAGTGACTTAAATACTATACTTTTGCCAGGTGTGGTGGTGCATGTTTGCAATCCCTGCGCTTGGGAGGCGGAGACAGGAGGATTGCGCAGGTTTGAAGCCAGCCTCGCTGGCTTAAGAGACCCTTGTTTCCAAAATTTAAGAAAATATATAAAATAGGTCTGGGAGTGTAGCCCGGAGTAGAAGGGTTTCCAGGAACCCCAGTACCACCAAAAATAAAATAAATAAAATAAATAAATAAATATGATACTTTCTTGGTAAGCTTTTCACAATCATGACTCAGAGATAATGCAAATTATTTTGTTTTATGCTTTTCTACTTTTAGAAACTAATTTTCATTTTATTTATTTATTTATTTATTTATTTATTTATTTATTTATTTGGTGGTACTGAGGGTG
The DNA here is from genome assembly GCF_963383645.1 of Muscardinus avellanarius. Taxonomy (NCBI): domain Eukaryota; kingdom Metazoa; phylum Chordata; class Mammalia; order Rodentia; family Gliridae; genus Muscardinus; species Muscardinus avellanarius. Next base: position 37,321,246 of record NC_137794.1, on the reverse strand, counting down.
GAAACCAGAGGCTTTCTACCTCCGGGTTATACTTCCAGACCTATTTTATATTTTATTTGGAAACAGGGTCTCATTAAGTAGCTGAGGCTGGCTTTGAACCTGCGTGATCCTCCTGTCTCAGCCTCCCAAGCACGGGAATTACAAGCGTGCCCCACCATGCCTGGCTCATATATTTTAGTTTAATTTGTTTGTCTGTAGCAATGGGGATTGAATCCAGGGGCATTCTACCTTGGTACCTACCCTCAGCCCTTTTTATTTTTTGTTTTGAAGCAGAATCTTGCTGGGTTGCTGAGAGTCTTAATTTGCAGAGGCTATCTTCAAACCTGCAATCCCCTTGTCTCAGCTTCCCAAGTACTGGGATTATAGGCGTGTACCCCACGTCTGGTCTAATTTTCATTTTATATATTTTTATTTGGGGCAGTACTGAGGATTAAGTTTAGGACCTCACACATGCTAAGCATGCTTTCTGTCACTGAACTATGTAGTTCAGTGACATACCCAGAACCCCCATTTCTATTTATTTTATTTTATTTTATTTTATTTTATTTTATTTTATTTTATTATTTTTTGCGGGTTTAGTGATGGAACCAGGGGCATTTGACCTCCAAGCGACACCTCCTGCCCTATTTTTTATTCTTTATTTTGAAACAGGGTCTCACTAAGTTGCAGAGGGCCTCACTAAGTAGCTGAAGCTGTCTGTGAACCGTGATCCTCTGGTCTCAGCCTCCCAAATGCTGGGATTACAAGCATGCGCCACTATGCCCAGCTCCTATTTTATTTTTTGTTTGGAAACAGGGTCTCACTAAATTGTGGAGGGCCTTGCTAAATTGCTGAGGTGGGCTGCAAACCTGTGATCCTCCTCTTTTAGCTGCCCAAGTACTAGGATTACAAGCATGTGCCACCACACTGGACTCAGAAGCTAATTTTAAATGATAACAGTAATAGAATGTTATTGAAATTTCTGAAGAAAACTATCAAAAACACCTTTATGCCCCCTCACATATTCAAATATGCTGCTATATATTTTCCTTATATTCTTATTTTATATGTGTAAACTTTTATATAATTTTTAATAATAATATGCATTTAGTTTTGGATCTCTGCTATTATGTTATATGCTTTGTCTATTTTAATATATTATCTTAATAGAGGCTATAACATAATTCACCTGTTATAAAAATAGTAGTTTTTTCAATTTTATAGGCTAAAAATGGAGACCCTTTTTGTTTGATTTTCATTTATTTGATTACTAATGGGATTAAATTTTTCTATATGTCTGTTATACCTGTTTCTTAATCACATTTGATTTTTTCATTTTTTAAAATTATTTTATGATTTTGGCCGGGCGTGGTGGCGCACGCTTGTAATCCCCGCACTTGGGAGGCGGAGACAGGAGGATCGCGCAGGTTCGAAGCCAGCCACGCTGGCGTAAGAGACCCTGTTTCAAAAATATAAAATAGGTCTGGGAGTGTAGCCCGGAGGTAGAAGGGCTTCCAGGAACCCCAGTACCACCAAAAAAAAAAAAAATTATTTTATGATTTTGCTGTTTTTCTTAGCTAGTTCCATAGGTCAGTGCAATTATATAGATATACTATTTTCTACAGATATTCTATGTAGGCAGTCTTAAATCTTTAAGGTAGAAATGAAAAAAATGATCATGAAAATAATGAAAATACAATAGATAGACTTAGCTGTTTTACAGATTTGTCAGGAGAACTCCATATAAGCTGGACGTGGTGGTGCACACTTGTAATCCCAGCATTCGGGAGATTGAGACAGGAATATTGGGGTTCACAAATAGCCTCAGCTATTTAGCGAGGTCCTTTGTAACTCAGTGAGACCCTGTTTCAAAATAAAAAGACTAAGCTGGGTGTGGTGGCGCATGCTTGTAATCCAAGTACATGGTAGGCTAAGGCAGGAGGATTGTGGTTCGTGGCCAGCCTCAGCTACTTAGTGAGGCCCTCTGCAACTTAGTGAGACCCTATTTCAAAATAAAGAATAAAAATAGGGCTTGTGTGTAGCTCGGAGGTAGAATGCCTTTGAGTTCCATTTCTAGTACCGCAAAAAGGAAAAAAACAAACTAAAAAAACTAAAAAATAGGGCTGTAGGTCATTTGGAGGTACAATGTCCATGGGTTCTATCCCCAGTACTGAAAAAAAAAAAAAAAAAGAAAAGAAATGAAAAGAGAACTCCATGTTTATGAGGTATTATTATCCCCAAAAACATTTTTTGAAGGCTAATATAGGAAAATTATCCAACAGTTATAAGTGTTATATATATATATATATATATATATATATATATATATATATATATGACAATTTCTTAAATATTCCTTTGTTACTATTTGAACAATATTAAATAAATTAAATAATTTTGAAAATTTAAATAATTAAAGGGAGTAAACTTTGGCTAAACGAACTAATCATTTACCCTTCTCCCTCAGGGCTACACTCCCAGACCTATTTTATTTTTGGAAACAGGATCTCTTAAAGACAGCTCGGCTGGCTTCGAACCTGCGTGTTCCTCCTGTCTCCACCTCCCAAGCATGGGGATTACAAGTGTGTGCCACCACGCCCAGCAAGCTAATCATTATTTAAATAAAGATAGATTTTTTTGTGTGTGGCACTGAGGATGGAACCCAGGGGCCTTGTACCTCCGAGCTACACCCCAGCCCTATTTTTTAGTCTTTTTTATTTTTGAAACAGGTTTCACTGAGTTGTGAAGGGCATTGCTAAGTAGCTGAGGCTGTCTGCAAAACACAATCCTCCAGTCTCAGCCTCTTGAATGCTGGGATTACAGATGTGTGGCAACATGCCCGACTAAAAATAAATTTTAACTATTATATTACTTTATGCACAATACACCCACAGATTGATGACTTAATAGAAAACAAAATCAAATATTTGCATGCAGAAATGACTGCTTAAGAAAACATGTGAATATTATTTAATACACAAACGGTACAGCAAAGATATATATATAAATATATATATATATATACACACACACACACATATATATAAATGTATATATATAATGGTATAACCAAAGATAATGAGCTTATCAGTTTTTCTATTTCTTGTTATATGTGTACATATTGAAGTGGTTTTTTAAAAATTACACTGAGAAACATTTAACATTGAATTTATCATCTTAACTCTAAGTGTACAGGTCAGTAGTGTTAAGCATAGGTAAACATAGTCACATTATTGTGCAATAGAGACATAAATCTTTACTATTTTATTTTCTAAGTCCACTATGATGACCAGGGAACAAATACAAAAGGAATATGATGCACTAGTTAAAAGCTCAGAGGATCTCCTCAGTGCATTACAGAAAAAAAAACAACAGGAAGAGGAGGCAGAACGGCTGAGACGTATACAAGAAGAAATGGAAAAAGAAAGAAAAAGACGTGAAGAAGATGAGCAACGTCGAAGAAAGGAAGAGGAGGAAAGGAGGATGTAAGGCCTTTATATTATGTTGAACTGGAAACTCAATAGAACATGAATCCTTGGCATTGTAGACACTGTGGCTGTTCTTAAATACTATATATATATATATATATATATATATATATATATATATATATTTTTTTTTTTTTTTTTGGTACTAGGGGTGGAATCCAGAGGCTTTCTACCTCTGGGCTATACTCCCAGACCTACTTTTTAAAAAATATTTTATTTGGAAACAGGGTCTCGCTAAGTTGCTGAGAGCCTCAGTAAATAGCTGAGGCTGGCTTTGAACCTGTGTGATCTTCCTGTTTCATCCTCCCAAGCACGGGGATCACAAGCATGTGCCACAGCGCCCAGCATAAATACTACTATTTTAATGAACTAATTTTAGAATAAGTTTTAAATTTGATAAAATAAGCTTTTATATTAAGTATATAAAATGATTTTAACTACAGATTGAGCATTCCTAATCCAAAAATCCAAAATCTGAAATGCTCCAAAGTACAAAACCTTATGAATGTCATACTGGAGCTCAAATTTCATATTTTGTCACTATTATAGATTAAAACAGTTATTGTATATATCAGTGAGGTTCACTGATGTTTCCGTACATTCATATGGCATGCACTGCTCATATCCATCCACCCTTTTTTCTCCACCCCCTCCCCACTGCTGGGCATCCCTCCCAGTCTCTAGTAAATCACTATTCTAATTTCAGGTTGTCTTACTTTTTTATGTTTGTTTTCTAGTTCTCACAAATGAGAGTGAACATAGGATACTTGTCCTTCTGTGTCTGCCTGTTTCTCTTAACATAATGTCTTCCAGTCCTATCATTTTGCTGTGGATGATAGGATTTCATTCTTCATTATGGCTGAATATGCTCCATTATGTATATATACCATATTTTCTTTATCAGTTCATCTGTTCATGGGCTCCCTGGATCATATGATAGTTCTATTTTGTTTTCTTGAGGAACCTCCTTCCTTCCTATTTTCTTTTCTTTTCTTTTTTTTTTCTTTTCAGTACTGGGGATGGAACCCAAGGGTATTGTACCTCAGAACTATACCCCCAGCCCTATTTTTTTTTAAATTCAGTCTCTTTTTTTTTTGGTGGTACTGGGGTTCCTGGAAGCCCTTCTACCTCTGGGCTACACTCCCAGACCTATTTTTTTATACTTTTTTTAATTTTTGGAAACAGGGTCTCTTAAGCCAGTACAGCTGGCTTCGAACTTGCGTGATCCTCCGGTCTCTGCCTCCCAAGCGCAGGGATTACAAGTGTACGACACCACGCCTGGCTTAGTCTTTTTATTTTTGAAACAGGGTCTCGCTGAATTGCAAAGGGCCTTGCTAAGTAGCTGAGGCTGTCTGGGAACCACAGTCCTCCGGTCTCAGTCTCCCTAATGTTACAATTACAAGCTTGCACCACCACATCCGGCTCCTTCCTATTTTCTATGGTGGCTGTACCAATTAAAATTTCCAACAGTATATAGGGTTTCTTTTTCCTCATATCTTTACCAACATTTGTTCCATATTCGTTATTTTATTTTATATTTTGGTACTGAGAACTAAACCCTGGGATGTTCTACCTCCAAGCTATACCCTTAGCCCTATTTATTTTGAAACAGGGTCTTGCTAAGTTTTCCAGGCTGGCCTAGAACCTGTGAATCTCCTGTATAAGTCTCCCAAGTTTTGAGGTTACAGGTGTGTACTGTCACTACTGTATTTTTTCTTTTTCTTTTTGATATTGAGCATTTATATATATATGTATATATGTGTATATATATATATATATATATATGAGCCATTTGCATTTCTTTTGAAATGTGTCAATTCAGATCATTTTCCTTTAAGTTTTTTTAGTTTTTTTATATATTTTGAATGTAATCCTCTGTTCGATAATTAGCTGATAAATATTTTCTCCCCTTTGTTGATTATCTCTTCACTCTATTGATTGTTTCCTTTGCTGTGTGGAAGCTTTTTGTTTGATGTAATTCCATTTTTCTATTCCTGCTTCTGTTTCCTGATGTTTGGAGGCCTATCCAGAAAATCATTGTGGGTGCCATTATTTGGAAGTGTTTTCCTCTAGTAATTTTAGGGTCTTACATTATGATCTTCAAGTCATTTTGAGATGATTTTTGTACAGAGTGAGAGACAGGGATCACCTTCCCATCTTCTCCATGTGGATATCCAGTTTTCCCAGCACCATTTGTTAGAGAGGTTGTCTTCAGAGAATGCTTTTGGCACCTTTGTCAAGGATCAGATTGCTGCAACTATGTGTAGTTATTTCTTTTCTTTTCTTTTCTTTTTTTTTTTTTTTTTTTTTGTGTGTGTGTGTGTGGTGGTACTGGGGTGGAACCCAGAGGCTTTCTACCTCCGGGCTGTACTTCCAGACCTATTTTTATACTTTATTTGGAAACATGGTCTCACTAAGTTGCTGAGAGCCTCACTAAATAGCTGAGGCTGGCTTCGAACCTGTGTGATCCTCCTGTCTTGGCCTCCCAAGCGCAGGGATTACAAGCGTGCGCCACCACGCCTGGCTACGTGTAGTTATTTTGTTTTTTTTTTTTTGTGGTACTGGGGTTCCTGGAAGCCCTTTTACCTCCGGGATACACTCCCACGGGCTACACTCCTAGACCTATTTTTTTACCTTTTTATGTGGAAACAGGGTCTCTTAAGCCAGCAAGGCTGGCTCCGAACCAGGCGATCCTCCTGTCTCTGCCTCCCAAGCGCGGGAATTACAAGTGTGGGCCACCACGCCCGGCTTATGTGTAGTTATTTCTATATCCTCTATTTCATTGGTGTGCATATTTGTTTTTATGCCAGTCCCATGCTTTGTTTTGTTACTATAGCTCTGTAGTACGTTTTGAAATTAGGTAAAGTGGTATTTCCAGTATTGCTCCTTTTGCTTAGGATTACTTTAGTTATTCTGGCTCTTATTTTTCCATATAAATTTTAGATTTTTTTTAGTTCTGTGAAGAATGTCATTGAAATTTTGATGGGGATTATACTGAATCTGTTAGATCACTTTGGATAGCATCAACATTTCTCCTCCTCCTCCTCCTCCTCCTCCTCCTCCTCCTCCTCCTCCTCCTCCTCCTCCTCCTCCTCCTCCTCCTTTCTCCTCCTTCTCTTCCTCCTCCTACTTCTCCCTTCCTCCCTCCTTCCCTCCCTCCCTCTCTCTCTCTCTATCTCTCTGTCCCTCCCTCCCTCCCTTTCTCTCCCCCTCAGGGGATTGAACCCAGGAGGTTTCTACCTCTGAGCTATACCTCATCCTTATTTTATTTTTTATTTTGAAACAGAGTCTCAGTAAGTTGCTGAGGCTGGGTATGAACCTACAGTTCTCTTATTTCAGCCTCCAAGTACTGCGATTACAGGCTTGAGCCATGGTGCCCAGCAGTATGAACATTTCAACTATTTATTTTCCAACCTGTGAACAGAGGAGGTCTTTTCAACTTTAGTACCTTTGTTAATTTTTTTCTTCAGTATCTAATGCTTTTCCTTGTAGAAACCTTTTATTTCCATAGTTAAGTTTGTTTCTGCGTATTGTGTGTGCTGTGAATGGGATTGCTATCACGATTTTTTTCTCAGAAAATTCATTATTGCTGTATAAAAAAGCCACTTTTTAATGCTGATTTTGTATCATGCTCTCTTACTAGTTTGTTTTATCACTTAAAAGTCTTTTGATGGAATCCTTTGGATTTTCTGTGTATAGAATCATCATCTGTGGAAAGGAATAATTTGACTTATTCCTTTTCTATTTTTATATCTTTTCTTTCTCTTATTCAGTTATTCTGGCTGAACCTTCTAGTAGTCATATATTGATTAAAAGTGCTGAGAGTGGACAGCCTTGTTTTGTTTCTGACCTGAAAAGGAATGCTTTTAGTTTTTCCGTGTTTCTCATATATGGCCTGATTTCCATATATGGGATGCTCAGCTGGTAAAGTTTATAAAAATATTACAAGATCCAGTCGTGTGGGGGCACACACCTGTAATCTCATCCATTTGGAAAGCTGAGGCAGGAGGATTGCAAGCTCAAGGTCAGACTCAGCAACTTATTTTGTTTCAAAAAAATAAAAGCGTGTCTGGGGTTGTTACTTAGTGGTAATGTCCCAAAAAGATAGAGAAAGGAAGGAAGGGAATGGGAACAGAAAGAGGGAGGAAATATTTCAACCGCTTTCCCCTCAAGTCAAAATTTGAAACACTTCTGGTCCCAAGATTTTGGACAAGATATTGCTCAATCTGTATATAATCTGAGTTTTGGTTAGAATCTGTGTGTGTGTGTGTGTGTGTGTGTGTGTGTGTGTGTGTGTGTGTATGTGTGTGTGTGTGTGTGGTACTGGGGATTGAACCCAGGGGCATTTTGCCTCCAGGTTACATCTGCAGCCCTATTTTTTTATTCTTTATTTTAAAACAGTCTCATTAAGTTGCAGGAGACTTCACTAAGTAGCTGAGGCTGGCTTCGAACCTGCAGTCCTCCTGTCTCAGCCTCACGAGTTACTGGGATTACAAGTGTGTGCCACTGTGCCCAGCAGAATCTTAGTATTTAAGGAATTTCAAACTTCTTTTCAAAGCTATGGATTATATATTATTTTATAAGCTATGAAAAAAGACATTTGTTTTCTGCAGAGTGTGTGTGTGTGTGTGTGTCTGTGTGTCTGTGTGTGTGTTATTGAGGATGGAATCCAAGGGCTGTCTGCCTCTGGGTTACACCCTCAGACCTATTTTATATTTTTATTAGGAAACAGGGTTTCACTAAGTTGTTGAGCGGCTCACTCAGCTGCTGAGGCTGGCTTCGAACCTGTGATCCTCCCAGCTCAGCCTCCCAAGTGCAGGGATTACAAGCATTGGCCACCACACTCGGCTCTTTTCTGCAATTTTAAAACTGATGACATTTGGGAATGCCAGAGTAGACAGAGTAGGATCATGATTGGAAATATGGGTTGTTTAGTTGGAGAAGAAGTGGAGGGAATTACATATAATTAGGACCTGAGAGTTAGGCTTTATAATCAGTTATCTAGAGTTGTTGAAGGTTATAGAGTACAATTGCATTTATCTTAAAGAATTACAATCAATATAGTTAGATTTTGTTTTATTTGAAATAAGTTGATTTAAGTAAGAGTGAGTGTCTTGTTCTTGATCTGAGAGCTTGTTTCCATTCTGTTAAATTTGTTTATTAATAGTTAATTTAATAATTCTTCTGAAGAATTTTTTGTTAAAAATTTTAAGAGCTTTCCATTTTTTTTTTTATTAGGAAACTTGAGATGGAAGCAAAAAGAAAGCAAGAAGAAGAAGAGAGAAAGAAAAGGGAAGATGATGAAAAGCGTATTCAGGTATAAACTTACTGGACTCAACTTCTATCAGAATAGAAGGTACTAAGTTACAGAAGAAGTGAAAACAAAGGCAGTCCCTGCCATGGTCTGGGGTAGGAATTTGGATCTAGAGTTTAAATGCAGGCTTTGTCACAGTCAAAAGTTAGGGCATTGTATACTTCACAGTGAATAATTATGGGCCACAGTCTCTTTAAAATGGGGATAAAGAATAGTTGTGAGCATTAAATAAATGAGTTACACATGTTAAATCATTTAGCCCTAGCACAATAACTATTAGTATTGTTGTTGTACCTAAGAGAAAGTCAGATAAACATTCACTTAAAACATAATTTTTTGAGCTAGGTGTGGTGGTATGTAATCCCAGTGCTTGGGAGGCTGAGACAGGAGGATCGCACAGGTTCGAAGCCAGCCTCAGTTATTTAATGAAGCTCTCAGCAACTTAGTGAGACCCTGTTTCCAAATAAAATACAAAATAGGTCTGGGCGTATAGCCTGGAGGTAGAAAAGCCCCTGGATTCCATAAAAAATTTTTTGTTTTGAAAATCATCTTATAACTTTGTTGATACTGGTCTTAATAGGTTAGGATTAAGATAGTTTCTCCATCCCCAAGTTTTTAAAAAGTCCCATGTCTGAGAATGTGTGATAGAGTATTTGAGTTTCTATTTGGCTGGGCTTTTATAATGTATTCTTAAGCAGAACCAGCACTTTACATTCCTCACGTCCGTGTAGGTGTTTGTGTTAACTGGACACTCAGGATCCTCAGGCGATGTATGGGATGCTCACACTATTGTCCAGAATTGTGAGCTGTGCTTCTTCTACCCTCTCTTGACTTTGGGAAAGTGAAGCATTAATGATAATATAGAAGAAAAATTGAGACTGGAGAGATGTGCAGCTAAACAATAATTCTTAGTAAAGAACTCATTTGGGCCATTAAGCTTTCCCTTTATTTTAAGTAATAATGGGAGTGACCAAGTGCTGAAGTGGCTCTGTGCTTGGCAGGCTGAAGTGGAGGAGCAGCTGGCCAGACAGCGGGAGGAGGAGTCCCAGCAGCAAGCAGTTCTGGAGCAGGAGCGCAGGGACCGGGAGCTGGCCCTGCGGATCGCCCAGAGTGAATCTGAGCTCATCAGCGATGAGGCTCAGGGAGACCCGGCACTCCGGAGGTACGTGGGCCCGATGGTGGGGGATAGCACCCTTTATTTAGCTTTCTTCACTTCTCAGCTTCTCATTTCCATGCGAAAGGGAATAGGAGAAAATCCTATTCCTTAGGTCCTGATATATTTGAAGTAAAATAATTTTAAGTCATTTTAAACCACTTTTATACCCAAATGAAGGAAAAATTTTTCTATCAAATTGTTAAACTGTTGAAAAGCAAAACTAAAATTTTAGTTCATGAATACTCTATTAAGAAAATATCTCAACTTTGAAATTATTTGAGTATTATATATTAGATAGACATCTAACTTATTAAAAACTGACAGAAATTAGTGACAAAAAAGAAATTAGTGACAATATTATCATGCGGGCAATATATTTGAGTTCAGGATATCCTAATACAATTTTTTTTTTTACTATATAATACTTTTGAACACATGAAATGAGAAATTTACCCTCACTCTCTCAGAACAATTGTGTACCCGTTCCAAAAATGGAGTCTAGTTATATTTTGGTTCTCTGATTTCTGAATTATCTCTAAATTATAATAGAGCATGGAGGAATATGAGAGTTGTTAATATTTTACAAGAAGTTTGGGGAGGATTTTAATATTTTATTAAAAATATAGAATAGCCGGGCGTGGTGGTGCACGCTTGTAATCCCCGCGCTTGGGAGGCTGAGACAGGAGGATCGCGCAGGTTCGAAGCCAGCCTCAGCTGGCTTAAGAGACCCTGTTAGGTCTGGGAGTGTAGCCTGGAGGTAGAAGGGTTCCATCCCCAGTACCCCACACACACACAAAATAGAATATAGGAATATTAGTTATGTTGATTGTTTGTAAAAAACGAAACAACACTAGTTTGAAGAGTTCCTCTATACATTGTATACATGCTGTGCACATACTGAGAGGCACATAGATAATGTAACTTTGCTTTTCAAAACTGACAAAAATTAGAACCTAACCAGTAGATGGAACTGTTTTCTTGTGAAAGGAAAAACTTGGGTTCAAATTGCTGCAAGGCAAAGAGTATCAGACAATTGCAATTCACATTGTTAAGAGTATATTTAGCTGAAAACAAAGATGGGAATGAAAAGGATTTGTTAAATTGCCTCCACATATTTTTCTAGTGAGTGATTATTTTGAGAAGCTCTGGAATCTGAATTATATATGAAAGTATATTATGTTGTAAATGAATTGAATAAATCTGTTACAAATCCAAAGATGTTGTGATAATTATTAATCTTTTGGGTTGAGTCCAATATTTGCATTCTTTAATAACATCTCATTATAATTAAAATGTTTTGGCTCAGCTATGGCTTTTGTGCACACACACTTGGCTTGGTTGCTCTTTTGTCTTTCCACCTGTATTTGTGGGAATGGCTGTGTAAATGACTAGCAACCAGTGACACTAGACTTTGGGCAAGCCAGGCTCTTCTAGCTGCTATCCCTGTTGTCTCTGCAACAGTACTGCAGCTAACAGCAGCATTATTGAGGGTGACACTTATTTCTTCGTGACTTGTTAATAGAGTCATTCTGGGTACTTGTTGCCAGTCTTTGAGATTAAGTTGTATTCAGTACTATTCCATGTGCTGCATATGAATTGCAGGCTTGTAGGCAGACTTTCTTCTAGTCTTCAGGAAGGTGCACTTCTTCCAGGGTTAATTTTCTCTGGGAAAGGATAGACATTTGGGGCATTTTACATAAATGACAAGTTACCTAAAATTTAAGCAGAATTGGACCACTGTTAAGTAATGAGTAGGTATTCATACCACTATGACTTGAAGGGCAGAAGAGTGAGTTGATTGTCTTATGGAACAGCCAGGGATGATGTCCTTTCAAGTCCTTCTGCCAGTCTTCTCCCCAGCCTTTGAGAATCCTCCGAGCTTTTCCCCTTCTTGTGGGTATTTTATTCTCCATACTTCAAGCATTAGCGCTTGACTATCAGTAGTGCTCTGTATAGATATCCTGTGTTCAATAGTTTCATTCAGTGGGCTATAAATGGACATTTATGAATGTTTATTTTACCTTTGATAACACAGTTCTTTTATAACAGATTTATGAATAAAAATCCTCTAAGTAAATCTTTGTAGGATATAGCACAAAAATGTTCTTGGGTTCTGTGATGTATTATAAATATATGTAGATGAATTTTGCTGCAATTAACAATTTTAAGTTACTTTTCCAGCTTGGATACCTGTCAAGTAACTTCTAAGTAAGAATCATTTTCCACATATGTAATATGTTTTAAAATATAATCTCAATCAATTACACATAAGATCCTTGATGTCACATGATAATTTCAAATTACTTGAAATTACAAAATAACATTTAGATTCTGTTAAGAATGAACCTCACAGTGTATTACTTTTCCAGTCTAGATGTATTTATTCTTTAATTTTCATTGATTGCCTTTAATTTATTCTTTTATAATCACTCTAATGAAGATTTTTAAAGTATAATAAATTCTACATGCTTTCTTATAAAGATGATTAAATTTTAAAATTAGTGATTAAAGTCACTGAAACACAAATTTATACAATGTACATTTTTGCAATTCAGAGTTGGTGATATTAACTAAAATATATTCTTTTCACAGAAATGATGGAACAAGACCTAAAATGACACCGTATGTCATTTTTTAACCCTTTTTACTTCATATGTTGTGGGTATTTTTTGAAAAGTAGTTTCCTCCTTGGAGTAAATTTTAAACGATTTTTTAATTGAAAGAGTGAGATAAGCCAGGCATGGTGGCAAATACTTGTAATTCTAGTACTTGGTAGGAAGATGTAAAGTTCATGGCTAGCCTCAACAAACTTGTGAGGTCTGCCACAACTTAGTGTGACCTTGTTTTGAAATAAAGAATAAAATAGGGCTGGGGACATAGCTCAGAGATAGAATGTCCCTGGGTTCAATTCCCAGTACGAAGGAAGGAAGGAAGGAAGGAAGGAAGGAAGGAAGGAAGGAAGGAAGGAAGGAAGGAAGGAAGGAGATAACTCATTATTTGTTCATTTTTTTCCTGCCCGGGGAGTGTTTCATGCTCCTGTTAGGTACTCCATTGCAGCAGTTTATGACTTACTTTCCTTTTTTGTTAATACTGGTTTGTTTTACATGTTTTTAACTCTTCCTTACCTTACATTATTATAACCGGAGGTGTGAAGAAATAAATAAGAATAAGTAAAATATTTAGTTTTCAGAATTTAAGATAGTTTATTGTACTAGCTGAAAGAGATCACAATCTTTGGTTATATATGTAGTGTATTTTTTGCAATATAAGTCTTTTTACAGAGAGAATATTCATAATACATAGAATATAAGTAAATTTTGTATATGTATAAAATATTTTGGAATATAGATAAAATCTGAAGTTCAACAGCTTTAACAACAAACTGTAACCTATATTGTGATGGTTCTCAACTCTTTCAGACTTCAGGACCAAAACCAAGTGTTTTCTAAATCATGTAACCTATATAAATAATTTTCTCTAAAAATGCATATAAAGGAGAAATAAAAGGACATTCATTTATAATAACATGTTAATTTTAATGAGAGCATGCATAATTACAACAAAAGACATGATATTTTTATTTATGTGTAGAGTCATCATGAATGCTCTAGCTATAGATGCAAATTGATATAGGGATGTTGTGTCAGACACTCACATGCCACAAATTTGTGAACAATCTTCCTTAAAGTTCCAAACAAAATTCAATATAATGTCCTCTTAATTACACAATATTTGCATCCCTAGAAAAAGTCTATTAAAACTATGCAAACATATGTGATTTACATGTCGACTTTTTAATGTGAAATATGTATTTATGTGGATGTATTTCACCTTTATATGTTTGGCAGATATGCTAAAGTTATGTGGGTTGTGGGACAGTTTTTCCTGGGTAGGACATTTAGAGTTCCTGATCTCCCACCTCAATGCCAGAGTACGCACCCACATTGTCAGCTGGACCAGAAATTTACAAAATGTCTCAGAATGAACACTGTTCACCCTCCATTCAGACAGTTACTTTGTAGTTACCACATGTGCTTGAATTAAATATGCCTTGCAACATGTGTATAAGGGGAGAAACACCTTGATGCAGGGAATATTTTTCTTCTTCTTTTTCTTTTTCTTTTTCTTTATCTCTGTGGAAATGGGGACTGAACCCAGGGCCATTTTACCTCCGGGCTACACTCCCAGCCCTATTTTTTATTCTTATTTTGAAACAGGATCTCACTAAGTTGCAGAGGGCCTCACTAAGTAGCTGAGGCTGGCTGTGAACCGTGGTCCTCCTGTCTCAGCCTCACTAAGTAGCTGAGGCTGGCTGTGAACCGTGGTCCTCCTGTCTCAGCCTCTCAAGTACTGGGATTACAAGCATGTGCCACCACGCCTGACTTTGCAGGGAGCATTTCTATCTAGTGCATTTGGCGTACTGTGTTTAGTATAGGTCAGGTTTGTCTCAGTAGGGTCAGATTAGAAACTACTAAACTTAAAGAGAGATTGATAAATGTATTGCTCAGAGGATAATTTAAATTAGATTACATATATATATATATATATATATATATAGCATTTGTTATTCTTTCTCATCAGTTCTGGATAGAAAGATTACTTTTTCTGTGGCTGTGCTTGCTTGGTAGACCTCTGCCAGAACCTAATTGTAGCCAGTACTCATTGCAGGGAAAGAGGATTATAGGAGACCTGCTCCCTTAATCAGAGTCCCAGCTCTTAGCAGGCATCCAGGAAACTCTTCTTATGATTTTTACTGATATGTAAGGTTTTGAGGTTACCAGATTCTCATGAATAGCATGAATGAGAAGATGATTAATGATGAAGGAAAAGAACAAAGGGCAGGAAAATAAAACAGTGCGGTTTACAAAGTGTTGATGAGCAGAATGAAACTTCTGTTTCTCAGAATTAAGCAAATGTCAAGAAAAGTTACAACTGTCCTGGGTAATAAAAGAAAAAAACCTATTTTTTGCTTTGGGAAAATATTTTCCTTGGAAGGTCAGAATGCTTCAGATCTTTCATTTAACAACTGCTTGTATTGATTTTATTTATTTATTTTAAAAACGTGCTTTGATTTGGAAGTGTAGAACTTCAAATACATCCGATTCTTGCTGAAACTCTGATACTGTAAAGTACACAGTTTGGTTTCCCACTGTGAAGCCTTGTCTAATTAATATTTACTAAGCAACTCTGGTTCAAAAATCCTAGTATAGAATCCATATTCTGCCAGGTTTCCTGTGTGCATTTACAGCATGCTGTTTAATGTTCTGTATATAAGAAATACCACACAAGTATGGCTTTTATAAGATTCTACTAAAAGTTCCTACTACAAGTTTCTATCTAAAAGTTCCACATTTCTAAAAATAGAAATGTGTTCAAATAATTTTAAAGAGATTTAAATAAAACTTTTGCCATAATTTATAGATAAATTTGTTAAAGTATATAAGACTTTTAGAAAGTAAAATAATTGAATGGCTAATAGATTAATGATCTTAATGAAAATATTAATTTTAAATGATATTTTCCTTTTAAGTAATTTATGTAGTGTGTCTTATATATAACAATGTTGTATTATTATTTTTCTTATAGGGAACAAATGGCCAAAGAAATGTCAGAATTTTTGAGTAGGTTAGTGGAGTATATTTGGGAAAATAAGTATTAACTTCAAAATCATATTTTTAAATTACGTTTGATTCTTTGGACTAGAACCTGTTGTACTCCTAGCCCATTCTTTCCATCTAAATACTCTGGACAAGAAATGTCACTTTCCTCTTCATTCGATTCTGAACCAGAGAAAAATAAAAAGCAATATTCTTCTGTGTTGTTTCTTTACCCTTTTTTTTTTTTTTTTTTTTTTTTGGTGGCATTGGGGATTGAACCCAGGAGTGATTCTGCCCTGGATCTGTCCTCCCGAGCCCCAGTCCTTTTTATTTTTTATTTTTTGAAACAGAGTTTTCTTAAGCTGCCCAGGTTAGCCCTGAACCTGTGATCCTTCCTTCTGTCTTAGCTTTTCAAGTATTGGATATCTAGATGTGTGCCACACCCCTGGCTACAGCTGGCATTTTGGATAGAACACTTCCTTGTTGGTTCTACTGTCCTGCTTATCACTGATTTCACCAATTCATCCTCAGCAGAGAATCCTTCCCCTCATCTTGACATTAGAACTCCCCCTGGAGGTTGCAGCCTTAATTGGGGAACTACTATGCTCAGTTGAAGGGGAAGGAGAAACAGTGTAGCTCCTCAGGGGCTCTGCACAATCGCCTATGGTTTCAAAGTCACTGGTGCAAATTGTCCCCAAAGACACTTCCCCAGTGTCCCAACAGGATCTAGTCCATAAGTGGATGTGAATCAATAACATTTCAATTGTCAATTTTAAAGTAACAAAGCTAATTGTATTAAATTAATGTATTTTTAAAAATCAAGTTAGTTTTGCTATCACTATATTGTTTACATGATTGTCTTTATAGCAAGTCTTTTAATCAGTAAATTACACCTTTATTTTATTAGTTTAATAACTTCTGAGATGAGGGGAGGACTTAAATCCATTCCATTCATTTATTACTTCTAATACTGTGTTTTTTTAGCAGATATATTTTTGTTTGCAGTATTATGAATGAAAAGCAAGTATATCTTTTGAATAAAAACATATATATCGGCTTTTTTTTTTTTTCAGTACTGGGGATTGAAATCAGGGACATTCTACCTATGCTCAGCCCTATTTTCAATTCTTTATTTTTGAAACAGGGTCACTAAGTTGCAGAGGGCCTCACTAAGTAGCTGAGGCTGGCTGCAAACCTGCAATTCTCTTGTCTCAGCCTCCCAAGCACTGGGATTACAAGTACATGCCTGGCTAAAGTCATATTTTAAACAATAATAATTGAATTCACTTATTTTATTTATTTATTTATTTATTTATTTATTTATTTATTTATTTATTTTGGTGGTACTGGGGGTGGAACCCAGGGGCTTTCTACCTCCAGGCTATACTCCCAGACCTATTTTACATTTTATTTAGAAACAGGGTCTCACTAAGTTGCTGAGAGCCTCACTAAGTAGCTGAGGCTGGCTTCGAACCTGCGCGATCCTCCTGTCTCAGCCTCCCAAGCATGGGAATTACAAGTGTGTGCCATCATGCCCGGCTGAATTCACTTATTTTAAAAAAAATACCAAAGCATATTTTATGTGTATTCTTGAATCTTATGTAAAAAATTAACTATCTTATGTAAATTAACTGTCTTTCAAAAGAAGATAGCAATAACAAAATCTATAATTATTTTCAGTCTACTAGAAAAGACACTTGGATGAATAGGAAAAAAAATAATTTTTTGGGTCAGTTTATTGAATGGAAGGTTAGATATATAGAAAAGGAAAATAATACTTTAATAAATGTTAAATATAACTTACTGTTAAGGGTAATAGAGAGATCTTGCTGACACTCAGCTGTGTCTTTTTGAGCAAGGCAATTAAGAATAAAAAGCTACATGGAAAATTGCCAGTCACATAGCTTATGAAAAATATAGATTGTGCAGTAAAACTAACCATAAAAATAAAGGACAGACTAAATGCCCACACACTATTCTTTGCTGAGTGTTATGTAAAACAATTGCCATGTCACAGTTTTACGTATGTAGTATGAAGTATGTTATTTTTAATTCTCTAAAACAAAAGCCTAAATAGGTTTTTTACTTTTTATATCTTTGCGGTACTGGGGATGGAACCTAGGGGCAGTCTACCTCCAAGCTACACCCCCAGCCCTATTTTTTAATTCTTTATTTTGAAACAAGGTCTCAGTGAGTTGCAAAGGACCTCACTAAGTAGTAGCTGAGGCTGTCCTTGATCCTCCTGTCTCAGCCGCCCCACTGCTGGGTTATAAGCATGCGCCACCATGACTGGCTTAATATATATATATATATATATATATATATATATATATATATATATATATATATATATATATATATTGCAGTACTAGGAATGGAACCCAGGGGTATTCTACCTCCAAGCTATACCCTCCAGTCCTATTTTTTATTCTTTATTTGAAACAGGGCCTCACTAAGTTGCCTCACTAAGTAGCTGAGGCTGGCGGCAAACTAGGATGAACTAGAACTGCGAGCAATCCTCCTGTATCAGCCTCCTGAATGCTGGGATTGCAAGCACGGGCCACCATGCTTTTAAGAGGCAAAGACATCGTACTTACTTTATCTTAAGTTTAATATTGAAAGGACAATTTACTTCAGGAAGGAAGTAATGCATTTTTAAATACAAATTTTCAGTAACATTAATTATATTAAGTATCTAGACTGTTTTCCAGAAGTACTTTTATCTTTCAGAATGTAAAATGATGAGAATATATGTGTTTATTTTGGGGCAGTATACCTTCATCATTCCCTCTTGAATAGGAAATATTTTTCAAGTAGTAGATGATAAAGTATAATTTCATTGTGTGATCTGAGAAGCAATATTTTAGTTCTTTATTAGTTATTTTAATATTTGTGCTACCTTCTTTTCATGTCTTGAGATGTGATGTGTTTAAATTCTTTGTTACATTGAGCTTAAAATATTATAGCTTGATTCTGAGTGTCTGCCACGTGCAATGTGTAATCTTTTGCTGAAAAATTTTCCATTATTTCAGGAGAGAAATTATTCAATGTGTTTTCTGATTAATGATCTAAAACTGTGTGCATAAAAACCAAGTCTTAAGCCCTGAATAGCACTGTTATGAAAATTGAATTTATCCCATTTTATCAAGTACTTTAGATTTTTTTCTTCTTTCTTATATAAATATTTCTTCTAAATGGGGCAAGACAGAACACTTGTGTCCTTTGAAATCTGTTACCTACCTCTTGACCTAAAACCTGTTTCTGTAATGTACTGTCTGTCATATTAGGATTTCCTAAGTATAAGGGTGTGGGTCTTTTATGTTGTTTTTAAACCCCAGCAGCTCTTTCAGCTGGCCTCTCTTTAAGGATTTTGATGTCATGGGCTGCAGTTTGGCTGCTCACCTGTGGACCCTGTACATGACCAGGTCCTGCCAGGGAGATTCTGAGCCTAAAGGTGTGAATGGAGCTAGGCCATATGTAGCTTGCAATAGTCTTTGCAGGTGGTGATACTGTATGTCCTACTGTATTAGAATAACGGGATCAGCCAGGCATGGTGGTGCACGCTTGTAATCCCAGCATTAGGGAGGCTGAGACTGTAGGATTGTGGTTCGTGAACAGCATGAGCTACTTAGTGAGGCCCTCAGCAACTTAGTGAGACGCTGTTTCAAATTAAAAAGAATAAAAAATAGGTCATAGGGTGTAGCTCGGAGGTTGAATGCCCCTGGGTTCCATCCTCAGACCTGCCGAAAAAAAAAAAAAAAAAAGA
This sequence comes from Muscardinus avellanarius, assembly GCF_963383645.1. Taxonomy (NCBI): domain Eukaryota; kingdom Metazoa; phylum Chordata; class Mammalia; order Rodentia; family Gliridae; genus Muscardinus; species Muscardinus avellanarius. The sequence goes on along the minus strand of NC_137794.1, from coordinate 37,301,946 downwards.
ATATTGGGATTAAAGGTTTTGATGTAAAACCTAATGTACTTATTAGGTGGCACGGTGGAAATTTTTAATTTACTTGGCTATCTTTTAGTATACTTTTTTTTATTGGTGGTGCTGGGGATTGAACCCAGGACCTTACACATGCCAGACATGCTCTCCACCACTGAGTTAGAACCCAGCCATTCTTAATCTAATCTATCAAAGGCACAAAATTTGTATTTTTCTAGTAGTTGTTTTCAGCTCTCAAGCTTACACATACTTTCTTGCCTTTTTATTCAGTGTTTCATTAATGTTTCTAATTTAAATATGCAAAAATATATAATAATTGCAGAGGCCCTGCTGTGCAAGCCACCAAGGTAGCTGCTGGTTCCAAGAAGCACGATCTCAGTAAGTGGAAGTACGCAGAACTGCGGGACACCATCAACACCTCTTGTGGTAAGTGTGTAGGGAGCAGAAGATGAAATAAGCACCCAGAGAGGGATAGTGTGTGTGTGTCATGTAAATTGGCTTAAGCCAGTCGCTTTGTTTTTCTGCATTGTTATCTTGAAAAACATACCCAGTTTATTTACAAAGCCTCAAGAAATACATTATTTTAAAATTAGTTTTGCCTCTTTCTTACCCAAGTCAGAGAGGAGGAACAAATACAAATTATGGTTTGGGCTATAATAATGACTGGACCTTCTAATAGTCAAATACCTGTATATCTGAATCTTTTGGTTCATGAATGCAGTTAACAAATAGCAATGCATTCCTTTCTTTTTGAAGCTGTTTTTCTACCAGCAGGATAACTGTATAAAATACCATATCTAGGCAATCCCACATAGTTATGTTCTTGTTTAAAATATAGTGTTTGAATTCAGGACACTCACTAGAAACAAATACAGCATAATTGGACAGAATGTCTCTTTAAGTTCTTATCTTTTTAACTGAGTATAATATATTCAGAAGGAGTATAATACAGTATGTACTCATCAGTAAGTATAATTGTGAACATAAGGAATGTTTCGTTTATATATGGCTTATGTTTGCACACAATAACATTTTTATTCTATTAGTAACCTTTTTGGTTCAGTTTATTTATATAGAGAAGACCTTTTTAATCTAGGGTTCTGTATGGAACAAATTATATAAGATAATTTTATTTAGTGTGTGTGGTACTGGGGATTGAACCCAGGGGCATTCTGCTTCCAAGCTATACCCACAGCCCTATTTTTTTTTTTATTGGTGCACTGTATTCATACATCATAGTGGGATACAAACTTTTGTAGACATACAAGCACACATCGCCCAGTCAGCCCCCACCCGATCCCCACCCCATTCTCTCCCCATCCCTCCTTCCCATGCTTGGCTTAGTGGTTGACATCTAGTATTATAGCAATTTATCCTAAATTAAAAATGATAATTTCACATAACAGTTTCATTTGTCTGATACCAAGCTTTTGATGACTTAAAGATGACATTTCAATATTTCTTTTTGCTTTCTTTCTTACCAGAGAATATTTATTTTCTTTTTTTTTTAGGTGAAAGTATCATATATTTATATATTTATTTTTCAGAAAAAAAATCTATCCTAATATAGTATATGGACTCTAGATACCCAAAACGATCTTGAAAAAGAACAAAGCTAGAAGATATATATTTTCTGATTTCAAACCATATAAAGCTACAATAATTGAAACAGTGTGGTACTGTTCTAAAGGCCGATATATAAACCATTGGAGTTAAATAAAAGCCTAGAGCTAAATTCTTCCCTATATTGTCAAGTTGTTTTTGACAAGGTTTCCACGAACATTTGGTGGTGGAAATAATAATCTTTTAACTAAATATTGTTGAAAAATAATAATTACATGGAAAAGAATAAAATTGGACCCTTACCTAATCCCATATACAAGTATTAACTCAAAATAGATAAAAGACATAAATATAAATCTTAAGACTATAAACTTTTAGAAGAAAATCTGGGTCATAAAACCTCACAACACTGAAATTGGCAGTGATTTCTTGGATATGATTTCAATGGCACAGGCAACAGAAGAGTATACAAACTCCCTAAAAAATAAAAAAAATATTGTATATCCAAAGACAATGTAAACAGAGTTAAAAGTTACTAATAGAATGGGATAAAATATTTCCAAATGCTATATCTGAAGGTATATTAATATTCCAATTAGACATCCTAAAAATTAACAACAATAAAGGCAAACAATACCCTTTAGAGATAGGTAAAAGACTAACATAAATAATGAATCTCCACAGATAACCAATCTTAGTTGTCTGTTGGATGGAAACTCTTGTTTCTCTGGTTCTGGTGTGTGTTACCTATTTCTTCTTTGTAGTTAATCTCTTTGAGTATTTTCTCTAGTGCTGGTTTTGAAGACATAAATTCCTTCAGTTTCTGTTTGTCATGGAAGCTTCTTATTTCTCCATCTAATTTGATAGAAAGTTTTCTGGGTAGGAAATTTTTGGCTGGAAGTTGTTTTCTTTCAGAGTTTGGAATATGTTACTCCAAGCCCTTCTGGCTCTCATGACTTGGTTTGGGAAGTCTGGAGTGATTCTAATTGGTTTGCCTCTGAATGTCACTTGGCCCTTTGCTTTTGTTGCCTTTAAGATTCTCTGCTTGGCTTCCACATTGGTCATTTTGACAATTATGTGGCGTGGGGATCCTCTTCTCTGATCCTGTCTAAAGGGAGTTCTATAAGTTTCCTGGACCTGTGTATCAACCTCTTGCTCTATGTTTGGAAAATTTTCTGCTATTACTTCCTTGAAGAGATTATTGATCCCTTTGGTTTTACCTTCTTTTCCCTCCTGTATTCCAATTATTCTTAGGTTAGCTCTCTTAAAATGGGCCCATATTTCTTCAATGTCAGATTCCTGCTGTCGGATATTTTTTTCTAGATTAGAAACTATGCGTTCATTTTTGGAATGATCATCTTCTAGGAGCGAGATTCTGTTCTCCATGTGGTCTAATCGGTTGTTTGTGCTTTGAATTGAGGCCTTTACTTCATTAATTGCATCCTTTATCTCTTTTTGGCTTTCTCTGAGTTCTTTTCGAAGCACCTCTATTATTTCTACAGTTATTTTCCTGCTTTGATCTTCTAGAAATCTCTGAATTTCTGTTTTATCGGGTTCTGATGTTGTGGGGTTGTGGGCATTCATTGCTCCATTGTTATTTCTCTTTCCCATGATTTTGGAAGTTTGTGCCTTCTCTGGGTTCTTCCCTTGGGTCACTATGACTTCACTTAAGGTGCTCTGGATCTCGAGTCTGTAGTATCTCTGACCCCACTACTCCTTTACTGGGTTGTATCACAGAGTCTCCGACCCAAAGAGTCGATAGAGGCTGCTTTAGACTATGGGGGGTGCCAGGTTGCACGTTCTCCTATGGTGTGATATCTCTGTCACCGCCCCTCCCCCACTGGGTCAAGTCTCAGGGAGTACAGTACTGGGATTTCTCCTCTGTGGCCCGCAATTTGACTCACTGTTCTTGAGTTCGCAGATGTAGCTGTACTGGACTCGTTGAATTCGCTGCTGCTGCCGCCGGTGGCAATATGGCGCTGTTGTCACGCCCTCGGCCGTGAGGCTGGCGTATTTTTTCTTCTCTGGTTTTGAGTTCCACTCTGAGTCCCTGCAGCGTGTGCTGAGCTCAGCCACTGGGAGCTTTAGATGCTCCCTGCGCCAAAAGATCCCGCCTGGCTGTTCCGTAGTGGCTCACCTCGGCTTGCTGTAGCCGTCCGGTGAATTCGCTGCTGCCGCCTGCAGTATGGCGCTGCTGCCGCGTCCTCGGGCGTGAGGCCGGTGTATCTCCTCTGTGGCTCTGAGCTCTGTTCTCAGTCTGCTTTCTCTCTGGAGCCTGGTGATTTTTTTTTTTCCTCTGGTGATGGTGTTTCTGGCTATGAAAGGCACTGATTTTGTGGTAATGAAGATTGGTTGTTAGCGGGGCTCTTAAGCCCCGCTTTTCTCGGTCGCCATCTTCCCGGAAGTCCATTCCCTATTTTTTTTATTCTTTGTTTTGAAACAGGGTCTCACTAAGTTACAGAGGTCCTCACTAAGTAGTTGAGGCTGGTTTCGAACCTGAAATCTTGCAGTCTCAGTTTCCCAAGCACTGGGATTACAAGCGTGTGCCACCATGCCCAGCTAAGATAATAATGTTTGAGAAAACACTCTTTAGATATAAAGGTTTAGTTAGGTGTGGTGACACACACTTGTCATCTCAGTACTTGGGAGGCTGAGATAGGAAGATCGCAGGTTCAAAGCCAGCCTCAGCAATGTAGTGAGGCTGTCAGCAGCTTAGCAAGATCTTGTTTCTTAAAAAAAAAAATGTAGCCGGGGGTGGTGGCACACGCTTGTAATCCCAGCATTCAGGAGACAGAGACCTGAGAATAGTGGTTTGTGGACAGCCTCAGCTATTTAGCAAGGCTCTTCACAACTCAGATCCTATTTTAAAGAACAAAAAGACTAAGAAACTGTGCTAGGGGTGTAGCTCGAAGATATAATACCCCTGGGTTTCGTCCTCAGTAACGCAAAAGAAAAAAAAAGGGTAAGGGGGTGTAGCCTATAGATAGAAGACCCCTAGGTTTCATCCCAGGTAACACACACACACACACACACACACACACACACACACACAAATATTATAAAATGTTAATCTTTATGAGTAATTAACTTACTTTTGATTTTGTGCTATTAAGTTTAAAACATTAAAACAAAATTATATATGTATATATATACATGCATACACAGTATATATTTATGCATGGAAGAATTATGTTTGATGACTAAATTAAGATGCTAACTTTTTGGGGGGACTTTCTATGTAATCAATAGATATTGAGCTCCTGGCAGCTTGCAGAGAAGAATTTCATAGAAGACTAAAAGTGTACCATGCTTGGAAATCTAAGAACAAGAAGAGAAATACTGAAACAGAGCAACGTGCTCCAAAGTCTGTTACTGATTATGGTAAAAACAAATCTGTACTTTTGTTTGATGTTCCAAAGTATATATATATAAAACATGTAATTATATATGATTTTGGGTAAATGTAATATAAATTGCTTCTTACTGTAGACTATAATCCATTGAACATAATACCACAGTGGCAGCCTGGTTTTTATGGCATTATTTCTGCTGAATATATCTTTAAAGTCATATTTGCTAAGCTATATTGAAATTACTTTTTAAAATAAATTCTAGAGGTAAGAATTTTCTTGTCAGTCGGGCGTGGTGGCGCACGCTTGTAATCCCCACGCTTGGGAGGCTGAGACAGGAGGATCATGCAGGTTCGCAGGTTTGAAGCCAGCCTCAGCTACTTAGTGAGGCTCTCAGCAATTTAGTGAGACCTGAGACCCTGTTTCCAAATAAAATATAAAATGAGTCTGGGAGTATAGCCCGTAAGTAGAAAGCCTCTGGGTTCCACCCCCAGTACCACCAAAAAAAAAAAAGAATTCTCTTGTCTGTACTGAAGAGTTGTGGAGTAACTCTTATTGTAAACATTTTTTCACACATACATCAAGATTACATATGAAAATATAAACTGATTAACTTCATATATTAAATGATTTTCATATAAGAAAGTGAATATTTTTATACTTGGTAAAAAAGATCCTGTTTAAATTTTCTAAAATTTTTATTATTTTTAAATTTAATGTAGTTCATTTTTTATGTAGGCAATAGTACCTTCCAGTTTCTCTCAGGATAGGATTCTAGATTACAAAAAGAAAAGAAATGGTTTATATGTTCTCCTTTAACACTGTGATTTCTTTGTTTAAAAAAGTTACTGCAAAAATTACTTTTTTTTTTTTTTTTGGTGGTGGTACTGGGGTTCCTGGAAGCCTTTCTACCTCCGGGCTACACTCCCAGACCTGTTTTTACATTTTTATTTGGAAACAGGGTCTCCTGAGCCAGCGCGTGTGGCTGGCTTCGAACCTGCGCTGTCCTCCTGTCTCTGCCTCCCAAGTGCGGGGATTACAAGCGTGCGCCACCATGCCCGGCAAACATTACTTTATTTATAACATCATGAAAGTATAAGAGTGAAAAATGTTAACTTGGTTCAGACTAGTGTTTTGCCTGGAACAAGATTTGATTTTTTGACTGGGATCTTGTTATGCAGAAGGCCAAGTGTACACCTGAATTTTGAAAATGGTGCAGGGTAGATAAAAACTAGAAAAAGCACAGGCTTTACACATTAACTGAGAATATTTGTGATATTTGTTTTGTAATTTCAGTCTTATTATTAGTTTAGCTTGCTACTTTCATGTTATCATAATTTATCAGTTTAATTCTAGTTAATGTCAGGGTGTCAGCAGGTGAAATATCTATTGTCTTTTTTTTTTTTAAGAATTGTATTTTCCATGCTTGACAGTAGTTTAGTAATTCATGGCCCAAGTTACTTAGAAAATGAGCTCTTGGAAGTATTTTTGTTTTCTCACCACTTTCCTATTAAATAAAAGCAGTAATTGAATAAAATCAAATCAGTGGTGGAATTTTAGTGTTTCCAAGTTGTTGAAAGAAAAGATTAAGGACAATATTGTTTTTTGGTTTGAACCTAGGGGTATTTTACCACTGAGGTACATCCTTAGTGTTTTTTCTTTTTCTTTTTCTTTTTTTAAATTTTGAGATAGTCTTGCTAGGTTACCCAGGCTGGCCTAAAACTTGTGATCCTTCAGCTCAGGCTACTGAGTTGCTGGGATGACAGGTCTGAGCCACCATGCCTGTCTGAGGGCAATATTGTTACTAATAAGGAAGATGTTAATGCCAGTGACTGCTCAAGGGGTGACTTCAGGCAGACTCAACACTGTGGAGCGAGATGGCCTATAACTAAAAAATGGCAGACACAGGCCCCACTAAACATTATGACCACCACTTTCTTTTCCAATTTAAATTTTTTTCTCTGCTTATTGATGATTCCATTCCCTGTTCATTGTCTATATCCTGAGTTTCTGTCAAAAGTTGCCTTTGTTTTATAAACAGTATCAGTGGGATATTTTTTGTAGCTATAAACCTTTTAGCTGTAAGTGTTCTAATTATTACCTTTACCCAGACAGACTTTCATTATGTTTTATCTCAAAATTTATATGTCTGGTGGTTGTACTTAAAACAAGAAGAAATCAATATTATACTTGGCCCACAGATTTAAAATCAATTACCAACATTTTATGTATTTTTGAGCCAAACTTTAATGCCTTATTTGTCTAACTTTGCCTCAAATGTTCAGCAAGATGAGCCATGTTGAAGAGTGAGTGCTCTTCTTGTTCATGATTTATTTGGGAGAATAAAAGAGCAAATTAGAATAAACTTTCCTAAGAGTCTTATACATGTGTATGAGTAAATTTAGGAATTTTATGTAAACACAATCTATGTATTTTTAGCCTTCAAATAACTTTTCATGAGCTAATTTCAGTATAAAATCTGACATCTCTGAAAAGTAATTATCTTAATTTTCTCTGTGTTTTTTCTTCATATAAGGTAAGCCTGACACAAGAGCATAGCTGTGTGCAGAGGCAAAGTGCATCATGATGCTGGGCAGCTCAGTAGAGACAATTCTGTACCTAGGTGTTTCCTAAACACCCCTCAAAGGAACTGCTGTGTAGTCTAATATTTAGGATTAGAATTCATTAACTTGAAAAGTGATTTGATTAACAAAAAAAAAACTTGCTCTCATTGACTACCAACATAAACATTTGACAAATCATGGTAAACTCATAGCAATGAGTGAGAAGCCTTCATACCCCTACCCAAGGAGCATGCTCTTATCTCATCTACTGCATAGAAGGAGTTTCAAGTAATTTTTAAGGGCAGTATCAAATTGTTCAGTAAATCTAATTGTCTCCAATAATGGTTTTATAAATAATTTTATAGTTCCTGAAACAAAAATGGCATTAGTGTAAGAGTTGGAATATTTGAAGAAATTAAAACATACTTAGTGTACGAGAAAAGCACTATGTCTGTTAAGTCATTGTGCTGGGTTTTTCTTTTGATATTGCTGTGTTTCAAAATTACAAATAAAGTTTGATTTTTAAATTATGGTCCTCTTCACCTGTGCCTCAAACAAAATATCTAAAGTAGCCTTATTTATTTATTTATTTATTTATTTTTAAATCCAGAAGCAGCACTTATAGGTAAATCTGAGAGTATTTGGTTTGTAGATAGGATGTTTACTTGTTAGTCACCACCTCAATTGATGAGATGGATTTATAAATTAGAAAACGCTCATTTAACAGTTTTGGCATTTTTATCTTTTTTCAACATAAAATATTTGTTCACAGATTTTGCACCATTTTTGAACAATTCACGTAAGTCAATGGGTGGTAACTCATGAGCTAACTGGAAGATGGTTTAAAATACTCTATAAAGTACTAACTTCTGTTAGACATTGTTTTGCTACAATTTTAAGTGGAATTGTACTTTTATTAAAGTTGGTCTATCTAAAGTATTTAAGATAAATTTTAACCTGAGATGATGTTTTTGAGCCATTCCAAAATGCATATGCAGAACAAAATTGAATTAAATTATTCTGTTGTTTTATCAAATTACTTCCATTTAAAAATAACTGGCATTTTTAAGCCAGGTGTGGTGGCGCACGCTTGTAATCCCAGTGCTTGGGAGGCTGAGACAGGAGAATCGCACAGGTTCAAAGCCAGCCTCAGCTACTGAGTGAGGCTCTCCCCAACTTGGTGAGGCTCTAACTAAGCAACTTAGTGAGACCCTGTTTCCAAATAAAGTAAAAATAGGTCTGGGAGTATAGCCCAGAGGTAGAAAATCTCCTGGGTTCCACCCCAGTACCACACACAAAAAACAACAACAAAAAACTAGCATTTTAAACTGTGAGTATATACATACAATTCCTATTGTAGCAAAACTGTATCTTAATACAGCAGCTGATCTTTTAGAATAAAAACTAACTTTCAGGTGCTGGTTTCAAACTCTGTATTTTCAAACACTGCCATGCTTTCTGAATTTTTATCCAAAGAAATTTGAGGGTTTTTTTTTATGGAAATGTGCACAAATTTAGTAGTGAAACCTCCTAATGGGAATAGTAGAATATTTTTTTACTTGTATAGTTTCCTATGGTGCACATTCTTGTATAATTTAGAAGCTTTGGGTCACCTTAGTATACAGTACATTTCTTCTTGAATCAGTTAAGCAATAATGATTTCGATATGATACTCTGTTTATTTGCCAAGTGTTTGGGCCAGATTTTTTTTTAATGCTTCTCAACATTTAAAGGGTTATATTTGAAACTTATTTTACACTTTTGAGGATAGTGCACTTGGTTGTGAACAAAAGTTGTTTAGATTAGTTTCCAGCTAATTAATGTCTGTATTTTTAAAATTTTTCAGATAGACACTAGTTTCTAGCCTTCCTGAACAACATTTCAGTTCTCCCTGTTAGTGTTTTCTACATTACCAGAGACTTTCTTTTTTTTTTTTCTTTTCTTTTCTCTCTTCCTCCTCCTCCTCTTCCTCCTCCTCCTCCTCCTCCTCTTCCTCCTCCTCCTTTTTTGCAGTACTGGGGACTGAACCCAAGGCCATCTACCTCTGAGCCATACCCCAGCCCTATTTTTTATCCTTTATTTTGAAATAGGGTCTCATTAAGTTGTGGAGGGCCTCACCTAAGTAGCTGAGGCTGGCCACAAACCTGTGATCTCCTATCTCATCCTCTCAAGTAGTGGGATAACAAGGGTGAGCCACCGCACCTGGCCAGAGACTTTATTTTCTTAATTTTACTAAATATATTAAGTTACAGGAGACTGTTATTTTAAAAGAAAATTTTAAGTTAATGGACAACTATCAGTGCTGTAGTAAACTTCTAATCAACTGGATGTTCAATTTTAATTCACTACTTAAGATGAAGGCAAGTTTTTTTTTTATTCTTTTAAGTGTTTTAGTGTTGAGTTAGCATATTTTCTGCAAAATAGGTATTTACTTAACTCCCAGTATAATCAATGAACTGTAGGTACCTTTATAGGGGAACAGGAACAAAAGAATAAATAAGTACATACATCTCTGTTAATATGCTAAAGGTGATATGGGTGTTTACACTAACAAAACTGGCTTTCTCTCATTCTTTCATAGACATATAGCTTTGCTAACTGCTTTTTTCTTTCTCTGTCTTACAAATAAATAAATTCAACTGTCATAACTGTTTTGCTGTTTCTTGGTATAAAAAGTGAAGTTAAAGCCAGGTGTTGTGGCGCATGTCTGTAATCCCAGTACTTGGGAGGCTGAGACAGGAGGACTGCAGGTTCGAGGTTGGCCTCAGCAACTTAGTGAGACCTTGTTTTAAAATAAAAAATAAAATAAGCCTGTGGTGTAGCTCAGAGGTAGATGCCCCCCAGGTTCAATCTTCAGCACAATAACAAAGAAACAAACAAACAAACAAACAAAGGAGAGTTATAGTTGAGTATTTTTGTCCTTTCAGTCTTTAAAAATTCTTCCAAAAGCCACAGACTGTTCTTGATTTTTATATCATCCAATTTTTAATTGACATACTTTCATTTTCATACTAAGATTCCTGGAACTGCATTAAATGGTTGGTCCACTTTTTAAAAATTTTTATTTGGATCATATTGAAATTGGCATGCATTCAGACTGTGCAGGGTTGGTTCACTTTTAAAGTTGTGAGTATAAATCACATTAAACAGGCTTACCAAAATTATACCATTAAAAATATAAAGTCACTCCTCCCAGGGAATGTTTACACTTGTAGAGTAAATTAAAATTTAATTGCTCAGTAATGAAAATTGAGCAAGGGAAGAACGATTAATATGTGTGCATTGCATAGTGTTAGCAGAATATCAAGGATGTTTCTTTCCTCTTAGTGAGAAGAACCAATTATTATGGCCTTTCCAGTTAATTCAGGGGATTTTTAGCCCAAGAGAAATCTGATTTGAAAATAAGTGCATTTTAAAGATTCATGCTTACTGCCATCGGGTATTTTAGTGATTTGTTAGGAGTTCATATAAATATCATTATTAATTTTTTTTCAACCCTGTGATATCTGTGTTATCTTGGGCATTTGAAATCCTAAAATCAGTTGGTAAAAGGGAATATTTTTATTATATGGTTTCCACTGTTTGTGGAAATTGTGATATATCTTTCAGATTTTTAAAATTACTGTTTATTTTATTTTATTATAAGTAACCTAACAGAAGTTACTTTGCGGTCTTCATTTGAAATCTTTTAAGAGAAAATATAAATCTAGTAAATAATGCCGGTTTGCTTTCCTGCCACATGAGTTTCCTTCAGGTTATCAATAATGTTCGTTTGTGGGAATATGCTTATGGTTTTATTGTTGATGGTGGTGGTGTTTGTGGTTGTGTGTATGTGTGTACAATGCCAAAGAACTTCTTTAAAGAAAAACAATTCTAAGAAATAACACTGAATTGAGCTCATCTTTAGGGAATTAATATTCACATTTTAGTTTACTGGTAAGAACCTCCTCCCTTTATTGTTTAAATCCTTTGTTCACTTTAGGATTAAAGGGTGTTTTCTTTTCCCTTGAGCTGCTGATTGACTTTCCTTGTTCTGTGTAATAGCTCAGCAGAATCCAGCAGTTCAGCTTCCTGCTAGGCAGCAGGAGATTGAAATGAACCGGCAGCAGCGTTTCTTCCGAATCCCATTCATCCGCCCTGCTGACCAGTACAAAGACCCTCAGAGTAAGAAAAAGGGCTGGTGGTATGCCCATTTTGATGGACCCTGGATTGCCCGGCAGATGGAGCTCCATCCAGATAAGCCACCCATCCTTCTTGTGGCCGGTGTGTATGGTTAACATGAAAAAAACATACAGGACAAAAAAGGATTATAAACGCCTTGAAGGAAGCATTTTAACATACGATGTAATAATTCATTTAGTTTGAGGTGAATGATGGAGTTTGGCATTGAAATCACATTTCCTTTTATTGAGGATGAACTGGTTTATAATGTGAACTTGCTTCGGTTAGTTATATCCTTGGGGAGTATGTAGAAATTTGTCTATGTCCTAAGACACGTTTCACTGAAGTTTAGTTATATCTATTGTTCTGTAATAGCTTGAGGAGAGGTGATATTTTTATTAATCTCGATTACTTGTTTGATCATTTGGGGTGTTTATCAGTTTTGAAAGGATCCTTAGTGAGGGACAAATTACAGTTGTTTTTGATGAATTCATTAAGTAGATCTCTATCTTAGAGAAAATACAGTTTTAAGTTTTTAAGTTTAAGAGAATTGATAGATGCTTTAGGAATAACATTCACAAATAAGGTTCTGAGAAGAGAAATGGTAACTTCCTGATGTCTCCCATATGCAGGGAAGGATGACATGGAGATGTGTGAGCTGAACCTTGAAGAGACTGGCCTGACTCGGAAGCGTGGTGCTGAGATTTTGCCAAGGCAGTTTGAAGAGATCTGGGAACGCTGTGGAGGCATTCAGTACCTTCAGAATGCCATTGAGAGCAGGCAGGCGCGGCCCACCTACGCGACAGCCATGCTGCAGAATCTGCTAAAGTAGCGCTTGCAAGCTAGCCTAAGCGGGGAGCCCTGGCCGTGACGCCAGGCAGGAAGTGTGCCCAAGAGATCTAACTCTTCCTTGCTCATAATAGAATTGCATATGCAAGGTGAACAGATTTTATTAACCATGGCTTTTTGTTAATTTCTGTAAGGTTAAAGTTATAGTGGTAAATTTGGGACCTAAAATTTATTTTCCTGTATCCAGTTTAAACTCTTAAGCCTCTTATTATTCTAATGTTTATTACACTTGGACCAATTCTGACACCTGTCATTCTTTGCCAGCAGACTACCTTAAGCCCATCATGGTTGTTCTCAAGGAAAAGATAACTTTGTAAAGTTTTCAAAATACTTTTTAAGGATGACACAGTACCACATAAATGGATTAATGTGACCTTAATTTTCTTATAAGAATCAAGGTACTTAAAATGATCAAAACACTGATACTTTTGGTCTGGAAAACTATTTTTTTTACACTTTTTCAGAAACTCATGGAAATTTCCATCAAAGAAGGAAGATGGAAATTCTGGCTTTTTTTTTTTTCTCTCCTTTGCATTGTGTCTTAGTTTGGATGAAACTATATCCCCAAGTTCCAGAATTCTGGAAAGAGGCCTAATCTATTTAATGTATTCTTATGACAAAGGAGGCACTACCAGTTTTCAACACTGATTTGTTTTTCTTTTTTTTTTTTATCAAATTGTATATTACTACCAGAATATTCATGAACAAATAAAATAAATTCAGATTGTTTAAATGCCTAAAAGTTCAGAGTTATGTTTGTTTAGAAAGGGAAACACTGTGGTTTAACTGGACTAAACTCAAGTGTTCTTTCAACTTCATCTCAGTTGTGATTTTTATATCAGAATCTTGTCCAAGTTGTTTCTTATGATTTGAGCTGGTGTTTTACTTCAAACATCTTTTTTTTTTCCTAGTGTCTTTTTTAGTCTTTGAGATTTGGGTAATTGTAGAGCTGTTTTATAAGCTTTGTAATTCAGAAGCCCTTGTACTTAGTAATTGCTTGTTTCATGGAGCAGATAATTTTAAAAAAAGTTTCCTTTGTGTGCTATTAGTTTTGATCAAATGTTAGTAGGTTTAAGTCTAATATGTGTGACTTTAATATTGGGATTTTAGAGACAAAAATATATCAAGGAGTTATGTTGGTATAATCCTAAGGAGTCTTGTTTGTATTTTAGAATAAAGTTAGAGTGTAAAATAATTCTCTGCACCATTTTTTCTGACTTTTAAATACCCTAATCTTTGAAATGAAATTTTTAGGTTTTTTTTTTTCCTAGAAAGAGTATCTCCATTAGGAAAATATTTCCCAGATGACTAGTTCAGTGTTTGGGAGGGAGCCACAGACTCAGTTTTCAGAATTGCTTCTCTCATAATATGTCTTAGTACAGAAATATTTATTTATTATGATGCTGTGCAAATGATTATATTGTGTTAAGAAAGTTAAATGGCCCTGTCTGTGCTATTAATCCAGAATGTGAATGTGATTATCTTTGGAGACTCTATCACTGCTTAGATTTGCCCATCCTTGGTCATTTGGTTCCTGTGATTGGTGACAGAATATGTAGTTACTAAATAAATCACCTGTTTTCTCTCTTCCATTTTGTGCCTTTAAATGGTATTTTTATTTGTGCAGGATAGTGAATGGTAAGCTTTATTTCCTAACCAGTAATGAGTAAAATTCTTGAATGAAATATAACAACCAAATTGATTTTTAATGACTTGTCACTTTAATTCCGTCTTCAGGAGTAGTTTTATGTATCTCCTAAATCTATGAGTAGGCACCAGAGGGAAAATCTAGAAGGTTAAAATTTTTATAATGAGAGAACTTAATGACTTTGAAGAATTTGTAAGAAATATATCACAGCAAAGCATTGTTAGAAGGCTTTTTGGTTTTTGACTCTGATAGCTAATAAAATTATACTTAATCTTAAGCCGTTTTGCTTCTAATTATGTCACCCAGCTGTCCTAGAATTTATGTGTTTTAAATAGTTTCCTGAGTTAATTTTGCCTACCAGGAGAACTGCTCTAATTCAGGTAGACTTAGAGAATAACCTACATACAAGAGATGTGAATACAAACACAAGAACTTTTGCCGGAGAAACGTAGGGCCCTGTCAACATTGGAGAGGAAATAGCAGAAATGGTGCCCTAAAAGATGGCGCCTCAGCTTCTTCCTCGTGCTCATGATCCAGCCTATGAATGGCGGTGAAAACTGTAGGAGTCAAAAGTTAATTACCTCATACTTCAATCAGTCTTCAGTCTTTTTTTTTTTTTTTTTGTGGTACTGGGGATGGAACCCAAGGGCATTCTACCTCTGAGCTACACCTCCAGCCCTAGTTTTTTTATTTTTATTTTTATTTTTTTTTATTGGTGCATTATATTCATACAACTTATTGGGGTAAAAAACTTGTGTGTACAAACATGTACTCATCGCTGATTTAATCCCTACCCAATCCCCATTCCCTCCCCGTCCCTCCCTCCCTTGCTTGGCTTAGTGATTGACTTCGATATGTTTAAGTACATTGTGTCTTTTAGAGATAGTTTTTATTCTTTATTTTGAAACAGGGTCTCACTAAGTTGCAGAGGGCCTCACTAAGTAACTGAGGCTGTCTGCAAACCTGGATCCTCCTGTTTCAGCCTCCCAAATAATGCTGGGATTACAAGCGTGCACCACCAAGCCCAACTTCAATCATTCATTTTAATTGTGATTTAAAATGAAAAGTTTAAACCAGGGTACTGCATGTAAAAAACTAACCTCTCTTAATGTTCGTCTCCTCAATTCTTTTTTCCTGTCCATACCTAGTGTGTGCTTTGCAAGGGTAGGCATAAAGAAAATGTTAAAGAGAGAAGAAAAAAGATTTTCACATTCAGTTCAAGTACAACAAAATCCCTTGTTCCACCAGCTCAGTTGAGAGATGTTTTATGAGACAGGAGTACTTGCTGAGAGCAGGACATGTCTAATCCACATGTTAAGAGAACACAGCATTTGTTGCAGAGTTGAAGAGATGGCACCTTCTCAGGGTTTAGGGGGTTGAAGAAAAAGTAAAATAACATAGGAACACAAACCATCACAAAAGACATTCTGTTGCTACTCTCATTTAGCTTCTAGAATGACTTTTTATGGGTCATTTTTTTCCAGTAGCCTACTGAATCCTTCTGTTTTATGTGCAACAAAGAAAAAATCTTGAGAAAATAGGTGATGTTTGTGGTACTGTACAGGCAAGAATAATAATGCATACTTATTATTTGTAGAGTTTTATGAATTGGATTTCTTTTTTTGTGGTGCTGAGAATTAAACCCAGGGCTTTACACATGGTAAGCAAACCATCTACCACTAAGCCAGATCCTCAGCTCCTCATTGGGTATTTAGAAAGATATTTTCACTCACAGGTTATTACTATGGTTCTCAGGGGAATCCAAATGTGTAGACCTTTTGTTTTCTTTATTTCAGGTAGCTTAAGAGCACTTGAATTCAGTGGAATATTTATTGAATGAATCAATCAATACAGTGTTAGTGATGGACCTACTTCCTTATATGGAAATGGTGACAGAAATCCAGGGTGGTCAACTAATAGTAGTTGTAGACCACAAAAAAAGATATAAGTAAGCAAACATTTTTAGCAGCCCCCTGAGGACTTGAACAAAGAGCTATTTCCCTTGTCCTCTTCAGGTGTGACAAGTTACTGTTTACTGTTTATCATTACTAAAGGGTGGCACACGCTTGTAATCCCTGAGCTTGGGAGGCGGAGACTGGAGGATCGCGAAGCCAGCCTCGCTGGCTTAAGAGACCCTGTTTCCAAATAAATATATAAAAAATAGGTGTCTGGGAGTATAGCCCAGAGGTAGAAGGGTTTCCAGGAACCCCAGTATCACCAAAATAAAAATAAAGGTAACAAGTATTGAGTGTTGTCTCTCCCAGAAGATACACTGAAGAGGAAGGGAGGACAGAGGATATCTAGAAATGATAATAAAGAGGAGCTGTAGCAATTATGAAAGAGAAAAGCAGAGGTGGGAGCGAAGGGAAGGTCATGTGCCCCTGAGTACTACACTCCCATTTGGAAAACACTGAACACTGGTACATTTTAGGCAACTAAGTACGTCTCGGTCTTTGCTAGGATTTAGAAAGAATTGTGTGGTTGTTAGGCTTGGATCAGGACACACCTGGTGTATGAATTCATAAGAATGGCACGCCATGCTGAAGATGCCCAGCAGCAAGTTGGCATTCTGTACATGAGTGTCATGGAAGTTTGAAGTGGAGGTGTTTTGAGTAGAGCTTATTTGTGCCAAGAGCACTTTTTTTTTTTTTTTTTTGTGGTACTAGGGATGGAACACAGGGGCATCCTACCTCCAAGCTACACTCCCAGCCCTATTTTTTATTCTTTACTTTGAAAAAGGGTCTCACTGAGTTGCAAAGGACCTCACTAAGTAGCTGAGGCTGTCCACAAACTGTGATCCTCCTGTCTCAGCCTTTTGAATGCTGGGATTACAAGCGTGCGCCACCACGCCCATCTAGGACCACATTTTTTAATACAGTTAAATTAAAAGCAGTGGGTTTTTATTTTTCCTCATCACTAAACTATATATAAAGTTTGTCTCCAAAATTTTTCAGGGGATAATCAGGAAAAATTAATGCACATTCAAAAGGAGATTCTTTAATCCTGATTTGTACCAATGCAAAATCTTATCTTCAAATCACAAATAGGCTGATTAATTCGCTACTTACCACTTTTGAAAGTTTGTCTTTTTGCAGTTGTTACTTAATTTTTTTCATTTCATGAAAATGTGTATCTAATACTAATACTCTCCTAAAATATTGATGTATTGGAAATACAAATAAATGCTTTCTTTTTTTTTTTTGAAGTACTGGGGAGGGAACCCAGGAGAATTCTACCTCCAAGTTACACCCCAGGCCTACTTTTTAGTCTTTTTATTTTTTTGAAACAGTGTCTCTCTGAGTTGTGAAGGGCCTGGCTAAGTAGCTGAGGCTGTCCACGAACTACAATCCTCTGGTCTCTGCCTTCCGAATGCTAGGATTACAGATGTGCGCCACCACACCTGGCTATAAATACTTTCTATATAGAACTTCCTCTTACATTTTGTGCTTTTTAATTTTTTATTTATTTATTTATTTATTTTTTTGGTGGTACTGGGGTTCCTGGAAGCCCTTCTACCTCCGGGCTACACTCCCAGACCTATTTTATATTTTTTTTTGGAAACAGGGTCTCTTAAGCCAGCACAGCTGACTTCGAACCTGCGCGATCCTCCTGTCTCCGCCTCCCTAGCGTGGGGATTACAAGTGTGCGCCACCACACCAGGCCATTTTGTGCTTTTGATACAGTTACAGGGTGGCATAAATAAAGTGGCAAATGTTACACTTATTGGCTTAGCTCAGATGGAAGAAGTTGGAAAAGTCTGGGATCCTGTAGGTGTAGAAGAGGCTCCTGTGTGATCTTTGTGCAGTGAACAGGCAGAACTGTGTGTAAGCCACCACTACCCATTCTGCCTACATTGGAGCTACACCAAATCTCGACTGCCTTTCCCCAGGCCCTTACTTCCCTGTTTGTGAGAAGACACAGGATGTAAAAATGGAGACCCAAAGAAGAGTCCTTCTTCCAAAGGCTTTGAATATAGTTGTTCTGTATAGTTTACTCCACGCCCCTGATCTGACACTTACCAGGGTTCCTGGTGGGGCTTCCGAGTGCGGAAGGAGAATGGCTGTCTCTTCTCACCAGCTCTTCTCTAACCGTTTGGTGTAGATGAATTCAAATGATGTGTGATCCAAAGAGTAACAGCTCCTTACTGTAAAGTGGGACCCTTCTTCATTACCTAAATTAGATTCCCTGCACTGATTATACCTTAACTAAAATATAGGGGGTCAGAGCATGTTATAGGTAGTGGTTGTTCACTTTCTTCTTTGATGGATTTTTTTTTCCACATGCCTTTGGCCAGTCATGCTTCTCACAAGCTTCCTATTTTTCTCTGGGAAGTTACAGGGTTATAGAAGCGGGTAGATACATCCCTTGCCACCATTTGATATGACGCCGGTCACTGTGTCCAGTGTGAAGTCTTCATTCTACACTGTAGACCTTCATTTTTAGGGATGACTGGGGCTGGGACTGGGGGTAAAAGTTGTGCATCTTTAGGAATTTTCCAGGGTTTGCATCCTTTCTCCTTGGGGGAATACCACTTACCAAAATATGTTCCCATCATTAGGAAATCTTTTGCCTTTATTTTGGTAGTTTACTGTTAGATGTTGCTGCTAGTGTTTTCTACTTTGCTCTCTTTTGGCATAACGAAAATGTCTTGCTTCAAATTGTCGAGTTGGCTGTGGTCTCACATGCCTGTAACCCAAGTACTTAGGAGGCTAAATAGAGGGGGATTGCAGGTTCGAGGCCAGCCTCAGGAACTTAGCCTATTTCTGAACAAAATATAAAAATGATCTGGAGGTGTAGCTTAACATAGAATGCCCTGGGTTCAACCCTCTGCTCTGATTTTTGTTGTTGTTTAGAGGAAATAGCTAGTGAAACACAAATCTTGTTTTATTATAAATCTATAAATATAGTACATATCATTTTTGAAATTAAGAATTTTCAGTAAATATATTTGATAATGAGACATTTGAAAGATGCAGAGATTATTTTTTCATCAAATGACATTAAAAAAAACACCTGGATAACACTAATTCTAGTCTAGGTATAGAAGCAGCAAAGTCAGTATGAGGAAGTATCGAATGAAGTTATTTTAGGGAGGACATTGTTCAGCTGGTGGAAAGCAGAAATTTTATAGTACAATCTCACCTCCTATCCCTCACCAATGTATTGTCTTTCTTTAAAATAGCAATTGTGCAGTAACAAGAAAAGTAAGATTCTCCTGTGATGTGTATATATCAAACCTCATTTCCTCTTAAAGAACAATTCATATATTGACAGCAAAACAATCTGTGTAAGCAGTAATAGCTTATATAAAAATAGTGGACCTGAAGACTGAAGTGTGTGTGTGTGTGTGTGTGTGTGTGTGTGTGTGTGTGTGAGAGAGAGAGAGAGAGAGAGAGAGAGAGAGAGAGAGAGAGAGAGACACTAGTGTGGAGCATATATATTCTCTACGGTGCTCACTAATTACGTACATTCATGCATTTAGATCTGTATCTTCATGTACGAGAGAGTATCTTCTCAATGTACATTCTAACATACAACTTGTTTCCTGATATATTGTTCAGCCCCCCCCCCCCAACAAGAATTTGCACTTGTTGCAAATGATCTGAACACTATTGTAAGGGCAGCTAGAAGCAAAATCTGGTTTACTATCTTCTTTACTACCATCTAAGAATAGCCAAAATACGTCTCACTGATTGAGTTTTGGGCTTTAATAAAAAGTATCTGTTTCTTAAGGATTAACTGGTCCTCAAGTACATGACTTTCTATACCTGAAACATGGTGTGTACTGGTTCTCAGTGTTGACTCTATGCTTGGATTCCAGTGAGCAGTGAATATGCCTGCCTCTGTTTTCAGAATATTGACCGAGAGAAATATTTCCTTGAGAAAGTAAATCATTTCTCAAGAGAGCCTGAATGGTAATTTGTATGTTTTCAGCTTTTAATTTACTTCCCAATTCTGGTGATTAAATTCTTCAAATCCTACATCAGAATTTTTCTTCTTGGTTACCTGGAAGAGAAATAGTTGTAAGACTTCAGAAAAGCCACCTGACAGATCAATGGTTCATTCCATTATTACCTCCATGGGTAGACTGGAGATGGCCTGTGTGTGTGTGTTACGTTACTGGGGATGGAACCCAGGGGCATTTTACTTCTGAGCTACACCCAACCTGTTTTATTTTTTATTTTGTTTGGTGGTCCTGGGGTTCCTGGAAACCCTTCTAACTCCGGGCTACACTTCCAGACCTTTTTTTTTTTTTTTTTTTTTTTGAAACAGGGTCTCCTAAGCCAGCAAGGCTGACTTCGAACCTGCGCAATCCTCCTGTCTCTGCCTCCTAAGGGCGGGGATTACAAGCGTGCGCCACCATGCCTGGCCCTACACTCCCAGACCTATTTTTTGTATTTTTTTTCAATTTGGAAACAGGGTCTCCTAAGCCAGCAAGGCTGGCGTTGAACCTGTTATTTTTTATTTTGAAACAAGGTATCACTAAGTTGTGGAGGACCTTGCTATAAATTGCTAGGTGTGGTGGCACATGCCTGTAATTCTAGTACTTGGGAGGCTGAGACAGGAGGATCACAGGTTCATGGTAAGCCTCAGCAACTTAGTGAAGTCCTCTGCAACTTAGACCCTTTTTTCCAGTGGTGTTCGTTGGAGGTATAATGCCCCTGAGTTCAGATTTCAGTTCTTGTTTCTTCCCCCCCCCCCCACACACACCACACCACAGTAAAATGTCAATAAGTCATGTGGATGAGTATTTTATAAAAAAAAATCTAAGACTTGTTCACAAATCATTGTTTCTTCTACATAGTTTTCTGTGTAATTTTTGCTTTGGCTGATAATTTGAAATAAATTTAAAATTAGTCTACATGAAATTATTTAGTGCTGGGAATAGTTATTATTCTGAAAATTTCAACTTTAATAATAAGTGTTGAAACATTTGATTACTCACATGTATACTTTATAAGAAAAGTTGGGAATATCATAAAATTTGGATTAAGTGAAATGTTAATGTTTCTATCCTTTGTGCATCAGAAACTAATATCCCCCTTTAAAACACTAAATTAAAAAGCATAACAAATAAAGCAAAAGTGCTTTATTTATCCCTATTTAAAGCAAGAGTTTATACAGATATATTTTAAATTTCCTTAAAAATTCAAATATAGTAATTAAAACCAACATGTAAAATAAAACATGATTTTACCTTATTATTTTGCAAATGTTGGAACTTTTTAACGCTAGCTTCATATGCTTGGTTCTCAGAATGATCTGGCAACCTACAAAAGAAAGCAAAAACACAATATCCTGTTTGCTACAATAGCAACTACTAACTTTCTATTTTTTTTTCCCCTCAGTACTAGGGATGGAACCCAGGGGCATTCTACCTCCAAGTCACACTCCCAGCCCTATTTTTTTATTCTTTATTTTGAAACAGGGTCTCACTGAGTTGCAAAGGGCCTTACTAAGTAGCTGAGGCTGGCCACGAACTGCGATCCTCCTGTCTCAGCCTCCTGAATGCTGGGATTACAAGCGTGCATCACCATACCCAGTCTCTATTCTAGTGGAAATGAAGAGCACAGTTTTGCAGGTGGCTTGCATTACCCCTGAGTTTTGCCTTTTCATTAGTTTCCTCTTTCTCTGGAAGTAGCCTCAGAGGGTTGGAGGAAACTCATGGGAAGAATGAGATTATAGACAAATTCATCTTGCAAAGAGTGGAGTGACTTTTCACGTCAAATTCGGAATTGTGGTTATAAGACAATTGAATAGTATTTAAATTTAAAATACATAATTCCAGACTTTTATTTACTATCTCCCAACATTCTGTCCATTATAATTTCAGGAGGGAAAAACCTATCCCATTCCTGGTGCTTGATGGAAAGATGGCAGAAGAGAGGAGAGAGGTAATTTAAGGAGGTTGAGTAACAATTTTCTTGTTCCTCCTCCCACCACCAAAGGCAGCACTTTTGGTTCCTACTTGCCCTGGTTGGGAGATACAGATGCTCTAAAAATACCACGAAGCTGGCAGATACCTAGCAGAACCAAGAAATCACAGATGAGGGGGAAACGGTATTAGAAACTTTCTAGAATACCTGGTGAGATCAGGAGAGCTATACTTCACCATGTATTTCAAGGGAACTAGGTTGCCTGAAGTGATTGCTCAAATCATTAATTAGATGAATTTTTTTTGTGTGTGTGGTACTGGGGGTGGAACTCAGAGGCTTTCTATACTCCCAGACTTTTTTTTTTTTTTTTTTTTTTAGAAACAGGGTCTCACTAAGTTGCTGAGAGCCTCACTAAGTAGCTGAGGCTGGCTTCGAACCCGTGCGATCCTCCTGTCTCAGCCTCCCAAGCGCGGGGATTACAAGTGTGCGCCACCATGCCCGGCTAAATTAGATGAATTTTTAAAAATGGGATTGAAGCTGGGCATGGTGGTAATCCTATTTTGTAATCCCAGTGCTTGAGACAGGTAGATCACAGGTTCATGGCCAACCTCAGCAACTTAGCAAGGTCCTTAGAAATTTGGTGAGACCTTGTTTTAAAATAAAACATAAGCCAGGCATGGTGGCACACGCTTGTAATCCCAGCATTCGGGAGGCTGAGACTGGAGGATCGCAGTTCACAGACAGCCTTAGCTACTTAGTGAGGCCCTCTGCAACTCAGTGAGACCCGGTTTCAAAATAAGGAATAAAAAACAGGGCAGGGGGTGTAGCTCAGAGGTCAAATGCCCATGGGTTCCATCCCCAGACCCGCACAACAACAACAACAAAACAAAATAAAGAAAAAATAGGGCAGGGGCTGTAGCTCGGAGTTTGAATGCCCCTGGGTTCCACCCCCCCCCACAATATATATATAAAATTAAAAAAATAAAACATAAAATAGGGCTGGGAGTATAGCTCAGAGGTAATATGCTCCTGGGTTCAGTCCCTAGTAAGCACACACAAAACAGGATTGGACTCTATTGAGCTCCAATCCCTTTCTCCCTCTCCCCCAGTCTTTCCACTACCCAGTGAAGAAAGGGCTCAAAAGGAAGTAACAGCTATGTAGAAGGAACAAGTGGACATCCTTCCTCTACTCCACATCTGAGGAATAGTATGTCACTGAAACTGACCTTGCTGTAGTAATAACAAGTACTTTCATATTATTAAAACCTCCTCATAAATTTTACTTTATGCTGTCATTTGCTTAAGCTGGCCCCTATACTTGGAAACAATTTTCATTATTATAAATAGTGTCACAGAACAGATTAGACCTATTAAAGGACAAAAGTGAAAGTTTTTAGATCTGAAGAGAAAAAGTCATAAATAATTTACTCTGTTAGATCTGGATTTGCACCTTTTGTGCCTATGTAATGATAATTATGATTAATAAAAGTCAAACTCATTAAGCCAAAAGGGGGGACCTTTGAAAATGGAAGTTTTGTTTATTCTTGAGAGAATTCTGTTAAGTCCCTAGTACATTAGAATCTACATATAGAATGTCTGAAATTATGAGAAATGAAAAATGCATGGAGTATAGTTATAAATATTGCATGGGGGAAAGAGTGGAGGGAAAATAGAGGTGCAGAGGTAATGAATGACAATGACTTTGCGGCAGGACGGCATGTAACTGAGTCAACTGGAGGCGACCTCGGCGTCAGTGGACTCGGCTTCAGCGCGGCACCAGCCCTCAGTATTACGGTCCTGTCTCTTCACTCCCAGGCAGAAGAGCTGGCAGAACTGAAGCCGAGTTTACAGCTCTTCAGAAAATGCTGTTTTCACAGTCACAACACTTAGCGAGCTATCGGATTTGCTTTGAAGTGTCGGGTAGGGAATCTCAGTTTTTCCTTACAGCGCAGCCCTTGTTTGATACAGCCAGCTCCAAAAATGCTAGCAGCTGAGCAGTTTATACTGAGGGACACTGAGTTCATGTCTTAACTAAACCCAGGAATTCATTTCTACCATCTCTGTTATACAGATAATAAATCTGAAGATCGTGGCAGGGGGGCTGCGGCTCAATGTCACACCTCCTTAGGAGCAAGACTCTATAAGTTGAGCTTGGGTTTAACATTTATTTATTTATTTATTTATTTATTTATTTATTTATTTATTTATTTATTTCTGCGGGTCTGGGGATGGAACCCAGAGGCATTCAACCTCTGAGCTACACCTCCTGCCCTATTTTTTATTCTTTATTTTGAAACCGGGTCTCACTGAGTTGCAGAGGGCCTCACTAAGTAGCTGAGGCTGTCCATGAACCGCAATCCTCCGGTCTCAGCCTCCCAAATACTGGGATTACAAGTGTGCGCCACCACGCCCAGCCTGGATTTAACTTTTAAAGCCTTTAGTGTAAGCCACTGTCTAATCTATGGCTGATTCAGTTTTGTTAATTGATCTTCATATAAATAAGTAGCCAGAGTCTCTGATAGGACGGTGTCTTGTGAGGAACAGAAATCATTGATGGTAGGGGATCTAGTGCCAGGGACCCAGGAGGGACCCTCAGAGCAGCCGCAGCACTGTAGCTTCTCTTCCACTGTGGAGCGGAGGAAGCTCAGGGGCCAGCAGAGGTTTGTCCGCATGCTGAGGGTATTGGGGTCACATTTAACATTTAGAAAGGCATCTTTAATTATGGAGCTGTAGACTCCATCGTGTGAGGATTTCCCTTTTCTCCCTGAAGAGGGAGCCTGGCACATGGCATACAAAGATGTTGTTAAATTAAATCAGTGGAGGAAGCATCGTGTCCGGTGTATCTGGCTGCCTTGAGTCCACAGTGTCCCAGAGAACAGTGCAAGCGGAGGAAGCAGAGCACCACAGACTCCCTCCACAGGAGTTGGTCACTTCCAGATGGCCTCTGCCTCCAGTTATGACAACCTACAATTAAAGTCATCTATCTTGCTCAAGAAAGAGGGATGTTAAAAACTACAAATTGCACATTCACCTGAAGCAAACGGACTAGATAAAATAAAGACAGAATCAGTTGCTATTTATAAAAAACACATGGAACCCCCTTTTCTCCAATCCCCTTTTTAGGGCACTGCTCATTGGCTCTCTCCCTTCCTTCACTGGGGATTAAACTCAGGGACAGTCTACCTCTGAGCCACATCCTGAGCCAGGCGTGGTGGTGCACACTTGTAATCCTAGCATTTGGGAGGCTGAGATAGGAGGATCTGGGTTCGCAGACAGCCTCAGCTATTTAGTGAGCCCTTTTGCAACTCAGTGAGAACCTGTTTCAAAAATAAAGAATAAAAAATAGGGCTGGGAGTGTAGCTTGGAGGTAGAATGCCCCTGGGTCCCATCCCCAGTACTGGAAAAAAAAAAAAAAAAAAAAAAAAAACAGGGTTTTAGCTGGGCATGGTGGTGCACACTTATAATCCCAGCATTTGGGAAGCTGAGACCCGAGTATCGCAGTTTACAGATAAGCCTCAGCTACTTTAGTGAGGCCCTCTGGAATTTACTGAGACCCTGTTTCAAAATAAAGAATACAAGTCGGGCGTGGTGGCGCATGCTTGTAATCCCCGGGCTTGGGAGGCGGAGACAGGAGGATCGCGCAGGTTCAAAGCCAGCGGCGCTGGTTTAGGAGACCCTGTTTCCAAATAAAAGTATAAAATAGGTCTGGGAGTGTAGCCCGGAGGTAGAATGTTTTCCAGGAACCCCAGCACCACCAAAATAAATAAATAAATAAATTAAATTAAATTAAAAAATAAAGAATAAAAATAGGGCAGGGGGTGTAGCTTGGAAGTCGAATGCCCCTGGGTTCCATCCCCAGACCCCCCACCCCCAATAACAGGATCTTGCTCAGCTGCTGAGGTTGGCCTTGAATCCGTGATCCTTCTTTATCAACCTCCCAATACATGAATATATATTCTCATTATTTCAAAACCTGGACTCCAATTCTACCACCCTCCATGGTTAACTGGAATGTATCCATCATTCCACATGTTTGCTGTGCGTTTACTAACATAGAGATGAGGCGATGTAAAAGTGCCAATATTTGATGACCTGTGACTGACAGAATGGCGGCGCCGTATGATTGAAACCCACATACAAGCGCACGGTTTTGTTATTCGTGTATGACTTGCACAGGGTCTAATACTGAAATATGCTTCCTCATTTAATGATACATCTTGGATTTTTATTCTAGTAGAGCTGTGCCATTCCTTTTAGATGCTGTGCTCCCTGGTGAACAATACACTAAACTCTAAATGAAGTAACTAGCCCTTCCTTTTTTTGTGGTGCTGGGGGTCGAACCCAGGGCCTGGCATGTGCTGGGCAAGTGCTTTAACCCTGAGTTACAGGCCCAGAACACTATTCTCCTATTGAAGGGCTGTGCAATTGTTTATCTTATTCATTTTAACATTAAGATGTCTGTCTTTTATTGATTAGTGGGGTCTTTGATTATTATGGATGTTCGTTCTTTGTCTAAAATATAGTTTATAACTACTTTCCTTCTCATTATTTACCTCACACTTTTATTTGTAACACTTTTTCTCTATAGAAGCACTTTTTGTGTGGTGCTAGGGACTGAGCCTAAAGGCGTTCTGCCTCCAAGCTACACTCCCGGTTCTTTTTTCTTTTTGAAGCAGGCTCTCACTAGGCTGCTGCAAGTCTCGTTAAATTGCCGAGAGGCTTTTCCTGAACCTGTGACTCTTTTGTTTCAGCCTCCCAAATACTGGGATTATACCTGGTTAAAAGTCCTCTTCTTAATGTCTTCTAGGATTGTTGTCTTAATTAGGGTGAAAGAAAAATTTTTTTTGCCCGAAATTTTAGAAATCTTAATGAAATCTTGTGTCATATTTTCATAGTTTTGATTTTAGACTCTGTGTGTGTGTGTGTGTGTGTGTGTGTGTGTGTGTGTGTGTGTGTTACTATTGATTGAACCCAGAGACATTCTACCTCTGAGCTACATCCCCAGCTCTATTTTTTAAAAATTTGAAACAGACCCCACCAAGTTGTGGAGAGCCTCACTAGGTTGATAAGAGTGGATGTGAACCCGTGACTCTCCTGTTTCAGCCTCCCAAGTACTGTTGGATCTTTGATATAAATTGCTTTTCTGTGATAAAGGGATAACTTTATATTTTTATAAATGGGAGGGCAGTCCTACTCTATCAGTCCATAGTCTCCCTATGTGTTTGAAATGCATGTCAATATAAATTCTCTACTGTATAAAGTCTACCTAGATGTTCTGTTTACTTGTCTATTTCCACATTCATCTTAGCTGTCTAAGTGCTATTTTATGTGTGTCTTGTTACCTGACACAGAAACCACCCGTCATTGTCCAAGATTTTTCTCTTGTACATTTTTAGTTTTAGAGGAACATTAGAACCAGAATGTCCGGTTCCACAAGGACTCTTGGGGTTTTAACTGTGATTAACTTGGAGAAAATTCCAAAAGCAGCATCCTCTTCACTTCCCCGATTGGATATTCTGTGATTCTATCTGTTCTTGTAAAAATGCTTTACAAACATCATTTCATAAGAGTGGGTTTGTTTTTTAAGGAAACTGCAGTTTAGAGAAGTGCCTACTGAGGCAGGAACAGCAGAGCAGCCAGGGGTTTCAGGGACCAGATGAATGTATTCTAATGATAGGTTTCCTAGGAGTACAGTGATCTTGGGTTTGTGGCATCAGGCTGCTTGACCTACCTGCATGGAGCCCCCTTCCCCTGGGGGGCCTCGCATTCCTCTCCAGGGGCACAGAGGCCTGGGTCCAGGTGGTCCAGGCTCCCCGGGCTCTTGGATCCTGGTATGCAGCGACACTCCACTTCCTCCGTCCACTCGTTCTTTACACATTGGGCAAATTTGCCGCAGGCCAGGAATTTGCAGGGATCTGTTTGATCAGCTGTAAGAGACAGGGGCAGAGTTTGAAGAACACATGCATAGCTAAGCCATGAGGCTGGCAAAAGATAAAGGGGAAAAACCAAATATGTTTGCACATCTCATTTTGGAGTGGGCCCTACAGTGAGAATAACAGATGAGTGAGACAAGAACCATACTTTATATCTTCAAAAATGAATTTATAGAGCCAGGCACAGTGGTGCACACTTGTAATCCCAGCACTTGGGAAGCTGAGACAGGAGGATCGCAGGTTTGCAGACAGCCTCAGCTACTTAGTGAGGCCCTCCACAACTTAGTGAGGCCCCGTTTCAAAAATAAAGAAAAAATAGGGTTAAGAGGTATAGCTTGGAGGTAGAATGCCCCTTGGTTCCATCCCCAGTACCTCAAAAAAAAAAAAAAAAAAGAAAAAAATTTATAGACACAGGTGATAATATACTTAGCTCTAACTATAATTATGTTCAGACTTCAGAGTGCATCAGACTCATTTGGAGGCCTTATTAAAACAGATCTGGCTGGGCATGGTGGCCAGGCTTGTAATCCCAGTACTGGGAGTCTGAGACAGAAGGATCTCAGGTTCAAGGCTAGTCTCAGAAACTTGGCAAGACCATTTCAAACTTAAGAATAATTCTAAAAAGGGATGGAGGTGTAGCTTAGAATGTCCATGGGTTCAATCCCAGTATCATAACAAAACAAAATAAAACAAAAAACACGGTTTCTGCTGGAAGGTGGCTTATACATCAAAAGCATCTCAGAATATTTAGCTCTGGGAGGAGTGGCCCTGTAAGCCATTCCTTGTTCACTGTAAGCCATTCCTTGTTCATACAGAGCTGAGGATGCTGAGCTCTTAGCAGAGATGAAAATGGCCAGAGTTCCCAAGTAGAGAGGGTGGGGTCAGAATAGGCTTTCATTTTACTATTCTTCCTGCCTTGGAAGGGTTTCCAGCACAATAACTCGGCCATTTGCCCTTCAGATCATATGCATTTATTATGTGCAAGAAACAGGCAACTGAGAATAAAACCATTGACCAGTACTTGGGAAGCTGAGATAGGAGGGTGACAGGTTCGAGGACAGCCTCAGCAAGTAGTGAGACTCTCACTAACCTAGTGAGACCTTGTTTCCAAATATGAAATAAAAAATTGGGCTGGGGGTGTAACGCTAAGGTAGAATGGGTAGAATGCCTCTGGGTTCCACCTCCAGTACCACCAAAATACATACATACATACATGCATACATACATGCATACATGCATACATGCATACATGCATACATACATACATACATACATACATAAAACCATTGATCCAAGATATCTAGGGAAGGTAAGTAATGAATTTAGTTAATTCTATATAAGGAGCCTAATACATAGTCAAATGTAAGAGTTCTAAATATAAAGACAATTTTAGAGACATGATCATTCAGGGACAGATTGCTTTGGACGGAGTATTTATTTATTTAATGAGTTAATTAATTTTTTTGCAGTACTGAGGATGGAACCCAGGGGCACTGTACCTCTGAGATACAACCCCAGCCCTATTTTTTAGTCCTTTTAATTTTGAAACAGGGTCTCACTGAGTTGCGAAGGGCCTCGCTAAGTAGCTGAGGCTGTTCACGACATGCAATCCTCCAGTCTCAGCCTCCTGAATGCTGGGTTCTAAGCATGCGCCACCACGCCTGGCCTGGCCTGAGTATTTAAAGTGGATTGAAAGTTGGTTGTGGTGGTGCACACCTGTAGTCACAGCTACTCCAGAGGCTGAGGCAGGAGGACCGCAATTTCAAGGCCAGCTTGGGAAACTTAGTGAGATCCTGTCTTAAAAAAACGGGGGGAGGGCTGAGGATGTAGCTCAGTACTTGCCTAGCATGTGCAAGGTTTTGGGGTTCAACCCCCAGCATCACAATAAATAAATAAATAAATTTAAAATAAATAAATAAATAAGTGGGTTTTATTTGTATGTTCCAAGGCTGGGGAAAAGTATCTCCCCGGGGGACAGTAAACAAGCAGAGGAACAGAGGTTAAAGTACAGAAAACTAAAGAGAAAGCAGGAGAAACCCAGTTAGAAAGGAGCAGAGACTTAGGATGGGAAGGAAGAGAACCAAGACAGGAGCGGTGTGTTAGGCCAGCGCGTGAGTGACGCCCCAGGGAATTTAGGCTTCCTCTTCCTCATGGCCACCTCGTGCCCCCAAGGAATTAGACTGTCCAGGCAGGTGAGAGCCACAGTGGATATTTGAGGAAGGAAAAAATATAATCATAATTATGCTTTAGATGGTATATGAATAGAATTAGAACTTTTAGAATTAGGATGACTTCAGAGAGCATCTCGTCCAATATTCCCCAAGTGGGAACATTTGTGGCACCTAATTCAGCAAAAATTTGATAAGTTTTATACTAAAAAGAGGTTTGATGGTTAAATAAGTTTTTTTAAATGCTGTGTGACTATTAGTAGGAATGTAAATTAGTACAGCCATTATGGAAAACAGTATGGAGTTTCCTTAAAAAATTAAAAATAGACCTACCAGATGATCCAACAATCCCACTACTGGGTACATATCCAAGGAAGTGAGCTCAATATATCAAAGTGTTATACTCCGATGTTCTCAGTAACCAGGGTAATGTATTAAGATAAATGTCCATCAACAGATGAATGGATAAAGAAATAATGACACACACACACACACACACACACACACACGCACACACACACACATGAATGCTCTTCAGCCATAAAAGTGTGAAATCCTGCATTTGCAACAACATGGATGAGACTGGAGGATATTATGTTAAGTGAACTAAGCCAGGCATGGAAACACAAATGCTGCATGATCTGCCTGTATGTGGCATCTCCCCTCAGGGATGCTGAGAGAGGACCGGTGCTTACCTGCTGCTGGGAGAGTGGGCCGGAGAGAGTGATGGGAATGGTTGGCCACAGGTGCAGTGTTAGTGAGAGAGAGGTCAGTTCTGTGCACCCGGTTACACAGCAGGGTGGCTGTGGTTAACAACAAAGTATTGTGTATTTCAAAGGAGCCAGAAGAAATGATTTTGAACATTCTCATCGCAAAGAATGACAAGTGCTTAAGGTGATGGAAATGGTAATAAATTTGTATATATGTATTGAAATATATTGCACTGCATAAATACAAGCAATTATTATCCATCAATAATTAAAAAACTAAGGGTCTATAGTGCACATCTGTGGTCCCAGGTACTTGGAAGGACAACTTGAGCCCAGGCTTTTGAGATTAGCCTGGGATCAGACCTACCTCAAAAATAAATAAATAAACAAATATGTAAATGAATAAATGAATATAAGACAAAAGAAGAATATATTGTATGAAATTATTATAACAGGTTTCTCTTTTAAACGTGCTCTTTCCCCCTCCAACAGTACCCCTTCTCTTTTTACTTTAAACCTCTTCAGGTCATTAATAAACTCAAACCTATTGTGAATCTTCAAGTAGAGAAGGTAGTCAGCTGCTTTGCCAATTTTACAGACAAGGAACCTGTGGGGTGGACAGAGAATTCCAATGACCCCACAAGTACACTACTCCCACCAGGCGCCCCCTTGCGGAGGAAGACAATAAAGCCAGGGAGATGAGCATGACCAGCCACCCAAGGGTGCCAGCAAGAACAGACACTTGAAAACAGATTTCTGCCAGCGTGGTGTCCTACAGCAGTAAACCCAGTACTTGAGTACTGAGACAGGAGGACCGCAGGGAGAAGGTCAGCATCAGCAACTTAGAGAGACTGTTAAAAAATAAAAAGGGCTGGGGTGCAGCTTAGAGGTAGAATGTCTTTGGTTCAATTCTCACTACTAATCACCTGAAAAAGGAAGGAAGGAAGGAAGGAAGGAAGGAAGGAAGGAAGGAAGGAAGGAAGGAAGGGGCAAAACCTAGTTCTGGGTCTCTGAGCCAGGGAGACTCCTGGAAGTCTTTATGTGAATTTGCATTTCACTGCAACTTTGAGTCCCCTGTGAACAACCAGGCCAGGGTAATTCGAACGGGCTTTCTCTACCTCATGTTGCCTTAAGCTGTCCACGTTTAGGGATCCTTGTCACTGTTTAAGAAATAACTCAGATTTACTCTGACAACCCAGGTGATTTCACGTGCAGGGCCTGGATTAGAAAATAAAACTGTCAGCAGCTTGACACTCAGAGCTGTATTCTTGAAAACAGAGGCCAGGAGGGAGCAGTCAGAGGCTCCACTTCTCTCGCTCTGCATCGGAGAAATATATTTAACCTGAAAATCTGACAGAATGCATGGATTCTTCGCCTTTGAGAAATAGCAAAGATGTGATTATCAAAAGAATTTCTCCATGAGAATAAATGTTTTTATTTTACCATAATTTACTTTAGCCCAGTCAGGCATCATCTATGCATTGGTAGAGGTGCACGGTACAATGCTGGAACAATTAGTTTATTTTTAATTTGGGGGTCCCGAAAAAGGTATACTTGAAGAATGAATACTACCAGTTTATAAATCATGTGATTTTTCTCATGTTATTTATTTGGGAGTAGTCAACAGAGAAGAAAGGGATTTTAAATCACCAAGCTTACATTTTGTTTGCTATGTATGTGTTGGGTACTAAGACAGTGTTCATTCATTAGATAAATATCAACTTGGTCTTTTAAAACTTTTAACACAAAGAATTTCAGATTGGCTAGTTGCTTTAGTTTATTTATTTATTTATTTTTTTGCAGGTCTGGGGATGGAACCCAGGGACATTCAATCTCCAAGCTATGCCCCCTGCCCTATTTTCTTTCTTTCTTTCTTTCTTTCTTTCTTTCTTTCTTTCTTTCTTTCTTTCTTTCTTTCTTTCTTTTCTCCTCCTCCTCCTCCTCCCCCTCCCCCCCCCTCCTCCTCCTCCTCCTCCTCCTCTTCTTCTTCTTCTTCTTCTTCTTCTTCTTCTTCTTCTTCTTCTTCTTCTTTTTTGGTGGTACTGGGGGTGGAACCCAGAGGCTTTCTACCTCCGGACTATACTCCCAGACTCTTTTTTTTTTTTTTTTGAAACAGGGTCTCACTAAGTTGCTGAGAGCCTCACTAAGTAGCTGAGGCTGGCTTCGAACCTATATGATCATCCTGTCTTGGCCTCCCAAGCGCGGGGATTACAAGCGTGTGCCACCATGCCTGGCTTATTCTTTATTTTTGAAACAAGGTCTCACCAAGTTGCAGAGGGCCTCACTAAGTAGCTGAAGCTGTCCGCAAACCATGATCCTCTGGTCTCAGCCTCCCAAAAGCTGGGATTATAAGCGTGCGTGCATCACGCCCGGCTAGATTTTTATTTTATCCATGCATGCAATTTAAATTTCAGGTAGAGTTTTAGGGCTGGAAAGTATTTTAGAGATCTAAAATACTCAATTTACAAATGAGCTGAGACTGAAGCAGAATATAGTTAAGATCAGGCCAGTTTGTGTTCAAGGTGTTCAAGTCTTATTATAGTAAGATATAAAATGTCCACTGAAGAGCTATGTATTAATGTTCAGAACTGATACAATTAAGTCATGAAGGTTGTAATCTTAGTGGGAAAATCCACTGTAATGGCATAACTGGAGAAGGTGGGTGGGTGCTTGGGGTGTGGCGTTAGGGACTGTGCTTTTGTCTTTGAATGCCCCTGCTTGCTCGCACTCGCTGATGTGAGAGCAGAGCCCTCGCTCACTCTCCCTCTCTCTGCTTCCTGCCGCCATGGCCTGAGCTCTCCACATTGAGCTTGACATGGGCTGAAACTCTGAAAGCTCCAGAACTGTGAGCAAATGAATCTTCCTTCCTCTAAGTTGTGTGGTCCATTGTTTTGGATTATGGCACTGACAAGGCTCACTGAAACAGATCCTCTGGCTGACATTCCAAGCCTATCGCTTTGTGAACTGTGTGAGAAGATTGGGGAAAACAGGAGTGCAAACGGGGTGCTGCTGAATCACCCGCTAACATGGTGAGTGAAGGCAACTGCAGTTCATTACACTCAAAACAGAAGCAATTGATTTACAACAGTAGTTTGTGAAGAAACCCATACTGCTTCAACTTGTATTACCTAAAAAATATTTTCCCTAGGTTTTTTTTTTTTTTTTTTTGGTATTGGGGATTGAATCCAGGGGCATTTTATCTCCAAGCGACACCTTCAGACCTCCTATTTTTACACTTTATTTTAAACAAGGTCTCACTAAGTTGTGGAGGGCCTCATTAAGTAGCTGAGGCTGGCTGCAAACTTGCGATCTTCCTGTCTCAGCCTCCCAAGTACTGGGATTACAAGGGTACACCAATACATTCGGCTTTCCTACGTATTTTGATGACCCTTCCTTTCCTCTCCTTTCCTCCCTTTGCCTTCTTCCTTCCTTCCTTCCTTCCTTCCTTCCTTCCTTTCTTCCTTTCTTCCTTTCATTGAGTTCAGGGCATTCTACCACTAAGCTACATCTCCAACCCTTTAAAATTTTTGTTTTGAAACAGGGTCTTACTAAGTTGCTGAGGCTAGCCTTGAACTTGTGATCTTCCTGTCTTAACTTCCTAAGTACTGGATTCCTATGACAGACTTACACATCATCTTTCAAGGGACACATACAACTGTGGGCTTTAGGCAAAGACCAATAACTGAACTGATTCTGGGGAGGAAGAGCCACAAAGGAGACAGAAGAGAAAATATTCGCTCTATAATGAATGAAAGTTTAGCCAGTAGAACTTTCTTAAGTAAGGCCTCCTCATTTTCTTTCTTTGTTATATCCCAAAGACATTAATGGATAGGCCATACAACTTTTTTTTGTGTGTCCTATTGGGGATGAATATAGGGGCATTCTAACTCTGAGCTACACCCCTAACCCTATTTTTAATTTTTTTTTTTTAATTTGAACAGGATCTCACTTAGTTGCTGAGGGCCTCACTAAGTAGCTGAGGCTGGCTGCAAATCAGTGATCTTCCTGTCTCAGCCTCCAAAGTACTGGGATTGTAAGCATGGGCCACTACATCTGGCTCTATTTTTTCTACCTTAACACATTTCTTGACACTTGTACAAAGCAAAATAGTCTGCACTTCTTGCTCTTTTCTCTTGATTTGGTCAATAACAATAACAACAGTAATAACAAATGTATACATTACGTTCAAACAACCTAAAATTCTCTGTCTGAAGATGGTCTTACTAGCCGGGCGTGGTGGCGCACGCTTGTAATCCCAGCATTCAGGAGGCTTAGACTGGAGGATCGCTGTTCGCGGACAGCCTCAACTACTTAGTGAGGCCCTCTGCAACTCAGTGAGATCCGGTTTTAAAATAAAGAATAAAAATAGGGCGTGGGTATAGCTCAGAGGTCGAATGTCCCTTGGGTTCCATCCCCAGATTTGGAAAAAAAAAAGTTGGTTTTACAGCTTGTAAAGAGGAAGAACAAGGAAACTTGAGATCCATACTAGATTCAGAAGAAAAAATTAGATGCAATTTCTAGGAAAATATTTTCAAGTCATAATCAAACTGTATGTAGAAGTGGAAAAGTGAGGCCACCAAGATAGAGAATGATGAGTCTATAATTGGTTTTGCTTCCTGGATTTGTTTTAATCCTCTTTAAATAGGTGTGTGTGTGTGTGTGTGTGTGTGTGTGTGTGTGTGTGTGTGTGTTTTACTTGGGATTGAACCCAGGAACATTCTACCTTCAAGCTACACCCCTATTCCTATTTTATTTTTTATTTGAAAACAAGGTCTCATTAAGTTGCTGAGGCTGGCCATAAGCCTTCGATCCTCCTGTTTTGGCTTCTCAAGTACCGGGGTCACAAATGTGCAGCACCACCACTGGCTTAAAAGATTATTTAAAAAAATTTTTTTTGTGGGTCTGGGGATATTTGACCTCTGAGCTATACCCCCTGCCCAATTTTTTATTATTTATTTTGAAACAGGGTCTCACTGAGTTGCAGAGGGCCTCACGTAAGTAGCTGAGGCTGACCGCAAACCGCGATCCTCTGGTCTCAGTCTCCCAAATGCTGGGATTACAAGCGTGCGCCACCGCACCTGGCAAAAAGATTATTTTTATGTTGGCCCGATGGAGGAGTTTCTCCATGAGCCTTTAACACACTTGACAAACACCTCATATGGTTTTGAGGTATCCTCTGTGCTTACTACAATTGCCTGAGGGCAAAATGACTTAATACCCAGTGTGGAGAGAGAGGGAGCTCTGCTCTTCTGCAGAGCCAACGCTCCTGTCTCTCCGCAGAGGCAGCTGGGGCACTGGCCTCTGTGAGTGGAGCTGTCAGTGGCGGCTCATTAGCAGCTGGTGGGAAAGGTCCAGGTCCATCTCCATGCAGAGGTCCTGGCCTCTGCTCAGCATCCCATATGGATCCAGCCCCAGGCAGAGCATCCATGTTATTCCATTTCAAGACTTTCCCTAAAGCACCTCCAGGGGTTACAACCCCGAACCTCCAACTACCTCAGGAGCGGTAAGTGATTATTTATATAGACAGGAAGTTCACTTTTACATAGTGTGTCATCGTGTGGACACTTTAAATGTGTGCCCTTCCAAGGATATTCTCATATTTCTGACACCATATTCATAGGTCGGAAAATTGATACCCATCTTGGCTGGTAGGTATGACCCAAGATTAACATCTGTATCTGTCTGTTTGTAATATTTGGCTTTTTACATCATTGTATAGTTTTCAAGCATGAGGTTTCTTTTTTGTGTGTGGTACTGGGGGTGGAACCCAGGGTCTTTTCTACCTCTGGGCTAGACTCCCAGACCTATTTTATATTTTGTTTGGAAACAGGTTCTCACTAAGTTGTCGAGAGCCTCACTAAGTAGCTGAGGCTGGCTTCGAGCCTGTGTGATCCTCCTGTCTCAGCCTCCCAAGCCCTGGGATTACAAGCGTGGACCACCACGTCCGGCTTCAAACATGAGGTTTCTAAGAGACCCCTCAGGGCCCCAGGGAGCTAGGAGGCAGGAAGGAGAGTGAGTGCCCCCATCAGCATCTCTACTCTTACTGATGAATATATCATTCCATGTATGTATTTGGATACAGCTCTCCCGACTAGAGACTGCCACCACTGTCTGCCCAGACTCCCAAGAGGCAGAATGGTTCCTATAGGAAGTACAGTTTGACGCTCCAGTGGCTCCAAATATTTTTTTTTTCCTGTTGTGACAACAGTGAAGATGGCTTGAAATAAGTGAGCTGCTATGTCAGGCTTGGGAAGATTTGCATCAATGTGAGATTTCTGTGTAAGCACATTTTAAGCCGTGCTCTCTTCCTTGGGTGTGCCTATGCAACAGCTTTGTATGCATTTCAAAGGTCAGGAAAAGCATCCTGACCAACCAGCTCTCCATTCTGTGACCAAAAAGTTAGGGTGGAGAGTGGCACAGGCCTAGAACCCCAGTACTTGGAAGGCTGAGAGAGAAGGATCGCAGGTTCGAAGCCAGCCTTGGCTACTTAGGCTCTCAGCAACCTAGTGTGATCCTGTGTCCAAATAATAAATAAAAAAAATTAAAAATCGGGCTGGGGGGTAGATTGGAGGTAGAATGCTTCTGGGTTCAATCCCCAGCTCCCCCCCCCCCAAAAAAAAAAGCCCTAAATGTTCCCTGTCTGCAGGAAACACTTTGAGACATTTGATAGTCAAAGTTAAAAAAGATTATGGTCCTTGTAGCCAAGAAGTTTATAAGTGTGCGGAGATCAACACGTCCCTGACCGTCCCAGAAGCGTCTCCCGTGGACAGGTTCCCAATGCATTGAGACATAGTGACCGCTAGATGGCGCGCGATAGCCAAGGAAGCTGGGCTGCATCTAGGGAATGGAATTTAAGAGCCGAACTGATGTCTGTCTCCTTAAAAAAACCACTGTGCGTGCGCTTTGGTGGAAGGAAGGGAGGTCTGGAGGGAATTCGCGCGGTGGCCGGAGCAGCTCCAGGGGACCGCTGATGGAGCCATTATCACTCCGTGATTACAGCGGCAGAGCGGGCCCGCCCGGCTGGATGGGGGGAGGAGGAGGACTCCTGGACCATCTTTTCCCAGTCTGGAAAGACAGAGCCCGGGCTCCCGAGCCCAGAGGCGGCGATGCCCGCGCCCCGCAAGGGAGCCCGTCCGGCCCTGCGGGATCACAAGCGCTGCGGCCGCGGGGCATCTGCCGGGCGGCCCCCTCCTCTCCAAGCACAGCCAGGGCTGGGGTTCTGGGGGCTGAGGGCCTGGGGGCTCGGGCCTCGGTTGGAGCATCAGAGAACTGCAAACTCGCACATCGCCACCAATCGCAACCTATTAGGGCACACAGCCTGGCTGCTCACCATACTTTTAGGGCCCCCCCAACAGCACTTTTAATCAGAAGAAAATTTTTAATATAGCCAAACCTGGATTATGTTCACCGTTATATTAATGCAGCTTTAAGATATAACTTTAAATATTCTATATTAATATTCTTCTTTTGCGGTACATAATACCTTTGAGCTACGTCCCCAGCCCGATTTTATTCTTTATTTTGAAACAGGGTTTCACTGAGCTGCGGAGGGCCTCCCTAAGTAGCTGAGGATGGTGAACCTAGATCCTCCTCTCTCAGCCTCCCAAGTCCTGGGATTACAAGCGTGTGCCACCACACCCGCCTATACTAATATTCTTAATATTGATAGAGACAAAAGGCCCGAGATCCCAGGAAGTCATAATGAGGCCATGATAAGTTGACCCCTCCTCAATGTGTGACTATCACTTTTACAACCTACACGGGGGTAAGGCTTAGTAATTTGAATATGTCTCCTGAGGAGTCATCTGAGATGCAAGGAGGGGGGCTCAAGCTTCTACACAGGTCCATGGATTCGTTGCCCCCAGTTCTGAGGACATGTGGGCTTGGCTGGACCTTCAGAGGAAGTGGACTTGCTCTTCTGGTCTGTGAGGCAAGCATCAGGAGAGCCCCGGGGAAAGGCCGGGTCCCCAGAACCGTAGGTGGCCTTGAGAATGTAAATTAGCATGTTTGGATCTCACTTTTCTGTTCTAGAAAAAGAAATATTTAAACCAGGTGATCACTAATGTTCCCCCAATTCAAACACAGATCTCCCATTCTGTGAATGCCCTTTAGGGATTAAAAGAACATCTTGAAGATCCACAATTAAGTCACGCTGTCACTGCTTCATCCCTGCATTGCTATTGGCTAAAAATGTTTTCCTTATAGTTTGCTGCTGAAAGGTAGAGTCCGAGTGAGAATAAGCATCCATTGAGAAGCAGAGCATGGCACCATAGTGCAGATGAGTAGGTTATTAATGGGGGTTCATTCTGGCCTGAAGGGGCAGCCGTGTGGGACCCTGGTTTTCAGTTCTTCACCACTCTCACTGTTGGTGTTGGTCATTCTTTTGAGAGTGGATTGTGAATAGCATCATAGCATCATGCTTTTTTTTTTTTTATGATACTAGGGGTTAGACTCAGAAGCATTTTACCTCCGAGCTACATCCCCAGCCTGATCTTATTTCTTATTTTGAAACAAGTTCTCACTAGGTTGCTGAGAATCTCCCTAAATTGCTGAAGAAAAGAAAAGAAATGAAATTGGAGACTAATGGAAGGTATTGGGCACTGCAGCCAGCATTGCGGCTCCCTACTGGAAGCAAGAGTTAAACAGAAAATCCCTAGTGATGGACTCCCAGGAGGCCAAGGGCCGCCCGTGTGACCTCAAAGCACACAGGAGGCTGCATGAGGGAGAGTCCGCAGCTGCCCTGGCTGGGAAGGGGCCTCTCAGCAGCACATCTGAAGGCGGCACTGGAAGTTTGGGTCTTAGGTTCCTGAGAGTGAACACATTTCTTTTCCTTTGCATTCTAAGAATGTGACAAAATGTTATAGGAATTTTTATTTGAAGTGTAGAGACTAATACAATTCATTAAAGGTTAATTAGACCGAAGTGTGTTGTCAGTTTTTTCTAAATAGATCAGAACCACTGTATATCCAGTATATCCAGTAGGAGGGTTTATAAGACTCGTGTGTGTGTGTGTGTGTGTGTGTGTGTGTGTGTGTGTGTTACTGTGGACTGAACCAAAGGGTGCTCTACCTCTGGCCTTACCCCAGCCCTGTTTTATTTTTATATTGAAACAGGTCTCAGTATGCCATGGCATGCTGGCCTGGAACCTGCGATCCTCCTGTTTCAGCCTCCCAAGCACTGGGATCACAGGTGCGTGGCATCACAACCCACAGGGTTTATATGATTCTTTATGCAAAGAGGCAGCAGAATAGGGTCAAGGGCGCACAGACCTGGGTTTGGATTCCAGCCACAGTACTTGGCAATTGTATGACCAACAGAACTACTTATTCTTCTCCAAAATACAGTTTCTCCAATTGGATACCTACTTTGTGTAGTTATTTATTAAGATTATTGTCAACAGTAGCTATTATTACTGCTTTTATTGTCTTTATTGTGATGAGTGACATCTACCAACTTTTTAGGGCTGCTATAAGAGTCTGACACACAACACGTTCTCTAGAGAAAATGCGTCTTTGTTCCACGCCTTTGCTGAAAGCATCCTGAATGCCGGACTGTAATTAATTTCAGTGTTTACCATTTACCAGTCTTGAGGTCTGGCTATTTTTTAAGGAGGCTCTTTAGAAATCCAAGGAGATAATGCGTTTTAGATGGCTTTGCATTTCTGAAATCTCCAACTTGCACAGCTAACTGGCACAAAAGCCCTCCACACCTCTGGATTTTCGCAGCAGCCTAAATGAGAGATGACTCCAGTCGCTGGAAATGCTGGTGGAATACTGAGCAAGCTGTGATTTATTCGGGTTTTCAGTTGATAAATCATGGAAAGTTCTTACACTGGCTTATACTTTTTATACCACAGATGGATTTATTCAGGGAGTTTTCAAAAGGTGAGTGGCAAGCCGAGGCGCTGGTACCAGTGTGGCGCTTCCCGCTACGAACCCGCGCCCGGCAAATGTTTCTAGCCGACGCAATGCTAGCCTCGTTTACAGGGCGGATCAGGAACACGGATGCTGAGCCGAACGTGAGATATTCACCTAAGAATCGCACGAGGATTTTAAAATTGCTCCTCTTCTTCTCCTGTTCATTTGTTTATTTTGCTGTTGGTTCTGGGAGTTGAACCCAGGGCCTTATGGGTAATACTCTCCCCTCCCA
The DNA here is from genome assembly GCF_963383645.1 of Muscardinus avellanarius. Lineage (NCBI taxonomy): Eukaryota > Metazoa > Chordata > Mammalia > Rodentia > Gliridae > Muscardinus > Muscardinus avellanarius. The sequence continues at coordinate 37,260,968 of NC_137794.1, read as the reverse complement.
GAATTACCATCACAAACTTACTTTTCCACTCTGACATTAGGTGGGGAAAAAAGGGGAAAGAAAAGAAAAAGACTTGATTGGAATGTGTTTCACATTTTTTAATGGAACTAAGTTAATGGTCTGTTGGCCTCACCTGTACATATAATACTCGTGGGGCATAGACAGGAAATGCTTCTCAGCTTCACTGGACGGGCTTCCTCCTGAGGCAAGGGAGTGCTCCGACTTCCCTTTCTGTAGGTCATTTCCTTTAGAAAACTTGTAAGTAGACATTTTTCTCTGCCCCTTTGACATATAAATCTTTTACAAGGCCTCTTGCCAATTTTCCCACTCAGGAATGTTTTCTCAAGGGTTTGGGAGTCAACCATTTTTGGTGCTGAGGATTAAACCCAGGGTGTGTTCTACCTCTGAGCTAAACCCCCGGCCCTATTTTGTGTTGAAACAGGGTCTCACTAAGTTGCTGAGGTTGGCCTTGAACCTGCGATCCTTTTGTCTCAACCTCCCAAGTACTGGGATTACAGGCTTTTCCCCCCACGCTTGCCCTGAGAACCATCCGATGCATTCCTCAGCAAGTGAGCACCTTGCCTCCCAGTCTCTAAGGGAAGCAGGAGCCTGACTGGGGCAGGCGCCTTCCTGTAGGCCGAAGGACAGAAGTAGGCAGTGGCACTGACCTCTCATTCCCATCCCCCTCACAGGCCTGACCTCCGCCTGGCTGCCTCACTAGCTTGCATTGGCCTCTGAGCTCGTCAGTGATGTCCCCCCACACCCACGTGAGGCGGCCCACGATGAGCCCCTGGCGCTTCCCTCTCCTGCACCATGTCTTCTCCTACATTCTCTCCTTTTTTGACAATCCTGTTTCTCCAGTTCTTGACCTACCCTGTAAATGAGGCCGGCATGGCAATACCCAACACCAGTGCTGGGTGTTGTCAGAGTTCTGCCCCCAGCGGTCTGTCCCTCGTGCCTGCTCATCACCCTGGGCCATTTCCAGCTGTTGTCTGGTGGCTGCTGGGTCCCCGGTGTGTGCTCTCAGCCCTGGACTCTCTCCTGGCCTCCGGACTCTGCTTCATAGTTAAAGGTCAGTCCACCCTAGTGCCCATTTCCTTAGCATCTGTTTCCCCTCCAACACATTCTCTGGAGTGTTTTTAAGTCCTCGAGGGATCTTATTGCCTTAATTTTTTCATTTAAAGGTTTGAAAATATGAATTAATCTATGTACCGCCCTCCATACCTATTTGTATCTTTTATTAAGTGTTTTCCGAAAAGGTACTATTTTGTGAATAATAAACCAAATATCTTGTAGAACACTTTAAGGACTCTTTGATGCTTACTTTGAAGACTTTTTGAGCTTTCTAAAATTTATTAAAGCTTAACTTTTTTTTCTAGTCAGTGTTGGGGATCAAACTCAGGGCTTTCAAGCATGCTGGGCAAATGCTCTACTAATAAGCCAGAGCCTTCGTCCCTAAAGTCTAACTTTAAAAGACCCTATGTCACAGGGGAGAGAGGGACATTAGGACACCAGTGTGGATGAAGACAGTATGACAGTGTTTTTAAGCAGCCTGGCTTTCAGTGACTTGTCTTCCTCTGCTCCCTCTTCCTTCTATTCTGAGACCCCTTCATCCCTGCTCCTTCCAAAACCACTGTAATTACCTTGAATCTCCCAGCAACCTCTGCTTTGTCCTCCTTGCCCTTTCTGCCCAGGCCGCCACCACCACACACCAGAATCCCGCTCATTATCACTGTCTGCCCACACGTCTGCCCTGACATTCCCGCCTCTGTGGCACTAATTATTCTCTCTGTACTCCGTACTATTACTATTTGCATCCTGATTATAGCACATAAGAGGTTCTATTAGGTATTTTTGTATTTGCTTTGACTTCCCTTCCTAGGCATTTGGCTCTTTGAGGGCAGATTTGTCTTTGGGTCCTGGTGTCTATGATCGTGTCTGACTCATGGCAGATAATCCATAATTGTTCAGTGCAGTGAGAATGAACGGGGACCCAAATTGTGCCTGCGTCATCATTTACTTGTTTATTTTCTGTAACAGTAAAGAGAAGTGCCAAAGGGGGTAAGAGGCTGGATAACTGCTGACTTAAGAAAAATTATCCAACATTTGGAAATAAGGAGAAAAGTTGACTGCTTGACTTCAGTATGTGTTCGAACACTAACCATCCCACCTAGTGGATGGAGACCATCTGTGGGCCAATTTGATCAGCTGTCTGCTTTTGTACAACCTGCAAGTTAAGACCAGCTTTTTACATTTTTAAATGGTTAAATTTTAAATGGTTATATAAGCACTTACATAATACCATCGATTTTGCCTTGGGCTTGCAAGTCTAAAATGTTTACTATCTGGCCCTTGAAGACAAAGTTTGCAGATGTCTAGCAGGCAGTAACTTTGCTTGACTCAGTATCTACTACTGACTGTGGCCCAGACAGCTTACAACTGTAAAGGTAGTGAATCCCTAGAAAATTGTCCAGATACAATGATTGTGCTCTCTGCTTCCTATTTGCTAATCTTCTTTCACCATTCCCTTTTGTTCTTTGACTATATAAAATCTCAGTTTTTCTGGGCATGGTGGTGCACGCTTGTGATCCCGGAACTTGGGAGGCTGAGACAGGAGGATCACAGGTTCACAGCCAGCCTCAGCTACTTAGTGAGGGCCTCCTCAGCTTAGTGAGACCCTGTTTCCAAATAAAGAATGAAACAATAGGGCTGGGGGTGTAGCTTGGAGGTAGAATGACCCTGATTTCAATCCCCAGTACTGCCCCCCCCCAAAAAAAAAAAGCTTAAAAAAAGGTTTCAGTATTCTATTTACACCAGCTTTGTCATCATAATGATTTTCTTATTAATAAGGTAAATAAGTCTTTGGCATATGATCTGTCTTCTGTATGATGATTACAGTTTTCACATTTTGAGGGCGATTCTTTGCATTGGTAAGGAAGGCAGAGTGGATAGGGCAGGTGGTTCTGCCCGCTGAGGGAGCCCTGGAAAGGAGGTGGGTGGCACTGATTTAAGAAGATCCTAAGGGAAACACAAAAGGGTGAGAAATCCCCAAACTCAGCTTGCTGTGTAGTATTTTACCATTTTGCCTGGAAACAGGTTAAAATTGGAGCGTGGCTTGTTCATTTTCCTAAGACAGATTCTTGGGATTCTGTCCCATAGACAGAACTAAACATTTATTCTTGACACAGTATTTCTAGCATTTGCCTTTTTTTCCTCTCTGAAGGTTTCCCATTTAATTCTCTTTCAAGGAGAATTTTCTCAGTAGATTGGGCTAGCATCAGTGAGTTCAAGCAAATGCCCCAAAAATCTAAACCCGACATGAGGAGGTATTCTCTATCTGCTAAAATGACCTTCTGGTGTTACCAGGGACGTTGATTAACAGGCCTCTCTTCTGTAAGTTTGGAAGATGGCATCAGCACATACCTTCCATAGCTGGAAAGACTACACCAATGATAGCCAAGAGTCGTGTAAATTGGAGTTTGAGTCCTTGTTCTCCAGGAACCTGATGTAATTATCTTCATTCAAGGTCCAGGGACCTGAGATCAGCAAGATCATCTGGCTGCACTGGTTGGTTGTACTAAGGGGATGGTTTAATCAGCTTGTCTGCCAATCACCTTGACAGTACACACTTAAATATACCACCCAAAGAAGAACTTGGACCAGCCAGTCACACTGAAAATTCAGAAGCAAAGTGGCTATCATATTGTTGGATATAAAAAGGAAGAAAATGACTGATGATCTTCTGCAATATTTTCCCTTAATTTCTTTTTAAAATTTAGACACTTATTTCTCCTATAATTAAAATAGGGGCCTGGGGAGCTCAGCGATAGAGCACTTGCTTAACATGCATGAGGCCCTGAATTCAATCCCCAACACAAACAACAACAACAACAACCCTCAGTAATGTGTATTTATTTCTATAAACTAATACTGTATAGGATTTTTTTTTTCAGTACTGGGGATTGAACCCAAGGGCATTCTACCTCTGAGCTACATCCCCAGCCCTGTTCCCTCCCTCCCTCCCTCCCTCCTTTCTTTCTTTCTTTCTTTCTTTCTTTCTTTCTTTCTTTCTTTCTTTCTTTCTTTCTTTCTTCTTTCTTTCCTTCTTGTTTCTTTTCTTTTTTTGAGGTATTGGGGATAGAACCCAGAAGCATTCTACCTCTGAGGTATACCCCAGCCCTATTTTTAATTCTTTATTTTAAAACAGGGTCTCACTGAGTTGCAGAGGGCCTCACTAAATATCTGGGGCTGTCCTTGAACTGCGATCCTCCTGTCTCAGCCTCTAAAATGCTGGGATTACAAGCATGCACCACCACAACTGGCTTTTTATTCTTTTTTTTGAAACAGGGTCTCACTAAGTTGTGGAGGGCCTCACTAAGTAGCTAAGGCTGGTAGCAAACCTGCGACCCTCCTGTCTCAGCCTCCAAAGTACTAGGATTGTAAGCACATGCCACCACACCCCGCTGTTTAGGAATGTTGATGCCAGAAACACTTTACTATAAGTGTACAGGTTTTTTAAAAACAATGAACACTGTTCTTTTGCTTGTCTTTGTGGTACTGGGGATTGAATCCAGGGACATTCTATCTTTATTCTATATCCCCAGGCCCTTTCTAAAAAAATTGTTTTCTTTTGAAACAGGGTCTCACTAAGTTGCTAAGAGTTTGCTATATTGTTATGTCTGTGCTCCTCCTGTCTCGGCCTTCCAAGTACTGGGATTACATGTGCTGCCATGTCAAGCAAAGACAAAAAAAAAAAAAAAACAAAAAAAAAAACTCACCCCACAAAAAAAAAAACCCTCAAGAACCCATTGTTTAAATTTCATGTTAAAGAAGTTTTATAAGGTATGTAAATTCATAGAATTAAGAGATTAAGTCTGTTCAGAATCAATTGCGGTGAGTTTGGGGTTTTAGTGCTAGTTTTGCCCTGGATTGAAAGAGGAGGAGGAGGAGGAGGTGTGAAGAACCTCCCGGGGTAGTTGACAAGGTTGCAGGAACCCCAGTGTCCTGCCCCCAGGCCTGGCCCTTCCCACCTGTTGCCAGCCAGCTCTCAGTCCTCACCACCACCAGTCTTCACAGGCCGGCTCCTGGACCAACGCAAAAGGACCAGAATTCTTCACATGAAATCTACTACATTCTCTTTGGTCCAGCAGAAATTTCAAGAGAACTCAGTACTCTTCATTTGGGACCATGCAAAGCCCGAGGAATTTGCATGAAGTCCAGCATTTAAGAAAGTGATCATATTAGGCCGGGTGTGATGGCGCACACTTGTAACCCCAGCATTTGGGAAGCAGAGACAGGAGGATCGAGGTTCACGGACAGCCTCGTCTACTCAGCGAGGCCTTTTGCAACTCAGTGAGACCCTGTTTCAAAATAAAGAGACTAAAAAAATAGGGCTGGGGGTGTAGCTTGGAGGTGCAATGCTCCTGTGTTCCATTCACAGTATTGAAAAAAAAAAAAAAGAAAGAAAGAACGAAAGAAAAAGAAAGTGATCATTAAAAAGTAATTTTGAATGAAAAAGACCTAGCTTTGATCCCAGCATAATTTAAAGATGTTCCTTTTCCCTTTTCTACAACTCCTCTGGGTGGGGACTGACTTTCATATACTTTGTGCTACTTGGTGAAGGGCAGAGAGCTTACTTTTTGGATTAAGCGTGTAGAATATGGTCACAGTTGGACAATGAGCTCTAGTGCCCACTTGCTGCTCACATATGGGAATTTACCTTTTGTTTTTGGTGAAGTAACTAGCCCAGCCCATCTGGCCAGTGCCTATCCCTGTTTCCATCCATCGTTTGTCACTTCTTTTTTTTTTTAATTTTTATTTTTAATTGGTGCACTGTATTCATACATCATAGTGGGATACATACTTTTGTAGACATACATGCACACATTGCCCAGTCAGCCCCCACCCGATCCCCACCCCATTCTCTCCCTATCCCTCCCTCCCATGCTTGGCTTAGTGATTGACATCTAGTATTATAGCAATTTATCAAAAATTAAAAATGATAATCTCACATAACAGTTTCATTTGTCTGATACCAAGCTTTTGATGACTTAAAGATAACATTTCAATATTTCTTTTTGCTTTCTTTCTTACCAGAGAATCTATTTTTTCTATTTTTTAGGTGAAACTATCATATATTTATATATTTATTTTTCAGAAAAAAAATCTATCCTAATATGGAATATGGACTCTAGGTACCCACAACAATCTTGAAAAAGAACAAAGCTAGAAGATGTATATTTTCTGATTTCAAACCTTTATAAAGCTACAATAATTGAAACAGTGTAGTACTATTCTAAAGGCAGATATATAAACCATTGGAGTTAAATAAAAGCCTAGAGCTAAATTCTTCCCTATATTGTCAAGTTATTTTTGACAAGGTTTCCACAAACATTTGGTGGTGGAAATAATAATCTTTTAACTAAATATTGTTGAAACATAATAATTACATGGAAAAGAATAAAGTTGGACCCTTACCTAATCCCATATACAAATATTAACTCAAAATAGATAAAAGACCTAAATATAAATCTTAAGACTATAAACTTTTAGGAGAAAATCTGGGTCATAAAACCTCACAACATTGAAATTGGCAGTGATTTCTTGGTTATGATTTCAATGGCACAGGCAACAGAGGAGTATACAAACTCCCTAAAAAAAAATTGTATATCCAAAGACAATGTAAACAGAGTTAACAGTTACTAATAGAATGGGATAAAATATTTCCAAATGCTATATCTGAAGGTATATGAATATTCCAACTAGAAATCCTAAAAATTAACAACAATAAAGGCAAACAATACCCTTTAGAGATAGGTAAAAGACTAACATAAATAATGAATCTCCACAGATAACCAATCTTAGTTGTCTGTTGGATGGAAAATCTTGTTTCTCTAGTTCTGATGTGTGTTACCTATTTCTTCTTTGTAGTTAATCTCTTTGAGTATTTTCTCTAGTGCTGGTTTTGAAGACATAAATTCCTTCAGTTTCTGTTTGTCATGGAAGCTTCTTATTTCTCCATCTAATTTGATAGAAAGTTTTGCTGGGTAGGAAATTTTTGGCTGGAAGTTGTTTTCTTTCAAAATTGGGAATATGTTACTCCAAGCCCTTCTGGCTCTCATAACTTGGTTTGGGAAGTCTGAAGTGATTCTAATTGGTTTGCCTCTGAATGTCACTTGGCCCTTTGCTTTTGTTGCCTTTAAGATTCTCTGCTTGGCTTCCACATTGGTCATTTTGACAATTATGTGGCGTGGGGATCCTCTTCTCTGATCCTGTCTAAAGGGAGTTCTATAAGTTTCCTGGATCTGCGTATCGACCTCTTGCTCTATGTCTGGAAAATTTTCTGCTATTACTTCCTTGAAGAGATTGTTGATCCCTTTGGTTTAACTTTCTTTTCCCTCCTCTATTCCAATTATTCTTAGGTTAGCTCTCTTAAAATGGGCCCATATTTCTTCAATATCAGATTCCTGCTGTCGGATATTTTTTTCTAGATTAGAAACTATGCGTTCATTTTTGGAATGATCATCTTCTAAGAGCGAGATTCTGTTCTCCATGTGTTCTAATTGGTTGTTTGTGCTTTGAATTGAGGCCTTTACTTCATTAATTGCATCCTTTATCTCCTTTTGGCTCTCTCTGAGTTCTTTTCGAAGCACCTCTATTATTTCTGCAGTTATTTTCCTGATTTGATCTTCTAGAAATCTCTGATTTTCTGTTTTATCGGGTTCTGATGTTGTGGGGTTGTGAGCATTCATTGCTCCAGTATTATTCCTCTTTCCCATGATTTCGGAAGTTTGTGCCTTTTCTGGGTTCTTCCCTGGGTCACTATGACTTCGCTTAAGGTGCTCTGGATCTCGAGTCAGTAGTATCTCAGACCCCACTACTCCTTTACTGGGTTGTATCACAGAGTCTCCGACCCAGAGAGTCGATAGAGGCTGCTTTAGACTGTGGGGGGTGCCAGGTTGCACGTTCTCCTATGGTGTGATATCACTGCCACCGCCCCTCTCCCACTGGGTCAAGTCCCAGTGAGTACAGTACTGAGATTTCTCCACTGTGGCCCGCAATTTGACTCACTGTTCTTGAGTACGCAGATGTAGCTGTACTGAATTTGGTGAATTCGGTGCTACTGCCACCGGTGGCAATATGGCGCCGCTGCTACGCCCTCGGCTGTGGGGCTGGCGTTTTTTTTCTTGGTTTTGATTTCCACTCTGAATCCCTGCAGCGTGTGCTGAGCTCAGCCACTGGGAGCTTTAGATGCCCTCTGCGCCGAGAAATCCCGCCTGGCTGTTCCGCAGCGGCTCACCTCGGCTTGCTGTGGCCGTCCCGTGAATTCGCCGGTGCCCCCGGCAGTATGGCGCTGCTGCCGCGTCCTCAGGCGTGAAGCCGCGTCCTCGGGCGTGAGGATCTCCTCTGTGGCTCTGTTCTCAGTCCGCTTTCTCTCTGGAGCCTGGTGATTTTTTTTTTGTTTCTCTGGTGATGTTGTTTTCTGGCTTTGAAAGGCGCTGATTTTGTGGTAATGGAGATTTTTTTGTTAGCGGGGCTCTTAAGCCCCGCTTTTCTCGGTCGCCATCTTCCTGGCCGTTTGTCACTTCTTGTTCCTCTTCTTCCTTCCCACTCATTGTTGACCAGAAAGAAAACATTTGGGTACAGTTTCTCATGGTAGCTTCTCCCCTACGTATGACATAGTATATATTAAAGCCTTTTGGCATATTGGGTTTATACATTCTGATTTATAAAGATGAATTCATAGCGTTCATTATTTTTTGCTTTCATAGAATGATATTTAATTTTTATTTATTTATTTTTTTGTGGGAGTGATGGAACCCAGGAGCATTCTACCTCCAAGCTATACCCCCAGACCTTTTATTTTTTATTTTGAAACAGGTCTCACTAAGTTTCTGAGAGTCTCACTAAGTTGCTGAGCCTGGCCAGGAGCCTCCCATCCTCCTGTCTAAGCCTTCCAAGACCTGGGATTGTAGGCATGTGCCACACCTGGCTCCATATTTGACTTTCTAATTCTGTTGTCCTCAAACCTTTTGGTTGAAGCATTGCCCATGTCCTAACTGACTCACCACACCCATTTCTTGGAGGACTTCTTACTTTCAACCATTCATTTTTCATTCATTCATTATTATATAATTTTTCCATGTATTACAAATTAGGTTTTAGTCAGGAATAGAGCATTGGTTATGGTTTCACTGAAAAGCTGAGTGTAACATGTTAGTGGTTTTGCAAAGTTTCTTCCTTACAGATACTATGTACCAGTATTGGGAAATGACTTTAAAATGTATGAATGTACCAGTATTGGGAAATGGTTTCAAAATGTGAAAATAACGTCCATAGTAGGAAGCCAGTAGCTTCAGGGAAAAGGCTGCAGAGTTCCAGACACCAAAGGCAATTAGCAAGAGAATAGAGGAAGCCCAGAAGCTCAGGGTCTTTTACATTTCTTTTAAAGATAAACAAAAACATGTGGGGGATGCTATGAGCCTCCAAGAGACCCCAGACTCTGATAATCAACTAATACCTTTTGGGGTTTAACCAACAACTTGGGGTCTGTGCCTGAGACAGGGCAGGTCTACAGGAAGGAATCCCCACATCAAAAGACCTGCCCTAGAGAAAGGGCAGATCTTGTCTGGTCAGAAGATTATTGATATAAAATGTCCTGGGTCCAGGAACCTCCCGTGACTTCAAGTCACCCCCCCCCATACTACCTCTGGTATAGGGCTTTATTAACTCTGTACTATCTTTCTATCTTTGTAATCATAAAAATTGCTTATGCTTACAGAGTTCAGGCTAGTGTTTTCTATACCTAGCTCAGAACAAGAACCCGTGACTACATCTCTCACTGTTACAGTTCCGGGAGCCCAACCGGGTCCCCGGAATACTTCCACCACCGGAACAGTTCACAACCATAACATACTTGGAGGGGTCATTCATTCAATATATGTTCAGATTCACTGCCACACCTGGCATTAGCATGTGTACTTCTCTATCTGAGCTGATCAGGCTCAGGGTTGAGCTACCTCTGAAAAGCAGGCAGGTGCTTTCCCAGCATGCTCTGTCTTTCCCAATATTATATGTACTTACATATTTCCCATAAGTATATATTGTGTGTGTGCCCTAAGGAACATGTGCCACCTTGGGTAGTCTGGAGACATTCTTAGGTAGTTCAGCAAAAATTTGGCTCCAGCAGGTACTGAAACGGGTGTTAGCACTATCCATTTCTATTGGCTAATTAGAGGAAAGGCTACATAATAGTGAAAATAATTTCAGCTTCAAATCCTACAGAAATACCTTGTCAAGATACTCTTATTGTTCTTGCTGTAGCTTGCAAATTGATGGTCAAGTTAATTAGGACAGTGTTGCAATAACTACTTACCTTTATTAGGCAACTGCAACGTATTAAACACTGTGCTGAAGATTATATTATTATTATTATTTTTGTGTGTGTGTGTGGTGCTGGATATTGAACCCAGGAGTGTTCTACCTCTGAGTTACACCTCCAGTCTCATTTTATTTTTTCTGAATCAGGGTCTTGCTAAATTGGTGAGGACCTGGCTAAGTTGCTAAGGCTGGCCTCCAGCCTGCGATTCTCCCTAGTCTCCCAAATACTGGGACAATATGTGTACCACCACACCCCAGCTAGATTATAAGTATTCTTTTGGCTCATCCTCAAAACCATTGTGATCTCCATTTTCCAGCTGTGGGACTTGGGTGCTGCTCTAGGCACACAGGATTCATCACATCCAGGACTGTGGACTCCAAAAGGCTATTGCTATACAGAGCTTCCCTCCAAAGTCATCAATGTCCCTAAACAACCTTGGCAAAGTGCTACAAACTTTCTTCCCTCTTCCTGAGCCTCTTCTTCATCTTCTTTTTATTTTGTACTGGGGATTGAACACAGGGGCTTTCTACCTTTGAGCTCTACCACCAGCACTTTTTATTTTTAATTAATTAATTAATTAATTTTTTTGTGTGTGGTACTGAGGGTGTAACCCAGAGGCTTTCTACCTCTGGGTTATACTCCCAGACCTATTTTATATTTTATTTGGTAACAGGGTCTCACCAAGTTTCTGAGAGCCTCACTAAGTAGCTCAGGCTGGCTTTGAACCTGTGCGATCCTCCTGTCTCAGCTTCCCAAAGGCTGGGATTACAAGTGTGCACCACCATGCCCGGCTTTATTTTTATTTTGAAACAGGGTCTTGCTGAGGTTAGTCTCGAGCCTGCAATCCTCCTGTCTCGGCCTGCCAAGTACTGGGATTATGTGCCACCACACCTGGCAGACTTCTTAAGTGGTACCTACATCGAGAAACCTGATCATGCAGGCACACACGCTGGCTCTCCACTGTCCCGCTTGGCTCCTGGCTTGTCAATCATCTGTTAATGGATGGGCCCCTAAGTAAACTGCGGGCTTTCTTGGGGAAGAGGGAAAGGGGTTTGGGCTCCACTTCCCTTGTTTTTCCCTGTCTACAATCTATATATATTTATACATATTTCGGTACCAGGGATAGAACCTAGGGGCATTCTACCCCTGAGCCACACCCCCAGCCTTATTTTTTAGTCTTTTCATTTTTGAAACAGGGTCTCAATGAGTTGCAAAGGGCCTCACTAAGTAGCTGAGGCTGTCTGCAAACCGCCATCCTCTGCTCTCTTGCCTCCCGAATGCTGGGATTACAAGGGTGCGCCTACTTTCTGCTCTCTTTATCAAGCAACAGGAAGGCTAGTCTCCTGACCTCTCTAGTTGGCAGGGACGCCCTGATTCCTCCTTCTAAGTTCTACCCTAGTTTTCAGGGAGAAGAGGCAGCCTCTCTGGCATTTAGGTGGTCTTTGATTTCTGAGGGGGTCCAGAGGGCTTACTTAGCTGCTGCTGTTTGGAGGTAACTATCTCAGGCTGGGTGCCTGAGGGTGTTCTGTCTTTTTAATGATCCTGTTTACTAGGGTACTCAGGCAATTTTCTTGGAGTTTCTCAAAACCCTGCTCAGTCAGAGATAAATGTTTCCTACTGAGCTTTTTGGCTCAAATTCTTGCCCAAGGCCTTTTCCCTCTGCCTTCATTGTTAGTCCATGGAGCACCAGACAAGGTGTTAAAAGATTCACTCCACTAATTCATAGCCAATTAGGATGCTTTGTTTTGAACTTGCCTGGAAGGTGGCTTTGGCAGTTTGTCTGCAGCCCGCCCCTCTTGCACTCCAGGGAATTAAAAAACTTCCTTCAGTGGGGGAGAAAACAGAATTTTGAAACTAATGGGGAAAACAGGCACAGCTGGCTACAATGGTATATGCACTCTCCTTCACCTTCGGAACAAATGCTGGCTTTCTGTTACATAACTTTTGGCTGAGCTCTCTATCTCTAAGAGTGGTCGCCACGTCTAACTCTTGTTTTATTCGACACAAGGTTTAGGGGATGCAGTTGAGAAGGGAAATCATTTTCTTCTTCCCTTTGGTAATAACAAAGTCCTGCAAGATGTTCTGAAGAGAACATCGGTCGGAGAGTTTACTGTGACTGGAAGTTTCTGAGGTAGGACTCACAGGTTGTTGTAGTTCACCAAGAAAGTATTTTTGACTTAGAGCATGGCTGTAACTACACTAACAGAACAACAAAAATAAGTTCTCATGCAAAGCAAAAGCGTATTTTTTTTTGTCTTTTTTTTTTTTTTTGAGTATTGGGTATTGGACCCAGGGGCATTCTACCTTTGAGCTACATCCCCTGGTTCGTTCATTCGTTTGTTCGTTCCTTCCTTCCTTCTTCCTTCCTTTCTTCCTCCCTCCCTTCTATCCTTCTTCCTTCCTTCCTTCCTTCCTTCCTTCCTTCCTTTTTAATTTTGAAATAGGGTTTCCCTAAGTTGCTGAGGGTCTCAGCTAAGTTGTTGAAGATGGCCTTGGACCTGTGATCTTCCAGTCTTAGACTCCCAAATACCGGGATTATAGGTGTGCACCCTGTGCCTGGTGTTAGAGTGATGTTAGAGTCTTGAGAGCCCCCCTCCCCCGCATAGAACTAAAAACTGTTACCCTCTATCTGCAAGGGACATCTGGTTTTACAACCCCGCCTGGATGCAGGCATGGGTGACTAGGCACGTACCCTGTACTTGTTTTCCTCAAAACTTACCTTCTTTAACTCACTTTGGAGATCCCTCGGATTCGAAAGATTGCCACGCCGGAGAGCACTGCCTACATGACTAGGAGGGGCAGCGTGCTGCCCCCCCCCCCCCCACCGCGGGAGGGGTCGCTTCTTGGCGGGCTATGACGTGGGGACTGACCTTCAAACTTATTTGCTGTAACTCACTTTTGGAATGTGCTTCTCTTTAAAATCATTGGCTGTGAATATCGCGCGCAGCCCTGGGAGGGCTATAAAAGGTGCAGCCGGGAAGCGCTCAGGTCTTGCTTGACTCACCGGACCTGTGTGCCTGTGTGAGAGGCTCCCTGGCTAGCCAGTTTTTTTTTTTTTTTTTTTTTTTTTTTTTTAATAAACTCTACTTGCGATTTGCATTCCCTGACGGGTCCTCTGTTATTTTAAGGTGGGGCGCCCCCCACCCCGGATTCCAACACTGGCTATAGCTTTTGTTCTGAAAGGAAATTAAAGCTGTGGGATTGTGAAGTAAGAGGTGTACTTGTATATTTTGCTTTTGGACAAAGTGGGAAAACTTTAATCTTCTCGTCTTAGGACCCTCTTTTTCTAATAACACGATCCAAAAGGTTGTTCTATCAAGTGTAATTTAAACTTAATTTTTGTGGTTTGATGATTCAAGAGCATGCTCAGAACAAAACAACATGAACAACAACACTCTCCATAACTTTCTTCATTGGTGTGGGCACTATGAGGTCTGACTATGGAGCAGACTGAGAACAAAGGACTCCAGGGATGGCTGGAAAGTAAAGAGGATGCCTCCAACCATCCCCGCCCCAGCCCCACACACTCACCTGTTCTGGCCCTGTGTCAAGCCGGCCAATCGGAGGAATACATGGCTGCTCTCCCACCTGTTCTAACCCCATAAAACTCTGAAATAGGGTCTCCTAGGGTGTAAGGAAGCAGGCTTCTGACTCTGTGGGCTTTACCCCCATCCCCTCACCAGTTTCCTCCTTCCAGGTTTTATGACAGAATACAGTCTGTTCCTGCTGTCCAGCTGTGCTCTCTCTGCCCCCATACTTCCCGACGGTCAGACTCTACCTGGTTCAATGTCGAGGGAGTAGCTGTCTATGTCCAGATCAAGCTGCTGGGCTGCAGTAGAACGGAAATCCTCCAGGACCCCGCGCACCGCCTCGGCCAGGTTGTACGGCACGGACTTAGCAAAGCGCATTTTGCTATTCACGATCACACTCCCATTTCTAAAGTCAAGTATTTCAAGTTGCTTAAATCCTGTGAGATTGGACTGTAGATATGGAACCAGCTGCGAAATAAAAGATGGTGTACTCTTAACTGGGTTCGTAAATGTCCAGTTGCTACTAATTCCTTTCATACACGCTTCTCATTATCTGAAGCATTCCGGTTCCTTTTTATTGTTTTTATTTTTGTTTTTGGATTTAATGTGAGACCAGACCATCACTACTTAATGATGGTTTTGCAGCATTATATCCCATATTCCCACCTTTTATGTGTGTATTGAGATGGATGGGTAGTGATTTCTTCCTGATGAATTTGAGAACAGATGATTTTTTAAAAAATCCAAGCCAATGCTAGCAACAAAGCTTGCATACCAGGCTTAGTTATTTTTTTAAAAAAAGTGATTGAAAACATGTTCCAAACTGAGCTGAGGAGCAGACTGACCTATGTCTGTGTAAATGGGACAGACATTTGGAAGCGACCAGTTTGAAATGACCTATTGCAATCAACAGCTTAAACATCAATGTGTCTGTCTATGCGGGAAATGGTTGATGGCTGGACCAAATGCGGTGCAGGGGAATAGCAGGGAACTGGCGCTCAGACAGCCCTGGAACTGTCCCTAACTGGCAGAGTGACCTTCATCAAGCCATGCCACCCCCCGTACTATCTTTCAGTGCCCTTATCTGAATTGTGAGGGAGAACAAAAAGGGGTATCTGGGGACCTGTTCTCCCAATTACAAGTTAATAACCACAGAAGCATGCCCTAGGGCCACGTGCTGCAAGTCCCCACACTTGCCTCCTGTGAGCCATCGCCACCTTTGAGACAAGTTTTAGAAATGCTTGAAACTCAACAATGTTTGCCTTGTTCCTGGCCTCAAAAGGGAAGCCCTGACTCAGGAATTGCACCTCCAGACCCCGGCCCACACAGGTGCCTCTAGAGCCGGCCCAGACCCATTCTTTCTAGTTCTTTCTATCCCCTGCCCTAGCCAAACCTGAATTTTGACTTTGACTTTGGCCTACAAGGTATCTCCCTCACCAGGTTATTGTGAAAATAAAATGAAATAAAGTTTTGTACACAGTTCAGAACTTCTTTTCAATTTACTCTGCCCTGGTTTCTCCAAGTTAATTTGACCAAACACATTCCTTGCCTGTTAGCATTGTTTTGTTGATTGTATAACTTACTTTAATTGGCCTTCACTCTGTAGAGGTATCACATAGTTCAGGAGTTCTTCTTCTATACATATTTCTGACTTTACTTTTAAAGTGAAATAAATGTGATTTTGGGGGTGTTTATTATCAAAGAGGTGTCATTATGGCCACCTTCTTGCTTCTGTTTTAGGGATCAGGTATAATAAGTTATTTAGTCATTTTTGGCTTTTACAAAAGCGTAAGGGACCTAAAAAATGAACCCAACACCTGAACTCCCTGCCATTTTGTGCAGCCAGCACAGTTTGTATCTTCATCAGATTGCTCCAGCTTTGGAAGAGTTTGGCCATAACACTTATAGATTCCAAGTTTAGCACTTGAGTGGTTATATATTATTCCTGGATAGAATAATTTAGAAAGAACTGTAATAAAGAGGAGATTTTTTTTTTTTTTTGGTGGTACTGGGGTGAAACCCAGGGGCTCTTCCACCTCCGGGCTACACTCCCAGACCTATTTATTTATTTATTTATTGCACACCAGGCTTAGTTTTTTTTTTTTTTTTTGGTGGTACTGGGGTTTCTGGAAGCCCTTCTAACTCCGGGCTACACTCCCAGACCTATTTTTACATTTTTATTTGGAAACAGGGTCTCCTAAGCCAGCGCGCGCGGCTGGCTTCGAACCTGCGCGATCCTCCTGTTTTCTGCCTCCCAAGCGCGGGGATTACAAGCGTGAGCCACCACGCCCGGCCCAGGCTTAGTTATTTAAAAAAAAGTGATTGAAAACATGTTCCAAACTGAGCTGAGGAGCTGACTGACCTATGTCTGGGTACTGGGGTTCCTGGAGACCCTTCTATCTCCGGGCTACACTCCCAGACCTATTTTATATTTTTTTTATTTAGAAACAGGGTCTCTTAAGCCAGCGATGCTGGCTTTGAACCAGCACGATCCTCCTGTCTCCGCCTCCCAAGTGCAGGGATTACAAGCGTGCGCCACCACGCCCGGCCTCCCAGACCTATTTTATACTGTATTTGGAAACAGGGTCTCACTAAGTTGCTGAGCACCTCACTAAGTAGCTGAGGCTGGCTTTGAACCTGTGCGATCCTCCTGTCTAACCTCCCAAGCGCTGACATTACAAGCGTGAGCCACCACGCCCGGCTAAGAGGCAATTTTAAGAGTAAAATTGTTCTCATTAGCTGGTTGGCAGTGTCTTCCCTGAATGTCCACCGCTGGACTTATTTCCTTGATTGGATCCAAATCCATCTCAAAACTCCTGCTGAATGCCTTTAGCATTGTTTTGTTCTCTAGAAGGGATTATCTGTCTTTACTAGTATACAGATGACTGTTTTTTCACCCAAATCTATTCTATTTTTTAAAAAATTTTCAATGTAAGGATTTACTATTATACTTTTCATGGTGCAATTATATGTCACAGTGACATTCAAAGTGACACGAACATATGCACCTAGATAGCCCTTGGCCATTTTCCGATTCTTGATGGGAATAAAGCTGGCTCATTAGAGACCACATTTTAGTCTCTCTTGCCCCCAAGATGTGGTCATGTGACTAGTTCTCAGGCTTCTCTCTTCTAGCCTGCACTACACAAGCAATGCTCATACTATAACCAGTGACCAGACTATAAAATGACAAAAAATGACAACAAAAAATAAAGAAGAGAAGCACGGAGGGTTGAGAATCGCAAGCAGCGCCACTCACCAGCTGCGTGAACCGTTGCTCCAGAGCTTGGTACTCCAGAGAGCTCTTGTTGAACAGGTCACTGGAGAAGGGCATGTTAGCAACACGCAGGCTGAAGAACACTACCAGTTCCTGGCCCTTGGTGGCAATGGTCATAGAGCTAGTGGTGATGTAAGCTGGGATGGGAGTGGTGCTCTTTGAAAAATGATCCAGAGTGGAGATATATCCACTTACTGCTGGTACCTCTGACAAGGCAGGAGCTTTGGACACATCCCTTCCATCAAGGTCCCTGATCGTCTCCTGGCTGCCTGTACTCAATCCGCTGTTATCTGAAGATGCAGGTGAATGTGCAACTACCAGAGCCGATTGGCTGATGGTAGAATATTCGTCGGTGGGGGTCGTGGCCTCTGGGACTGGCACTATCTGGCCAGTGGACATTATGTCTGTGGTGCTTTGATCAGTCAGAGAGAAGACACTTGATGCAACTGAGGAAGGTAGAATATCCAATAAGGAGGTAGAGGCCATCGCAGGTGGAGACCAAGAAGTGTCTGGGAAGGAAAATCCTGAGACCAATTTCAAATGTCCATGTATTTCCCAAAGAAGAAAAAAAAATGGGGAAAAATGTAAAGTTAGGTTTAAACTTAAAAAAAATGATTTTTGCATTGATCACTTCAGTGATTATATACATATATATCATGAAGATTAAGCCCAGGTGCAGTCTACCTCCAGACAACATCCCCAACCCCTCACCCCCTTTTTTTTTTTTTTTTTGGTGGTACTGGGGTTCCTGGAAGCCCTTCTACCTCCGGGCTACACTCCCAGACCTATTTTTTACATTTTCATTTTGGAAACAGGGTCTCCTAAACCAGCGCACGCGGCTGGCTTCGAACCTGCGCGATCCTCCTGTCTCTGCCTCCCAAGCGCGGGGATTACAAGCGTGCGCCACCACGCCCGGCATCCCCTCACCCCTTTTTAAAAAGGGTCTTGCTAAGTTATGCATTGGCCTTGAACCTTTGATCCTCCTGTCTCAGCCTACTAAGTACTGGGGTTATCGACATGTACCACCACACTCACCCAGTGAGCATATTTTTTAAAAAAGAGAAGTTGGCATAGGAAGGCAGGCTGGGCTGCATCTAAACACAGGGGGAACAAAGTATGGATCATGTATTCATTTCATTCAGGCCCAATACTTCTAAAAATATGAGACTAAAAGAGTACCAGGTATCTAGAATTTCTGGAATTACTGCCCAGTCAGAGAGGACACGTGTGATCAGTTAATATAAACTAAGTTACCACTGGAATAGATTTAGATCCCAGCTGATCTGGACTAGAGTCAAACCCCACAGCCTCATCTGGAACTTCCAGACAACCAGCCGCACAGTTTGGCCCCAAATTTTTGTTTATCTTCCAGTAATGCAAACCTACATTTGGTGCAACTGAATTTTTGATTCAGTCATCATGTTTTGGTAGTTTGGTCACTTTACATTGTGTTTTCTCAAAACTGGGGAATCTGATTGAATACCTTGCCAATTTGCAAAACCATAATAAGAGTGTGGAGATGTGAAGGCCACATATAATTTGAACTTTATATTGTGACCGCACAACTTGCTAAATATTTGATAATATTGAAAACCCTTGTCAGTGTTACATACAGTATTATATCCTGATCACTTCCACCATCACTTTGCATTCCTTTGAGTAAACACACATTGAATTACTAAAGTCCACTCCATTTTTGGTACAAAATTAAAACCAATAAGCATTTATGAACTTAGAAAGTGATTATATGCAACTGTCAAATAAAGAGATTAATGGATTTTTAAAATATTCCAAATAATCCTAAATCAGAGCCACTGATGATATTTAATGTATTAGATGAGCAAAACAGGAGCTTTCTGTGATGACTTTAGTGGCATTCGGGAAATATGTGGAGAGCTCTGTTGAAATCCAAATGCCGCATTTGATGAATGGACTGTCTGGATGGAGATATCATCTTTGGACTCACAGTCAGCTAATTCGCTACAGTGCAATCACCAAAACTGAAGCTCCAAGTGATAAACAGCTCTGAAAGGTAGAATCATATTAGTTTTATTACTTTCTGAAAATGAAACTGGGCTATTGGTGAGTTATGCCCAGGTTTCAGAGAAGCACCCTTTTTTCTCACCTAGGTGGAAGATACCTAGGTGTGTCTATCCATAATTCACTCAACTGTCAGAAGTAAAATTTCCTAGCACCCAAGATACCTGTGTATATAGAATTTCATTCAAATCTCCACTGCTGTGGACTGAATGTTTATGTGCTGGTCACATTTCTACGGTAAAGCTCTAATCCTCAACATGATGGTATTTGGCAATGGGCCTTTGGGAGGTAATTAGATCCTGAGAGTAGAGTCCTTGTGATGGGGATTGGGATTAATGCCCCGGTAAGAAGAGACATGATCTCTCTTTTTGCCATGTGAGGATATAGCAAGAAGGTAACCAGGTACAACTCAGGAGAAGAGCTCTCATCAGGAGCCATATCTGCCAGCACCTTGATCTTGGGCTTCCAGAATACCCGACCCATGAGAAATAAATTTCCGTTGTTTCATCTACCCAGTATGTGGTGTTTTATTGTGGCAGCTTGAGCTAACCAAGATACCCAACGAAGAATCTGGGATCAGTAAACTGAATGGCTTCCAGTGCTATATGTGGTCCAGGTTCCCTTGCACCATGGTAAATGCATTTGAACCCGTGTTTCTGTGATGTGATCTCTGGGCTCCTCCAGATGATGAGGGCTGGGGAAATCAGAGGGTTGAAGTCTTTCTTCTGCTCCTTGACAGCATCTTATTACTCACACCTTTCCCACAGACTAACCAGCTGAAAAGAGGCTTATTTACCTAAAATGAAGGAGTAAGCCAAGAAAGAGGAAGAAATGGGGTACTTAAAGAGTTGGGGAAAGCTCCAGGAAGCTGGTGAAGAATCTCTCAGGAGATTAGGTCCCAGGTATAAAAGGAAACCAATTAACAGTGGATTTGTCCCAAGAGACAGGTACATGAAATGTTTGAATCATCCATGTCCAAACCTTGTACCAATTGAAAAAATATTTTCCAGCTTTATTAAGAGACAGAAAGGATCAGGGAATTCAAGTCAGGAGAAAGGCAAGGGTGTTCCATGGGCAAAGCAAAGGGAAGGTCCAGTGACAGCTCCAGAGGCCAAGAGCACCAGGCCAGGGAGAAAGAGAAGGAGGCTTGTGAAAACCGGATGTGGATGATTATACTGGGAACTGCAGTGGAAAGCTTGGAAAGAGCTATCAGTCAGTACAAAGAAAACTGAGCAAATAAAAAGAAAACATTAACTCCAGGAAACCAGAAAGGAAACTGGACAAACAGATAACTTTTAAATATATAATCTGAATGTCAAATATCAATTTAATAATAATTATAATATCACTATACTGGGAAGATGGGGGGGAGGCCAAAGGGATGGTATTATAAGAATCATTATCTGCAATAGTAGAAAGTTGAAATGCTATATAAGTTGTTTTTTTTTAAAGAATAATATGGGAAGAATAAATGCCAGCTGAATTCAAAGGGACATAGTGGGGCTGACACAGGACAAAGAGCAAAGGCACTCCTGGGCCTTAACTCCCAGAAGCATTCCCAGGACCCTTCACCACATGAGGCCATGGTTAATAGTTGGGGCAAACAGACTAACCACATGCTTGGGAGGAAAGTCTGGACCCAGATCCCCAAACCTATCCGCTTGCCCTGACCTTTTTCAGAAAAAAAATTACTTAGGAGCCTCTGGGTGCTTCCACTATCCCTTTAGTTTTATTCAATGCTTCTATCCTACCCCACACCAGTTGCACTCGAAGCTATTACCATCCCCCTGGATCTATCCAGCGGAACCCTTCCTCTGGGGCAGGACCATCAACTTTGGAAGTCTATGACTCAGGATGCTTTGGGGAACAAGTGCTTTTAAAGCCATGAACACATTCCTGAGGAGGCCACCCACACGCCCAGGTCGTGTTCACACTCAGGAAGGACCACGAGAAGGACTCATCTCTGCTCAACACTCAAGCTTCTGCAAAAGCAGAAAATGAAGCCTGTGGTGTGTGTGTGTGTGTGTGTGTGTGTGTGTGTGTGTGTGTGTGTGTGCGCGCACGCATGTGTGTCTCCTTTATGGTTATAGGGTTTCTTTTTGGGGTGATGAGAGATTTCTGAAATTAGAGGTAAGATTGTACAACACTGTGAATACACTAAAAACCCACTGAACTGGCTACTTGAATGGTGGATAAAATGGTAAATTTATGTTATATGAATTTATCTCAAGGAAAAAAATGTGATGCAGTGTACTTGGGCTCCCTGAATGACAATATCTTGCAAAATGATATAGTCCAATAGCTGCCAGACTGTTGACACGGATGGCCTAGATACAGAACATTCCCATCATGTTCCCTGTTTATAGTCCCCCACTTCTCCTCCATTGTATTCTCCCTTTAACATCTGGCAAACACTAATCTGCTTTCCATTTATATAATTTTGTCATTTCAAAAATGTTATACACACTGAATAAATACTACTCTATATAACTTTCTGGAATTGTCTTTTCTCACTCAGCATAAACCTCTGAAGGCCCATCCAAATTGTTATGTGTATCAATAATTTGTTCTTTTTTATTGTTGGACAGTATTATGTGATATGGATGAACCACAGATGGTTTAGCCGTTTACCCACTGAAGGACATCTGGGTTGTTTCTAGTTTTTGGCTATTATGAACATTCATGTATGGGTTTTTATGTGAGCACACGTTTTATTTTTCTGCAGCAAATGTCTAGAAATATAATAGCTTCCATAGTAGTTGTGTATTTAATTTTTTGAGAAACAGTTAATCTATTTTTCAGAGGGTTTGTACCAAGTTTTACAATTCTGCCAGCAATGTATAAATGATCCAGTTTTTCCAGTACTTGGTGCTGTCAACATTGCTTATTTTTGTCATTCTGATAGACGCACAGTGCTATCTCATTGTGGTTTTAATTTGCACTTCGCTAATAAATAATGATGTGAAACTACCTTTTCATGTGCTTATGTGCTTATATATTACTTGGAAAAATCTCTCCCTCTCTTTTTGTTTTGCATTTGGGATTGAACCCAGAGGTACTCTACCTCTGAGCTACACTCTCAGTCCTGTTTTATTATTTTTATTTTGAAACAAGTTCTCACTAAGTTTTTGAGGGCCTAAGTTACTTAGGATGGCTTCAAACCTGTGATCCTCCCTTCTCAGCCTCCCCTGTACTAGGATTACAGGAAAGCCCCACCATGCCCAGCTTCTTCTTGTCTTTTTATTTTTTTCTAGTTGTCTAATTGGATTTTTAAACTACTGCATTTTGAGAGTTTTTATACATTCTAGTACTTGTTCTTTGTCAGATGTGGGATTCACAAGTATTTTCTCCCAGTATGTATTTTTTTCCCTTATTCTCTCAACAGTATGTTTTTCTGAATTCTTATTTCTCCAAGTGCCTTTTCAGTTTAGGGAATATGGTAAAAAATGAAACTCCGGAGGCCACTATCACGTCATTCCCAAGGTCCTCAGGGCCCGAGTTGGAGCTGGCCTTTCCTCTCCACCTTTTAGTGTTCTCGTGTTTGCTTTCTATATAATGTTCATGATATGTAATTGTATTTAGCAGAAGGGAAAGGGAAAAAAAAAGTACATTTATTTATCTTCCTGGGAAATGGAAACCTCCTTTGCCTTGTTTTGTGTGTGTGTGTGTGTGTGTGTGTGTGTGTGTGTGTGGTACTAGGGATTGAACCCAGTGGCATTCTACTTCAGAGCTACACACCCAACCCGTTTCATTTTGAAACAGTCTTAGGGGCTAAATGAGTGATGTATGCACGCATGGCTTTACAATCCGGTACCTCAGAATGATGTATAATTACAATGCACCAATAATTAAAAAAATAAATAAATAAACTAAAACAGGGTCTTGTTAGGTTGCTGACGGTCTCACTAAGTTGCTGAGGCGGGCCTTGGCCTGAAAACTTTCTGTCTCAGCCTCCCTGATACAGATGTGCACCAATGCCCAGCACCCTATTTGACTTTTAAAAGGATTTCCTTATTTTTATTTATTCAAAATAATTAAAATGGGATAAAAATGACTGAAGAAAGCCAGACAAATACTGACAAGCTTACTGAGAGGAAACAATTATAAAATAGAAAAAGAACAAAGAAACAGATCATAGAAAAGATCAGAAATGCAGAAGACAAATGAGAGGCAATATCTATATAATTTGTGTTCTTAAATAAGAAAACAACCGAACAATGGATCAGAAAAATCCCTCCTAGCTATGGCAGAAGAAACAGATTTTTCCAATATATGAAAACAAATAACTCGAATTTAGAAGTTCAGATTATAGAAAATGAGTCCAAGTGGAATCGGTCATGGAAAGATCCAGCCCTTGCTACTGTCTGCATGCTGTGTCTTCCTAGAATTCATACACTGACATCCTAACCCACAAGATGACTGTATTAGAGTGGGGCTGTTGGCAGGTGGTCAGCCCCTCTGATTTCAATTAATGTTCTTAAAAAAGAGAGCTAGCTAGTCCTTCTGACATGTTCAGGTGCAGAGAGAAGGTGCTGATGAAGAGGAGGAATGGGTCCTCATTCAACCCTAACCTGTTGGTTCCTTGTCTTAGAACTCTGAACCGCCAGAACTGTGAGAAATGCAGCCGGATGGACTGGAGACACATATCAAGAAAGAAATTATCAGTGGAGTGTGCCCACCTGTGATCCCAGTACTTGGGAAGTGGGATGGCAGGTTGGAGGCCAGCCTCAGCAACTTAGTGAGACCCTCAACAATTTAGTGAGACCCTGTTTTACAACAAAATGAAACAAAACAAAAGGTGGGGGTACACCTTATATATATAGTATGCTCCTGGGTTCAATCTTCAGTACCAAAAAATCCCCCCCAGAACACAAAACAAAAAGCCAAGAAAAAAAGAAAGGAAGGAAGGAAAGAAGAAAGGGAGAAAGGAAGGAAAAGAAAGAAGGAAATTACTAAACCTTAAGAATTGAAAAAAGCAAAGCAAAATAAAATCTGAGTAGCTAGTTAGAAAAAGAAAGGCACATAAAAATGTCTACGCCCCCACGCCACAAAACAGAAGAAACCTGATTATCTGTTTTAGCCAACCAAAGGATAAATCAGAGAACTCAGGCATGGAGTAGCTGTAGTGGAAGGGTTGAGGGGGAGTCCTAAATCCATCTCAGTATGGAAATTTGTCCTAGGAGTTGAGGGAGTGTGATTGTAGAACCACTCCTCACTTTATGAAGCTTGACAGTGGTAAAATACACCTGACTGCTGAAGCTCGTGCTGTGGGAGTGCGGATGGTAGACTATCAGTGTTCTGCTCATTTTATCCTTTATGCGATCATATTAAATATTCTGTCTAGCCAGGTGTGGTGGCGCACGCATGTAATCCCTGCGCTTGGGAGGCGGAGACAGGAGGATCGCGCAGGTTCGAAGCCAGCCATGCGCGCTGGCTTAGGAGACCCTGTTTCCAAATAAAAATTTAAAAATAGGTCTGGGAATGTAGCCCGGAGGTAGAAGGGCTTCCAGGAACCCCAGTACCACAAAAAAAAAAAAAAAAAAATCTGTCTAATGAGGAACCATGTAGCAGAAATGACAATGACTCCTTGTTAGTAATTTAGGTAATCTTCTGAGGCAGGAGTATAGGGTTAAAGCTTAAGTTGGTGACTGCTGAAAGAAAAGGACCGTTGGCTCTATGTCTGAGACACACGGCAGACAACCTTCCCCTATTACATCTATACAAAAAAAGCATCGAGCTGGTGCAAGCAGATGTGACTATCACCACTTGCCTGAAAGTAGCTCATGCTCTCATTTAAATGCGTTTACATGCCAAAACATACATCTAGGGGAAACCCAACACAATTTTAGACACTTCATTCACACAGTCATTTATCTATTTATTTTTATACTGGGGACTGAACCCAGGGACATTCTACCTCTGAGCTCTACCGCAGCCCTTTTTATTTTTTACTTTGAAACAGGATCTCACTAAGGTGCCTAGGGTCTTGCTTAGTTGCTGAAACTATTCTCAAACCCACAATCCCTCGTCTCAGGAGGATAATACCACTTTTTCTTCCCATTCACATGTGGAATCTTAAGAAGTTGAACTCATTTGAGAGAGTAGAATGATGTTGATCACCGGGCCCCAAGATATCTTTGGGGGTTCAAAGGAAACAAAATTCCAGCTGGGAGGAACAAGTTCAGGAGACGCATTGTATAACACGATGAGAGAGGGTTTTAAGTGTTCTCACCACAAAAATGACAAGTGTGAAATAGTACACATATTAATTTACTCAATCAAGCCATTTCAATTGGCCATTCCATAATGTATACATACTTTAAAACAACATGTAAAGAATAAATATATATAACTTTATTTGTCAATGAAAAAATAGCTCCTTTGGTAGTTGGGGTAAATATGAACTTTATTTATTTATTTTGTTTTTGCGGGTCTGAGGATGGAACCCAGGGGCATTCGACCTCCGAGCCACACCGTCTGCCCTATTTTTTTCCTTCCTTCCTTCCTTCCTTCCTTCCTTCCTTCCTTCCTTCCTTCCTCCCTCCCTCCCTCCCTCCCTCCCCCTCCCTCCCTCCCTCCCTCCCTCCCTCCCTCCCTCCCTCCCCCCTCCCTCCTTTCTTTCTTTCTTTCTTTCTTTCTTTCTTTCTTTCTTTCTTTCTTTCTTTTTTTCTTGGTCTGGGGATGGAACCCAGGGGCATTCGACCACCAAGCTACAGCCCCTGCCCTATTTTTTCATTCTTTATTCTGAAACAGGGTCTCACTAAGTTGCAGAGGGCCTCACTAAGTAGCTAAGGCTCTCCGCGAACCGTGATCCTCCAGTCTCAGCCTCCCAAATGCTGGGATTACAAGCGTGCGACACCACGCCCGGCTAAATATGAACTTTAAAGTGTATCTACATAGTAAGTAAAGGTCTTGAGGAAAACCAGTAACAGAGGGAAAATATTTCATAGCCACCTTTTTATTATTATGAAAAACATTAAAGTAACATCTGGAGTAAAATTAAAACTAGCATGAATTATTTTATTTTATTTTGTAATACTGGGGTTGAACTCAGGAGCATTCTACTTCTGAGCTAGACTCCTAGCCCTTGTTATTGATTTTTATTTTGAAAGGGGGTCCTGCTAAATTGTGGAGGGCTTCACTAAGTTGCTGAGGCTAGCCATGAATACCATCCTCCTTTCTCAGTCTTCCAAGTACTGGGATTATAGGTGTGTGCTACCATGCCTGGATGTAGGAAATTTAATTCCTAAACCTTGGGGACTTCATTGTGGCTTCTTGCAATTTTAGTTTAGTGTTACTATGAGGTTATGACCTTAAAATCCACTCAGAATACTGATTTTGGGAGGCAAGATTGAGGGATGGGAAGAAACTAAAATTTATTTGGCAACTGTATGATTTAGGCACTTATGCAAAGATGATTTTAAAGAGTTCTCCGTTTACCCCAAGCCATTTTGTGATCTCCCAAATGATTAGAGACTCTATACCTTCTGCTTGACACGAATTATTGGAACCCTTGAAGAATCAGTCTAATTATGTCTTCCTTAAGTGATTAAATTGGGCAATTAAGAGAGACAGCTCAAGGATGGATAGCCTCTTGACCAGTGGTCCTCATTAGAATGAAATAAGCACATTCTTTTTCAGTCAAGATTTTTTCTTTGTATTTTTCTCTCACCACACAGAAATGCTGAATCTATGGATTCTTATTAAACTTAGACACTACCTCATAAAACTGCTATAAAAACGACAGAGCTCAGAGCCATATCAGACCTTATCACTTTCTGTCTTCATTTGAAAAACAGGATATCTACTTGCTTTCAGTTTGAATCAGCTCCTATGTAAAAAAAACCTATGAGTATATATTTGAAAAAAGAAGCAGATCTGTAT
Organism: Muscardinus avellanarius; assembly: GCF_963383645.1. Lineage (NCBI taxonomy): Eukaryota > Metazoa > Chordata > Mammalia > Rodentia > Gliridae > Muscardinus > Muscardinus avellanarius. Next base: position 37,233,856 of record NC_137794.1, on the reverse strand, counting down.
CTTTCTCTGGTTGCTGGTGGCCTTCATGAAATTTGTGGTTGCCTTCAAAAATAAACTTTTAGAAACAAATGAAGTAGTTGTGACATGGATTAGCCATGCAGTAATGTATATTTTGTGAATATGGACAGAGTTCATCTCTGGATGGCTTGTGTTTTTCCAGCTCTGATTCACAAGGCAAAATAATGCACATATTCTATTAATAACTTCTTATATGCCTGAGAAAGTAATAAAGATTAATAATAGTAGCTGGGCATGGTGGCACATGCCTGCAATTCTGGTACTCGGGAAGCTGAGACAGGAGGATTGTAGGTTTAAAGCTAGCCTCAGTAATTTAGTGAGACTTTGTTCCCATTTAAAAAATAAAAAATAGGGGCCAGAGATATAGCTTAGAAGTAGAATGGCCCTAGGTTCAATTTCTTGCAAAACACACACACACACACACACACACACACACACACACACACACACACGGACACACCCACCCACACCAGTATTAAATAAAAATGTGAATTTTGGATCATGTAAATCACACAAAATATTCCTTAGTATGGCAGCCAGCCTGGAAGATGCCTTCTGGTGATCCTTCCCTCCTGAAGTTCATCCCTGGGTAGCCTAGTCCACACCAGGGGTGTAGGGGTGAATTACATAGGATGCTACAGAAGTGACAATGTGTGGTTCTGAGGCTCAGTCAGAAAGGTATCACCTCTTATACCTTGTTCGCTTGGATACATCGTTCTGAAAAGTCAGCTGCTATGTTGTGAAGACCCTCCAGCAGCCGCTGTGGAGGTCCTATGAAAAAGGATTGAACCTTATAACTAACTTGCCAGTTGAATAAGTCATACTAGATGCTGGTTCATGAGACCATATCAAGTCTGAAGAGGGTGGTAGCCTTGGATGATGTCTTGATTGACACCTTACGAGGGACTCTAGGCCAAGACTACCCAGCAAAGTCACTCATACATTTATGACCTACAGAAATTGGAAGAGATAATAATTTTTTATTGTCTTTTTAAGCCACTAAACTTTGGAGTCATCTTATATACAACAGTAGATAACCAATGTATGCAGAAACCCTCAAAGAGCTGACATTATGAGGTTTTATGTCCTCCAGTCTCTAAGTTTTTTTTTCCCCACAGAATTATATATAGAATTTGGCTTTTGGTTTAGAATAGTTATTTAAAAACCTATCTTTAGAGGCCGGGATGTAGCTCAGTGGCAAAGCGCCTGCTTTGTATGGCGCTCTGGGTTCAATCCCTGGGTCCAAAAAAGACAAAAAAAAAAAAAAAAAACTTTAAAAACCTATCTTTATTTTACAAGAATGCATTATAATTTACATAAAATATGCCAAAATGAACGTTAGATCGGTATTCAGTTCTTCAGTGGTGACAACCTCCTATTCACAGGGAAGCTTTCAGAATGGGGATATAACTCTGAGGTAGAATCCTTTGAGTTCAATCCCCAGTAATAAAGATAACCCATTATCTCCTTTTCATAATGAATATACTGCTCCTTTTATGACCCTGAAGTTAGTTCAACTAGAATATAGCCAGCCACATATGATGATGCACACACATAATCCCAGTACTCAGGAGGCCGAAACAGGAGGATTGCAAGTTGGAGGCCAATCTCAACGTATTTAAAAAAAAAAAATGAAAAGGCTGGGGAATGTAGCTCAGTGGTATAGTGCTCCCACGTTTAGTTCTCAGAACCTCAAAAAGAGTTTGAAGGAGATATTACCGCCAACAGTATAGAAATTCAGAGGATTATTAGAAACGTCTTTGAAAACCTATACTCCAACAAAATGGAAAATCTGGAAGAAATTGACAACTTTCTAGATGAATACAACCTTCCTGAACTGAGTCAAGAAGATATGGAAAATTTAAACTAACAAATAGCAATCAAAGAGATTGAAGCAGCAATAAGAGCCAACACCCAAGAAAAGCCCAGGATCAGATGGTTTCTCAAGTGAATTTTATAAAACCTTTATAGAAGAGCTAATACTGATACTCCTCAACCTATTTTATGAAATAGAAAGAAACAGGATTCTCCCAAATACATTTTACGAAGCCAACATCACATTAGTACCAAAAAATCAAATAAAGACAGCTCAAGGAAGGAAAACTACAGGCATATATTGTTGATGAACTTGGATGCAAAACTGCTAAACAAAATACTAGCAACACGCATTCAAAACCACATCAAGAAAATCATACACCATGACCAGGTAGGGTTCATCCCAGGGATGCAAGGCTGTTCAACATATGAAAATCAATCTATGTAATTCATTGCATGAACAAAATCAAAGACAAAAATCACATGATCATTTCAATAGATGTTGAAAAAGCATCTGACAAAATCTAACATCTATTTATGCTAAAAGCACTGCAGAGAATCAGAATAAAAGAAACATATCTCAAGACTTCCGGGAAGATGGCGACGGAGGAAAGCGGCACTTACAAGTCCCGCTAACAATCAATCTCTATTACCACAAAACCAGCGCCTTTCAGAGCCAGAAAACACCACCAGCAAAGAAATAAAAACGGTAAATACAAGGGACAGAGAAAAAGGGCTGGAAAAACAAGACACCAGAAAAAAACCAGCCCAAAGTGCCGCGCCCGCCGCGGCGTGGAGCGGCCGGAGCAGCCGGAGCAGCCAGAGCCGCAGTGCGGAGTAGTTGGAGCTGCGGCGTGAAGCAGCCTAAACAGCCGGAGCAGCGAGAGCCGCGGCGCGGAACGGCTGGAGTGGCTGGAGTTACCAGACCCGCGGTGTAGAGCGGCCGGAGCGGCCAGAGCTGTGGTGTGGAGCAGCCAGAGCCGTGGCGCAGAGCGGTCGGAGCGGCGTGGCCTACATCTCCCCTAGCAGCACCAGGCTCCAGAGAGGAGGGAGACTCAAAACAGAGCTCAAATCCAGAGAGGAGGTACTCTGGCCTCATGGCCTAGGATTCAGAAGCAGCGTCTTACTGCTGGCGGCAGCAGCGAGTTCATCGGACGGCCTTAGACCAATCCACTCAACCAGCCACCAGGCACCTGAGAGGAGGGGTGGACAGCGAACTGAGGTGAGCAGGTGCTGAACAGCTGGGCAGCAGTCAGCAGTTTTGTTGGCGCACGGAACATCTAAAGTTCCCAAGGGCCGGGCACAGCACAACTGGCAAGGACTCAGAGCAGAGCTCAAAACCCGAGAAGAAATATGCCGCATCACGGTCGAGGGTGTGGCAGTGGTGCCATATTGCCAGTGGCAGCAGCAGCGAATCCACCGAGTTCACTACAGCTCCATCAGCGCACTCAACAAGCTTGAGTCAAATTGCGGCCCCTAGGGGAGAAATCCCAGTACTGCACTCCCAGGGACTTGCGCAGATAGTCTCCCTGGGTCGGAGATTTTAGCAGTGCAGCCCAGTGGGGGAGTGGCAGTGGCAGAGATATCATACCATAGTCACAACTCCCCGCTGGAGAACCCCCAACTTGGCACCCCCCACGGTCTAAGCAGCCTTGATTGACGCCCTGGGTCTGAGACTTTGTGATACAACCCAGTAAAGGAGTAGTGGTGACTGAGATACCACAGACTCGAGATCCAGAGCATCTTAAGTGAACTCGTAGTGACTCAGGGAAGAACCCAGAGAAGGCACAAACTTCCAAAATCATGGGAAAGAGAAATAACAATGGAGCAGTGAATGCCCACAATCTCACAACATCAGAATCTGATAACACAGAAGTCCAAAGATCTCTAGAAGATCAAATTAGGAAAATAACTTTAGAAATAATAGAGGACTTTTGAAAAGAATTTAGAGAGAGTCAAAAAGAGATAAAGGATGCAATTAATGAAGTAAAGGCTTCAAATCAAAGTATAAACAACAGATTAGACCACATGGAGAGTAGAATCTCGCTTCTTGAAGATGATCATTACAAAAATGAACGTATAGTTTCTAATTTAGAAAAAAAAAAACCTGACAGCAGGAATCTGACATTGAAGAAATATGGGCCCATTTCAAGAGAGCTAACCTAAGAATAATTGGAATAGAGGAGGGAAAAGAAGGTGAAACCAAAGGGATCAACAATCTCTTCAAGAAAGTAATAGCAGAAAATTTTCCAAACATAGAGCAAGAGGTTGATACACAGGTCCAGGAAACTTATAGAACTCCCTTTAGACAGGATCGGAGAAGAGGATCCCCACGCCACATAATTGTCAAAATGACCAATGTGGAAGCCAAGGAGAGAATCTTAAAGGCAACAAAAACAAAAGACCACATGACATAAAGAGGCAAACCAATTAGAATCACTCCAGACTTCCCAAACCAAGTCATGAAAGCCAGAAGGGCTTGGAGTAACATATTCCAAACTCTGAAAGAAAACAACTTCCAGCCAAAAATTTCCTGCCCAGCAAAACTATCCATCAAATTAGATGGGGAAATAAGAAGCTTCCATGACAAACAGCAACTGAAGGAATTTATGTCTTCAAAACCAGCGCTAGAGAAAATACTCAAGGAGATTAACTGCAAAGAGGAAATGGGTAATACACGCCAGAACCAAAGAAACAAGAATTCCCATCCAGCAGACAACTAAGCAAAGAAGAATAAACAGTATCTCAAACAGAAATAAGATCTTAACATGTTGGGAATTAAAAATTATCTCTCTATAATCACACTGAATGTAAACGGCCTCAACTCCCCAATAAAAAGACATAAAGTGGCAAAATGGATTAAAAGCCAGAATCCATCCATCTGCTGCTTACAAGAAACACACCTTACAAGTAAAGATAGGAACAAACTCAAGGTAAAGGGCTGTAGCAAGGTAATCCATGCTAATGGTACTCGAAGACAAGCAGGAGTAGCAACTATGATATCAGACAAGTTAGATTTCAAACCCAAACTTATTAGAAGAGACAAAGAAGGTCACATTTTACTGGTAAAAGGAATAGTCCAGCAAGAGGAAATAACAATAATCAACATCTATGCCCCAAACATAGGGGCAGCTACTTTCATAAATCAAACTCTTTGTGACATGAAGTCACACATAAATCCCAACACAATAATACTGGGAGACTTCAACACACCTCTCACAATACTAGACCGATCTTCCAGACAAAGGGTCAGTAAAGATGTCTCAGAACTAAAGAACACCATTAACGAAATGGACCTCTTGGACACATATAGAATATTTCACCCAACTACAGCAGAGTTTACATTTTTCTCAGCTGCTCACAGAACCTTCTCCAAAATAGATCACATCCTGGGACACAAAATGAGCACTAGCAAATTTAAAAAATGTTACACACTTCCCTGTGTCATTTCAGACCATAATGGAATGAAACTAGAAATCAACTATAAGAAGACCCAGAGAAACAACATAAACATGTGGAGACTGAACACCACACTTCTGAATGAAGGATGGGTCATAGAAGATGTAAGAGGTTAAATCAAGAAATTTCTAGAAACAAATGAAAATAAAGAAACAACATATCAAAACCTCTGGGACACTTTGAAGGCAGTATTAAGAGGAAAATTTATAGCACTGAGTACTCACATAAGAAAAACAGAAAATCTTCAAATAAATAGCCTTATGACACACCTCAAAGCCCTTGAAAAGCAGGAACAATTGAACCCCAAATCCAGTAGAAGACAGGAAATTATTAAAATTAGGGCAGAAATTAATGAAATAGAGAATAAAAAAATACAGAAAATCAACAAAACCAAAAGCTGGTTTCTTGAAAAAATTAACAAGATTGATAAACCACTAGCCAACCTAACTAAAAAAAAGAGAGAATCAACCCAAATTATGAAGATAAGGGATGAAAAAGGAGACATTACTACTGACAGCGTAGAAATCCAGAGGATTATCAGAAACTACTTTGAAAAACTATACTCCAACAAAATGGAAAATCTGGAGGAAATCGACAAATTCCTAGATAAATACAACTTTCCTAAACTGAGTCAAGAAGATATAGAACACTTAAACCAACCAATAACAATCAAAGAGATTGAAACAGCAATAAAGAGCTTACCATCAAAGAAAAGCCCAGGACCAGATGATTTCCCAAGTGAATTCTATAAAACCTTTATAGAAGAACTAATCCCAATACTACTCAAACTATTTCGGGAAAGAGAAAAAACCAGGACTCTCCCAAATACATTCTATGAAGCCAACATCACACTAATACCCAAACTGAATAAAGACAGTTCAAGGAAGGAAAACTACAGGCCTATATCTCTGATGAACTTGGATGCAAAACTATTAAACAAAATACTAGCAACACGCATTCAAAACCACATCAAGAAAATCATTCATCACGACCAGGTAGGGTTCATCCCAGGGATGCAAGGCTGGTTCAATATACGAAAATCAATCCATGTAATTCATCATATAAACAGAATCAAAGACAAAAACCACATGATCATCTCAATAGATGCTGAAAAAGCATTTGATAAAATTCAACATCCATTTATGATAAAAACACTGCAGAGAATTGGAATAGAAGGAACATATCTCAACATTATTAAGGCAATCTACAATAAGCCCACTGCCAACATCATATTAAATGGGGAAAAACTTCAAGAATTCCCCCTAAAAACTGGAATGAGACAAGGATGTCCACTATCACCACTTCTCTTCAATATAGTACTAGAGACTCTAGCCAGAGCAATAAGGCAAGAAAAGGAAATCAAAGGAGTACAAATAGGGAAAGAAGAACTCAAACTTTCACTATTTGCAGATGACATGATACTATATTTAGAAAACCCAAAAAACTCAACCAAAAGGCTTATAGAATTGATCAACAAATTTAGCAAGGTATCTGGATACAAAATCAATCTTAAAAAATCAGAAGCTTTCCTATACACCAACCATAAATCCACTGAAAAAGAAATTCAGAAAATACTTCCACTCAGGATCTCCCACAAAAAAATAAAATACCTAGGAATAAACTTGACCAAGGAGGTAAAAGATCTCTACAAAGAAAAATATAAAACACTGAAAAAAGAAATTGAAGAAGATCTTAGAAGATGGAAGGGCCTTCCATGTTCATGGATTGGCAGAATAAATATCATTAAAATGGCCATCCTCCCAAAAGTGATCTACAGATTTAATGCAATGCTCATTAAACTACCAAGATCATTCCTCACAGACATAGAAAAATCAGTCCTTAAATTTATCTGGAATATCAAAAAGCCCAGAATAGCCAAGGTAGTTCTCAGCAACAAAAACCACTCAGGAGGAATCACAATACCTGACTTTAAACTATACTACAAAGCCATTGTAATAAAAACAGCATGGTACTGGCAAAAGAACAGATATATAGACCAATGGAGCAGAATAGAAGACCCAGAAACAAGTCCACACACTTTCAGCCAATTGATTTTTGACAAAGGGGCCAAAAACATACACTGGAAAAAAGATAGCCTGTTCAACAAATGGTGTTGGCAAAACTGGTTAACCATATGCAGAAAATTGGATGTTAATCCCACTTTTTCACCCTGTACAAAAGTCAACTCACGATGGATCAAGACTTGGAAATTAAACCAGAGACTTTGAAGCTCCTTGAAGAGGGCACAGGTCCAACACTACAACACATAGGCACAGACAAACATTTCCTCAACAAGACCCCAAAGGCACAACAAATTAAAAGGAGAATCAATATGTGGGATTGCATGAAACTGAAGAGCTTCTGTTAAGCAAAGGAAACTATCAAGAACCTCAATCGAGAGCCAACAGAATGGGAGAAGATTTTTGCCACCTACACCACTGATAGAGGACTAATATCTAGAATATACAGAGAACTCAAGAAACTCAACACTAAGAAAACAAAGCATCCAATAACAAAATGGGCAAATGAACTAAATAGACACTTCACAAAAGAAAAAATTCAAATGGCCAATAAATGCATGAAAAAATGCTCAACATCACTGGCAATCAGAGAGATGCAAATCAAAACTACCCTGAGATTTCACCTAACTCCAACTAGAATGGCCATCATTTAAAACACAAACAACAACAGATGCTGGCGAGGATGTGGAGAAGTGGGAACTCTAAGACATTGTTGGTGGGATTGCAAATTAGTGCAACCACTTTGGAAAACAGTATGGAGAATCCTCAGAAGAATGGGAACAAACCTACCATTTGATCCAGCAATACCACTGTTGGGTATCTACCCAAAAGAAAAGAAACCAAACTACCAAACTAATGCATGTGTATCTATGTTCATAGCTGCACAATTCACCATAGCCAAACTATGGAACCAGCCAAGATGTCCATCAACAGATGAATGGATTACAAAACTGTGGGATATGTACACAATGGAATTTTACTCAGCCATCAAAAAAAACTCAATTACATCATTTTCAGGGAAATGGATGGAACTGGAGGACATTATGCTAAGTGAGATTAGTCAGGCACAAAAAATAAGAAATCAGATGCTTTCCCTAATATGTGAGAGTTACGGAGAAAAGAGGAGCAAACAAGACAACCTAAAGGAGGAGAAAAGAGGTGGGAAGAGGAAAATCTCTAAAGCTCACAATGTACTTAAACATATCGAAGTCAATCACTAAGCCAAGGAAGGGAGGGAGGGACGGGGAGGGAATGGGGTGGGATTTGGGTAGGGGTTAAATCAGCGATGAGTACATGTTTGTACACACAAGTTTTTTACCCCAATAAGTTGTATGAATATAATGCACCAATAAAAAAATAAAAAAATAAATAAAAGAAACATATCTCAACATCTTAAATGCAATCTACAATAGGCCCACAGCCAACATCATATTAAGTGGGGAAAAACTGCAAGAATACCCCCTAAAAATAGGAACAAGACAAGGATGTCCATTATCACCACTTCTTTTTAATATAGTACTTGAGACTCTAGCAAGAACAATAAGGCAAGGAAAGGAAATCAAAGAAGCACAAATATGAACAGAACTCAAACTTTCACTATTTACAGATGACATGATATTATACTTAGAAGACCCAACAAAGTTGGGTGTGGTAGCACATGCTTGTAATCCCAGCATTTGGGAAACTGAGACAGGAAGATCACAGTTCACAGAGAGCCTCAGATACTTAGTGAAGGCCTTTGAAACTCAGCGAGACCCTGTTTCAAAATAAAGAGTAGGGCTGGAGGTGAATGTAGCTTGATGGTAGAATGCCCCTGGGTTCCATTCTCAGTACTGCAAAAACAAAAAAATAGAAAAAAGAAGAAGGAAAAAAAAGAGGACCCAACAAAGTCAACCAAAAGGCTTATAGAACTGATCAACAAATTCAGCAAAGTGTCTGGATACAAAATCAATCTTAAAAAATCTGCCGGGCATGGTGGCACATGCTTGTAATCCCCGCGCTTGGGAAGCGGAGACAGGAGGATCATGCAGGTTCGAAGTCAGCCTTGCTGGCTTAAGAGACTCTGTTTCCAAATAAAAATATAAAATAGGTCTGGGAGTGTAGCCTGGAGGTAAAAGGGTTTCCAGGAACCCCAATGCCACCACCAAAAAAAAAAAAAAAAAAAAAAAAAAAAATCAGAAGCAGCCGGGCATGGTGGTGCATGCTTAGTAATCCCCACGCTTGGGAGGCTGAGACAGGTGGATCGCACAGGTTCAAAGCCAGCCTCAGCTACTTAGTGAGGCTCTCAGCAACTTAGTGAGACCCTGTTTCCAAATAAAACACAAAATAGTTCTGGTAGTATAGCCTGTAGGTAGAAAGCCTCTGGGTTCTACCCCCAGTACCACCACCAAAAAAAAAAAAAAAAAAAAAAAAAAAAAAAGAAGCTTTTCTGTATACCAACCATAAATCCATTAAAAAGAAATCCAGAAAACACTTTCATTTAGGATATCCCACAAAAAATTAAATAGTTAGGAATAAACTTAACCAAGGAGGTAAAAGAATTTTACAAAGAAAATTATAAAACATTAAAAAAATATTGAAGAAGACCTTAGAAGATAGAAAGATCTTCCATGGGTAGGCAGAATAAATATCATCAAAATGAGCATACTTCCAAAAGTGATCTATAAATTCAATGCAGTACCCATTAACTACAAAGGTCAATTCTTCACTAGTTAGAAAAATAAGACCTTACATTCATTTGGAACAACAAAAAACCCAGAATAGCCAAAGTAGTCCTAAGCGACAAAAACCACGCAGGAGGAATCGCAATACCTGACTTTATACTACAAAGCCATAGTAATAAAAACAGCATGGTACTGGCACAAAAACAGATACACAGACCAATGGGGCAGAATAGAAGACTCAGAAACAAATCCACACACTTACAGTCAATTGGTTTTTCACAAAAGGGCTAAAAACATACACTGGAAAAAAGATAGCCTGTTCAACAAATAGTATTGGCAAACCTGGTTAACTATATGCAGAAAAATGGAAATAAACCCCACTTTCTCACCCTGGACAAGAATCAATTCAAGATAGATCAAAGACTTGGAAATGAGACCAGAGACCTTGAGGCTCCTTGAAGAGGTCATAGGTTCAACACTGCAACACTGCAACACATAGGCACAGATAAAACTTTCCAGCTGGGCGTGGTGGCACATGCTTGTAATCCCAGCATTTGGGAGGCTGAGACCGGAGGATCACAGTTCGAAGATAGCCTCAGCTACTTAGTGAGGCCCTTTGCAACTCAGTGAGACCCGGTTTCAAAATAAAGAATAAAAATAGGGCAGGGGGTGTAGCTCAGAGGTCGAATGCCCCTGGGTTCCATCCCCAGACCTGCAAACAAACAAACAAACAAACAAACAAACAAAAACTTTCCAAGACCCCAAAGGCACAAGAAGCTGAAAGGTGGATCAATATGTGGGATTGAATTAAACTGAGAAGCTCTGTACAGCAAAGGGAACTATCGAGAACCTCAACAGAGAACCGACAGAAAGGGAGAAGATTTTTTGCCTGATAGAGGACTAATATCTAGAATATACAGAGAACTCAAGAAACTCAGCATTAAGAAAACAAGTAACCCAATCAAAAAAATGGGCAAATAAATTAGACACTTCACAAAAGAAGAAATTCAAATGGCTAATAAATGTATAAAAAAAAGCTCAACATCATTAGCAATCAGAGAGATGTGAATCAAAATTACCCTGAGATTTCACCTAACTCCAACTAGAATGGCAATCATTCAAAACACAAACAACAACAAATGCTGGCGAGGATGTGGCGAAGTGGGAACTCTACTACATTGTTGGTGGGATTGCAAATTAGTGCAACCACTTTGGAAAACAGTATTGGAGGATTCTCAGAAAAATGGGATCGAACTTACCATATCATTCAGTAATACCACTTCTGAGTATCTATCTAAAAGAATGAAAATGAAACTACCAAACCAATGCATGTGTATCTATGTTCATAGCTGCACAATTTGCCATTGGCAAACTATGGAACCAGCCAAGATGTCCATCAACAGATGAATGAATTACAAAACTCTAGGATATACACAATGGAATTTTACTCAGTCATAAAGAAGAACAAAATTACATAATTTATGGGGAAATGATGGAACTGGAGACCATTATGCTAAGAGGATTAGTCAGTCACAAAAAATAAGAAATTGGATGCTCTCCCTAATATGCAAAAGCTAGGGAGAAAATGGGTTATAAATGAACTCACAGGATGAACTATAGATGAAGGAGAAGAAATGAGCAAATAAGGAGGCCTGACTGAGGGTGATGGGAGGGGGCAAGAGGAAAATTCCCTAATGTTCATGATGTACATTCACAAACATATCAATGTCAATCACTAAGCCAAACATGAGAAGAAGGGAGAAGGGAGGGAATGGGGTAGGAATTGGGTAAGGGCTAATTAGGTGATGTATGCATGTATGCCTCCACCATCTTGTACTCCATTAAGATGTATGACTACAAGCACTAATAAAAAATTAACAAAAAGTTAAAAAAAAACAAAAAAGAATACAGCCTAGTCAATACATATTTAAAAATAGTCACTGATTGTACGTTGTTTCAATTCTCCTTTGAACTGGTCATAAGATCTTGCATGTTTTCCCATTAATCAGTTGTTTAAATATAACCTTTGGTCCATTTTCATTTTATTATTGTATAAGAATGAAATGAATAATTAAATAAATTAAAAGAAAATAGTTTTCTTGAGACAAATGAAAATGAAAATACCATATATTAAAATTTCTAGAATATAGCAAAAGCAGTACTAAGAGAAATAGTTACAGCAATAAATTCAGACATCAAAAAAGAGAAAGGTTTCAGCAGGGCATGGTGGTAAACACCTATAATCCCAGCTATTTGGAGATGAGGCAGGAGGATGTCAAGTTTAAGGCCAGCCTTGGAAATTTAGCAAGATTTTGATTCAAAATTTTTTTTAAATTTTTGGTGGTACTGGGGTTCCTGGAACCCCTTCTACCTCCGGGCTACACTCCCAGACCTATTTTATACTTTTTATTTGGAAACAGGGTCTCTTAAGCCAGCGAACCAGCGTGATCCTTCTGTCTCTGCCTCCCAAGCGCGGGGATTACAAGCATGTGCCACCACGCCCAGCTTTGATTCAAATTTTTAAAAAAAATTTTAAAAAGGCTGGGGGTGTATCTCAATGGTATAGTGTCCTGGGCTCAGTTTCCAGTATTGCATCTCAGAAACCATCAAGGATGGTTTAAACACTGGAAGTCTTAACAAAAGCAATTAGGCAAGAGAATCAAAGCAAAGCAAAACAAAACAAAAACATTTGGATTGAGAAAGAGAAAGTCAAGTTATCTATTTTTGCAGATAAAATAATTTTTATCCTTAGAAAAACCAAAATAGTTCATAAAAAAGCTTTTAGTACTGATAAACAAATTCAATGAAGTTGTTGCATACAAAATCAACACGCAGGGCCGCGATGTAGCTCAGTGGCAAAAGCGTCTGCTTTTCAGGTGTGGCACTCTGGGTTCGATCCCCAGTTCCAAAAAGACAACAAAACAAAACAAGCTTTTTTTTTTTTTTTTTTTAAAGAAAGTTAAGAACAAAAGCAACATGCAATAAAAGAAACAAAGATTTATACAGCAATAATGAACTTTCTAAAAAAGAAATCAAGAGAGAAATACCATTCCTAACAGCTCAAAAAATTAAAATACTGAGAAATAAATATAGCCAAGGAAGTAAGAGATCTCTACAATAAAAACTTTAAGGTATTGATGAAAGAAATTGCAGAATGTAGACATAAAATGGAAAAATATCCCATGTTGATGGATCAGAATTAACATTGTTAAAATGACCGTACTCTCCAAAGTAATCTGTAGATTCAGTGCAATCCCCATAAAAATACCAATGATATTCTTTACAAAATTAGGAAAAACAATTCTAAAATTCAGATGGAACCACAGAAGACTCAGAATAGCTAAAGTAATTCTGAGCAAAACAAAAACAAAAGCTGTGGGCATCATAATACTTGACTTCAAAACATACTGGAAAGCTATAATATCCCAAACAGCATACTGACTTAACCACTGACACGCAGACTAACAAAAGAGAATGGAGAACTCACAGATTAATCCACATCTATACAGCCAACTGGTTTTTGACAGGGACATCAAGAACATACACTGGGGAAGGGAAGTCTCTTCAATAAATAGTGCAGGCAAACTGGATATCCACATGAAGAATGAAACTAGATTCTTTCCTTTCACCATACTGAAAAATCAGCTCAAAATGGATCAAAGATCTAAATGTAAAACTGAAACTATGAAACCACTACAAGAAAACATAGGAGGGACTCTTTAAAACATTCATGTAAGCAACGATTTTTGGCTAGGACCCCAAAATTACAGGCAACAAAAGTAAATAGCCGGGCGTGGTGGCGCACGCTTGTAATCCTCGCGCTTGGGAGGCAGAGACAGGAGGATCGCTCAGGTTCAAAGCCAGCTGTGCTGGTTTAAGAGACCCTGTTTCTAAATAAAAAAAGCATAAAATAGGTCTGGGAGTGTAGCCTGGAGGTAGAAGGGCTTGCAGGAACCCCAGTACCACCACAAAACAAAAAGTAAAAATAGACAAAATGGGATTAGATAAAACTAAAAAGTTTCTGCACAGCAAAGGAAACAACTGAGTTAAAAGAGAAGCTACAGAATGTGAAAAATATTAGCAAACTATTTATCTGATAAGAGATTAGTACCTAAAATATGTAAAGAACTAAAAAAACCCTCCAAATCCCCAAATTATTCAATTAACAGATGGATCAAAGATCTGAATACTTATTTCTCTAAAGAAGATATATAGACAGTTAACAAGCATATTGAAAAATGCTTATATTATTATTATTATTATTATTCATCAAGAAAATACAAATAAAAATCACAATGAGATATCTTACCTCATTTAGAGTAACTATTATAAAAAAGTAATAAAAACAAATGCTAGTGGGAATGTGGAAAAAAGAACTGAAGAGCTTTTGATGGGAATGTAAATCAGTACAGCCATGGTGGAAAATAGCATGGAGCTTCCTTAACAAAAACAAAAAATATAACTACCATATGGCCCAGCCATCTTACTATTTGGTATACACATTCAAAGGAAGTAAAATCATTCTGTCAAGAAATGAATGCACTCCCACCTTTATTGCAATACTATTCACAATAGCCAGTATCTAGAATCAAACCAAGTGCCTATGGGTAAATGAAAAGGATAAGGAAATTGTGATTATATACTTAATGGAATATTATTCATACACAAAAAGAATGAAATCTTGACATTTCTAGCAAAATGGATGAAACTGGTGGTCATTACATTAAGTGAAAGAAGTCAGATACAGAAAGACAATACCACATGCTCTTACTGGTTTGTGGAAACTAAAAAGTGGATTTCCCCAATAGAAGAATGGAGTGGAATAGGTGTCACTAGAGACTAGGAAGGGTGTGTGTGTGTGTGTGTGTGTGTGTGTGTGTGTGTGTGTGTGTGTGTAAGTAGCAAAAAGTTAGATAAGGGGCAAAAAACACTTGTGGTTTTTTGTTATAGCAATTTATGATATATTGAAAATATATCATATTATAGGTTATAGCAATTTATGATATATTCAAAATAACAAGAATAGTATAAAACTTCCTAGAAGTGCTTATTTTGTTGATTTGATCATTAAACATTATACATAATTATTGAATTATTGAATATACCCATGAATAAATATTCTGTCTCAAAACAGATATATTCAAGCCTTGTTGGAAATATGATTTCTTTGCTGTGAAGTACTTTTTTTTTTTTTTTGTGGTACTGGGGTTCCTGGAAGCCCTTCTACCTCCGGGCTACACTCCCAGACCTATTTTTACATTTTTATTTGGAAACAGGGTCTCCTAAGCCAGCGCACGCGGCTGGCTTCGAACCTGTGCAATCCTCCTGTCTCTGCCTCCCAAGCGCAGGGATTACAAGCGTGTGCCACCATGCCTGGCTTGAAGTACTATTTTGAATATTACAGAATTCTTCTTACCACTGCACATTAGCAGTGCCCTCCCATTATTTTATCTTCCCCAAACGGTCCAACTCCTTTACCTTCTACCCCCACCAATTCGCAAGGTACGTTGTTTGGAGAAGTATTACTTTCATTGAGAATCAGTACTAAGAACTTTGAACTCTACCTGAGCTTATCAGGAAATAGCTATGTTAGGAAACCTCTACCCATCCCAGCTCTTTATTTTCTGAAATGCTTTACTCTTTTTTGGTTCTGGGGAGGGAAGGTCTAACTGCAAGAATCTGACTTAGATTTGACTCGCTCTCCATACTTTATTATGGCTCTCATAAGACCTGGATGGCTTTCTTGGTCACCTGTCTCTGTAAAACCCAGCTTGCTTCTTTGAGACATTCCTCATGAACAAGCATTCTCTTTACAGGTATAGCCCGAATAAAACTGTGTCCTTCTTCAACTGTCTGGTACAGTTTGTTTTTCACATTGTTCTGAGATCTATCAAATCATATGCAAATTTTATGTATATATGCATTCTTCCTCTATCCTCTCAATCATTCATCAAACATTTATTGAATACCTACTATGTGCCAGAATAAGATGGTAATTTAAATCAACAGCTAGATCGGCATTTATGGTAATTTTATTGGCACCTAGGCTTAAAGACAAAAGCTGGAACAGTACATCCAGGGGTGAGGAATTTTTCAGTTATCATTTTTGTGGAGACTCATTGGAATCAGTGTTTAATAGTCTGCTGAAATTCTGTTTTTTAAAAATAAAATTAAACTCTATGTTTAAGAGAGCATGGAAGAAGAGAAAAGAGCACTGAAACTGGAATATTTAAATATCTGATCCATTTCTGCTCTTACTTCACTCAATCATTTAAAAATATTTATTCCTTTGTGCCAGAACTCAAGAAACCTAGCACTAAGAAAAAAAAATAACCCAACCAAAAAATGGGCAAGTGAATTGAATAGACACTTCACAAAGGAAGAAATTCAAATGGCCAATAAATGCATGAAAAAAAATGCTCAACATTATTAGCAATCAGAGAGATGCAAATCGGAACTACCCCGAGATCTCACCTAACTCATAATAACAGCTCTCACTTTTTAAGTAATTGGCACATGCCACACACAGTTCTAAGCACTGTACATATCAAATCAGACTTCCCAAGAACCGTATGACATAAAGTACTGTTAAATCATCACATAGATAAAAATTGAGGCATAAAAATAGGTTAAGTTGTTTGAGGTTGCACGTGGTTGGGCTGGTTTTTGAATGCACAGACTCCAGAACCCACCTCATGCCTCAGTTGAGGCCAGAGTGGTGGACAGACAGACCTAGACTTTCTGTTCAGGGAACTTACGGTCTCCACACACACCTATTGAATTGCAAATGAATCATGGGCTACAAAAGAGGACACAGAGGAGACTCTGGGATGCATAAAAGGGATACCTCATATTAGCTGATAGATCTGCATGGAAAAGAAGCGCATAAGAACTGCCCTGCTTGCTTTGGGGATATGTTAAAGAACAAAGCAAAATATCAGAGGGAAAAAACGAGCAAGTGCAATTATTTGTATTTTGAAGAAACACAGCTGTGATCATTTGTAAAAATCAAACTAACATATGCTGGCGATGCCAGTCTGGCTTCTAAGAGAGTCTCTTTCAGGGAATGACCTCAAACAATTTTGACTGTGCACTGCAAAGATCAAAGCAAGAGTCACGTTTAAGATAATGCAAACACGTTCTACAAATCTGCAAAACTGTTTATTTCACAAAAGGTTCTCATAAGAATATCATGAAAATACTGAAGGCATGTTTAGTGGGAGTTTTCTTAATGGAAATAAATATTCAACAGTTTAAATGAACAGCAAGTTGACTTATAAGGCAAAGGTACAGTGTAGAGTATATTCAGATTTGGCTTTTATTCAGGGTGCAGGTTTTTCTTTTTTAATTTTCCTACCAGTAAATGAAAGCAATGCTGTTGTGGGTAAGAATTTAGGAGGATAGTGTATTAACTTTTGGGAAGGCCAGGAGTTATAAGATCACAAGTTAATCAGATCTACAATGGAGTATCTCCATTGGTTTGGAAGTGTCTGTGCCAGGCATATATACTTCTTGAGGGCCGAGCCTGGATTTTCCATTTGATAGCACCAGGCGTAGCATACTTTGCAATATTTCCATAAGGCTTTGTGTTTGGTTTGTGAATGAGATGCTCACAATTAGAATCACTTAGTAGGGGCTGTTCACTGGCGTGTGCCAAGTTCCTAGAGCAGGAAGGCAGGGTCTTCTATAGAACAAATAAAGGATCTGGCCATGTCCCAAACATACCTGAGAGAAAATGAGTTCTGGTCAGAGTATATTTCTGATAGTCTGAAAAAGTTAATGCTGTTCGGTTCATGTCAGAAAAAAGTGTGAAAAAATTTGAGATGAGTTAAAAAAGATTACTGAGTGTCTTTG
Source organism: Muscardinus avellanarius (assembly GCF_963383645.1). Lineage (NCBI taxonomy): Eukaryota > Metazoa > Chordata > Mammalia > Rodentia > Gliridae > Muscardinus > Muscardinus avellanarius. The sequence continues at coordinate 37,216,026 of NC_137794.1, read as the reverse complement.
CAATGGGATGCTGAGCATCACCTAGCAGACCTTTGGGAGTTATCCAATTTTCAAGGATGCTCTGCTTTTCATTGTCTCTGACTGTGCTATTTTACTCTATAAGCTATAGAAAACAAATGGTAATGTCAGTAAATCTAGTCCATAGAGATACAAGTGAATTTTATTTGATGGAGATGACATTGATTTTTTTTTCCCCTGTGAAAGAGATGATTCCAGTGTTACATTTTATTGCCCAGTGGATTTTGATCAGTTTTGCATCAATTTGCAAATTTGGGTCAGCATTCCTGATTGCCTATAATAGGACTTGGCAAATGTTTTTTGGAAAAAGTAAAATAGTAAATATTTTAGGTTGTAAAGGTCATATCGTCTCTATTACCACTATGCCCAACTCTGCTGTTGTAACTCTAGAGTAATGAAAGACTACATATATATAAATAAATGGGCATGGTTTAGTTGAATAAAATTTTATTTATGGGCACTGAAATTGAATTAAGTATTCTTTTCATATGTCACAAAAATATTGTTATTTTTTGATCCTTTTTAACCATATAGAAATATGAACAATATCCTTAGCTTTCAGGTTGTGCAAAAATAGGTGCTGGTCTGGATTTTGGTCCACAGGCTATAGTTTGTCAATAATTTGGCTTATGTTTTGGTCTATTTTTAGCCAGTGGTAACACATTAATAGTTTTCTCCTTAACTAATTAGGCAAATAAAACTTTCAACACACATTTATTTTATATTTGAATAAGAGTCATTATTTTACCCCTTTAAGATTATTTTTTTGGGCTGGAAATGGACTTCAGTGAGTGGAAGAGCATCTTCTTCACATGAAGCCATGGGTTCATGCCTAGCACTGAAAACATAAACCATATATATAAAGTTTAACATTTGTCAAAGGTAGTTGAAGCATTTGGAGACCATGAATCAAAAGGCTGAGCGATTCTTTTCTCTGGGGAAATATTAGAGTCCTGGGGAGTCTTTAGAACTCTATTCATGTCGGAGCCCTTTTGCAGAGGAATTAAAGTTGGACACCAGTAGGGGGACTTAGTATGGGTATGTATTAAAGCTTTCCAGGTCATTCTAAGGTGTTGCTTGGATTAAGAACCAGTGAATTTGATAAAGTGGTATTTAAATTTTTTTTGGTATATCAAAGGCACATTGTTATTTTTTTCATTTTTTAATTGGTGCATTGTAGCCATACATCTTAATGGGGTACAAGATGGTAGAGACATACATGCACACATCACTCATTTAGCCCTTCCCCAGTTCTCACCCATTCCCTCCCCCTCCCTCCTGCTCATGTTTGGCTTAGTGATTGACTTTGATATGCTTGTGAATGTACATAGGGAATTTCCCTCTCCCACCTCGTCACCCCCAGGTAGGCCTCCTTATTTGCTTATGTATGGTTTCTCCTCCTTCATCTCGAGTTCCTCCTACGACCCTTTTTCTCCCTAGTTTCTACATATTAGGGAGAACATCTTATTTCTTACTTTTTGTGACTAATTTCACTTAGCACTATGTTCTTCAGTTCCATCCATTTCCCTGAAAATGACATGATTGTGTTGTTCTTTATGACTGAGTAAAATTCTATTATGTACATATCCCATAGTTTTTAATCCATTCATCTGTTGATGGACATCTTGGCTGGTTCCATAGTTTGGCAATTGTGAATTGCGCGGCTATGAATATAATACACATGCATTAGTTTGGTAGTTTGGTTTCCATTCTTTTGGGTAGATACCCAGAAGTGGTATTGCTGGATCATATGGTAGGTTTATTCCCATTCTTCTGAGAATCCGTCATACTGTTTTCCAAGGTATATTGTTATTTTAAGATATAAAATGTACAATAAATAATAGAATTCCTATTATATTAATAATATATGAGCAATAGTATTATTTTATTATAAAGAATAATAGAGCCGGGCGTGGTGGCGCACGCTTGTAATCCCCGCGCTTGGGAGGCAGAGACAGGAGGATCAGCCGCGCGCACTGGCTTAGGAGACCCTGTTTCCAAATAAAAATGTAAAACTAGGTCTGGGAGTGTAGCCCAGAGGTAGAAGGGCTTCCAGGAACCCCAGTACCACCACCAAAAAAAAAAAAAAAGAATAATAGAAAGAGAAAATTATAAATTGATTTAATCTTTTTTTAAAGTTTTTCTAATTAATTGGAATTTAGCAATTTAAGATTACTGCTAAAGAATCAAGTATACATTTCATTTATTTAAATCTCTATTAATCCCATAAAGAATTTGAGGTGGCCAGGCAAGGTGGTGAACACCAGTAATCCCAGTACTTGGGAGGCCAAGGCAGGAGGTTTGAGGCCAGGACCTTTTTTTTTTTTTTTTTAAAAAAAAAAAAAAACACTAGATAATTAAAAGGGTTAGAGTTGTAATTCAGAGGAAGGATGTCTCTGGATCTAATCCCCTGTACACAAGGAGGAATAAAAAAAAAAAAAAGAGAAAAGAATTTGAGGTCGACCTTAGGTAGACTACAGACTTCAAAGTGATAATAAGAAGTTATGTAGGGTTATGAGTTTTACTTCCTCAGAGTGATTTTAATGTTTGTATGGAAAACTGGGGGAACCTTTTTAGATCAGGAACTCTACTGAGATTCTTTAAATCTCAGAGTTTTAAGTGACTTCATGATACACTTTTGTTTTTTTTGGTGGTACTGGGGATTGACACCCTCAGTCTACTTTATATGATTTTGAAACAGGATCTCATTCAGTTGCTGAGGGCCTCACCAAGTTGCTGAAGCTGGCCTCAAGCCCGAGATCCTCTTGTCTCAGCTTCCCAAGTACCTGGATTCTGGGCATGCACCATGACACCTGGTTTCAGCTCCCCTCCTTTGCTTCAAGCAGTGTGTGTGTGTGTGTGTGTGTGTGTGTGTGTGTGTGTGTGTGTCCACCTCCCCGAGCCTCTCAGAGTCACATTCACTGCAGTTTTACTACACTGGAAAATCTCTGTATCTGAGATTATGCATTTTTGTGCTTTCTCCGTCTTTCATTTTAATTGGTCCCAGTGACTTTCTTTTTAAATTGTAACTATTAACTCATATGAACTGTATAGATTAATGGGATTTTCTGTGACATTCCATATGTTTTCATTGCTATCATGTTCTGCTCTTGCTTCCTTTCCTATGTTGGTTATTTTTTTCATTGATGTCTATTAAAACTTCTCTGAGAAAGGCAAGGTCAGTGTTGTTACTCATATATGAAATAAAGAATGTGAAGCTTAAAAAATTTCAAGCCCTATTAAAATTAATTTATAACAAAATCAGTAATGATGGTCAGTTTTCTTTTATTTCCACAGGGTTTTATTCATTCACTCATTCATGTGTTCATCCTTGCATTGACTCAAAATTATTGAGACAGAGGAAAGGAGAGAGAGAGAGAGAAAAAAAAAAGAAGAGGAAGAAAAAGAAGGAGGAGGAGGAGAAGGAGAAGAGGAGGGCCAGGGGCAGATAAAGTCCTCATGGCTATGTTCCAGTGACCCACCTCCTCCTCCAGCCATGCCTGCCTCTAAACCTTGCTGCACTGGGTACCAGGCTTTCAACACATGAGCTTTTTTTGGTGGGACATTCCAGGTCCAAACCATAACATACTACAATAACTCCAATTAATGGAGCACTTTCTGTGTAGGTTATTGAACACAAAGGTAGCCATTTTATGACGCATCATCACTTTATAATGCAGATAAAGAAACTGAGGCATAGAAAGATTAATAGGCTGTTAATATAGTATCAGTGATGAAGTCCATAATAAGGTTGGCATTGGGACAGTATACTTATGGTCTCAAAGAATAACTGGTAGAGCCAGGTTGGTGGTGCACACCTGTAATCTTAATACTTAGGTAGCCAAGTCAGGAAGAGCACAGGCTCAAGGCCAGTCTCAGCAGCTTAGTGAAACCATCTGCAACTTAGACCCTGTTTCAAAACAAACAATAAAAACTCAAAAAACCAAACAACAAACAAACAAACATACAAAAAGCAAATAAAGGACTGGGGTTGTAGCCCTTGGAGATAGAATGCCTCTGGGTTTAATCCCTCTTTCTCCCAAAAAAGTACAGCTGGTAGCTTAGCAAGGTGCTAGAATTAATACATGTTGTGAAGAGTCATATGGAAAAGGAGCTGGGCCTGGGCACTTGCAATGAAGTATAACCACTGAATCTTGGTGAATCAATGCCCCTTACAGCACAGAACAATGACCCTGCCAGTCAGCAGCACAGAGGCTCACTGACACATTATCTAAAACAAAAAGGCTAGCCTTTTACCTTTCAATAGTGTATCTGCAAACCCCTTCAATCCTGTTTTCCAGGTGGTCTAACTGCAAGTGCCTGGAGAGCCAGGTTTCCCTACAAAGCCTTTCCTCCCTCATTTTGATTAGGCAGAATTTGGAAGCTGAACTTTGATTAATCACCAGAGTCCAGAGAAACCCTCTTACAATGAAAACAAAGACTGGAGACATTTCGATTTATGGAAAATTACATCAGGTGCATTTTAACACTAGGGAGCCTGGCAATTTAGCAAAAGCCTAGTTTATATTCCTCATAAAGTTTCACAACACAAGAGTAATTGTATTTATTAGCAATAAACTTTTCTCAGAAGAGCGGCTCACCCTGTTAAACCCCAGGCTTTGATGAGGCTAGTGCTGAAATTAATGAGCCAACCAGAGAAATTGAAAGACTGAAGAGTCAAACGACTCGAGATAAGAAAAAGCAGATTAAATCAAGGAAGAGCAATGGGAATCTGATTCCACGCTGTGTTGGAGGATTAGTATGGTGGGTTCCCACCTCAAGAGTAGGCCTCACCAACCATGCCCAACACACTCAGGTAGGATGGTTTCAGAGTCAAACACACGTATGGAATGGTAAATATTTAAAAAGAAGTGCCACGAAAGTGTGCACATTTGAAGAAATCAGATCCATAAATATGAAAAGGAAGAGAAAATATATTAGTTATGCACAAATATGACCCGTTCTGACTTAATATATAGCAAACTTAGTAGGGCATGGTGGTGCACACCTGTAAACTCAGTAATTGGGAGGTGAAGACAGAAGGATCTCAGGTTTGAGGTCAACCTCAGCAATTTATCAAAGTCCCTCAGTGTTATCTTATAGAATGGCTCCTTGAAGAGCTTATAAGTTGGTGTGTGGAGCTGATGTTATTGAGGCTTGAGGGTTGTAATCTCAGCAGTGAGTAAATCCGCTGTAATGAATTTGTCTGAGTGGTGGCCAAGGCCAGAAGGGTGTGGCCAGGGACAGTGGGTCCTTGGGGGTGTGGCCTTGGGGTTATATATGGTTCCTTCTCCTCCGCTCTCCTCTCTCTCTTGCTAACAGCCTCCATGATGTGAGGAGCTCAGCCCGTGTGCTTCCCCACCCCCTGCCTCCTGCTGCCATCCCCTGAAATTCCAGCTCCTGGCCTCACATGGACTGAACCCCAAAACCATAAGAAAATAAATCTTCTTTTCTGTAAGTTACATGGTCGAGTCTTTAGACAATAACTGTGAAGGATGCTGACTGGAGCACTCAGCAACTTAGTGAGACCCTGTTTCAAAATAAAAAAATACTTATATTTTTCTTTTTAGTGGTACTGAGGGTAGAACCCAGGGGCTTTTCTACCTCCAGGCTATACTCCCAGCCCTATTTTATATTTTATTTGGAAACAGGGTCTCACTAAGTTGCTGAGAACCTCACTAAGTAGCTGAGGCTGGCTTCGAACCTGAGCGATCCTCCTGTCTCAGCCTCCTAAGTGCTGGGATTACAAGTGTGTGCCAGCACGCCGGGCCAAAATAAAAAATACAATAAGACTGAGGTGCAGCTCAGAGATAGATGCCTCTGGGTTCAATCTCCAATATACACATATATATCTGTTTATGTGTGTGTGTGTGTGTGTGTGTGTGTGTGTGTGTGTATACATATACATGTATAGCAAACTTTAGGAAACATTTTCCTAGAAAAATTTAGCCATAAGTATCAAGATATATCAGGAAGAGAAAACAATATGCAAAGACACAGACATGAAAGAGAGCAGGATACCCATAATACAGAGAGTAAAGTCACTGTGGCCTGGACAACGGCTGCGTGTATGTGGAGTGAGGGAGACTTGGGTGACTTCTCGGTTTCTGTCTCTGGCATGTTCCTTGATGGTGACTATATTCATTGAAACAGAGAATACAGAATACTCATGGTATTTCTCATTGGTAATCTGAAAAGTGGGGAGGAGAATAGTAATCTGTTCAATTTATGAGGTAGTTTAGATAGAAAATTAATTAAATAAAAAGGCATGAAAGAGTTTAGAAAATGGTAAGACCAAAATGTAAGTTATAGTTATTAAGGTGAAGTAGCACTTCTCCAAGCTTTTGCACCCCCAAGTGAGAGTCCCCTGTGAGTTGTTAAAATGTATATTTGCCCCACTCCAGAACTACTGAATCAAAAACTCTGTGGGTTGGGTTCAGTAATCAATGCTTTAAGAAGCCTTCCAAAATTGGGTGTGGTGGCCCACACCTGTAATCCTAGTACTTGGGAGGCTGAGGCAGGAGGATCACAGGTTTGAGGCCAGTTTTAGCATCTCAGCAAAGCACTCAGTAAGACCCTGTTTCAAAATAAAAAATAAAAAGGCTGGGGTTGTAGCTCAGAGGTAGAATGCCCCTAGGTTCTATCCTCAGTACAAAAACAAGAAATAACGTTCTCCAGAAGAACATCTGATGCAGAGGAAAGTTTGAGAATAGTGGTTAAGGAAATGTTCTACAACAATTAGTTTTGGTTAACCCTGGTTACTGAAGCACTGTGCCCTGACCTATCCCTAAGGAGAATGGAAAACAACACTTTTCATCTGCCTTTAAGGCTCTTGGCTCCTGCTCTGCTCACAAGTTATCTTTTTATTATATTTTGCCAGAAAAGACTCAGGTGAATAAGGGCCATATAAATATTTATGTTTAATACCCAAGTCTAGTAAAGTCCACAGAGGGAGAACTCTGCTTTAGAGTTAATTTAATTAAAGGCAAAAAATTCAACTTTAGGCAGTAGCTTTGTACTTTGACAAGTAAGAAATCATAATGTGATCACATTGAAGTTCCTTTAGAAACGCTCTTCCATTTGACATTTAAAATGCTTTTTATATCAATAAATGTCATTTTGGAAAAATAAATGACATTTTCTGCCGTATATCTGAAGAACTTGTTAAAAAAGTTCACACATATATGCATGTTAAAATGCGTGTTTGAATTTCTAGCTTGTTGTCAGTTCAGGTTGGTTAACATCTTTCTTTGCTTACATATTAATGGAATATAAATTCCTCATAGGGAGAGAGCTGGTAGCTTTTAGTGGATTTTTCTGTTACTTTTACAGAAGATATTTGTATTTCAGCTATCTAAAACAATCACTTTCTGCCTCAAGAAATTCTGTAAGTTGGTTCTATAAATACATACATATATACTTATGTATGCATACATGTGCATATATATACATATATGCACAATATGCATATGTACACACATATATGTGTGTGAGCTATATATGTGCTGAGCAATATTCCAAGTCCTTGCAAATACATATTTTGAAGATATTACTCTAGTGCATCACATTCTAGGTAGAAGGAATTATGTGCAAAGAAAGGAAAAATGTAAAAAACTGGGTCAAAACTTATTTATTTATTTATTTTTGTGGTACTGGGGATGAACTCAGGAACATTATATCTCTGAGCTATCTCTGAGCTATACCTCCAGGCCTAGCTTTTATTTTTTATTTTAAAACATGGTCTTGGTAAGTTGCAGAGAGCCTCACACTACGTAGCTGAGGCTGGCTGTGGACTTGTGATCCTCTTTTCTCAGCCTCCCAAGTACTGGGATTACAAGTGTGTGCCACTGTGCTCGGCAAAATTTTTGTTTTTAAAAGATAGTCTAGAAGCATGAACTTTCTTTGGAATACCTTAAGTTCCAATCAGAACTATTTCAAACTCATATTTCTTAGCATTTACTAATCACCAAGTAATGTACACAAGGCACTTGAACTGCTTTTAGTGCATTAGATGTCTGGTTAATGTTATGCCCTCGATATTGACAACTTTACTTAAAATATTGTATTTTATCTGATTTTATTTTACAGAGTATTTGAAGAATTTGCAATATTTATTAAGGGAAATGAACTATACTTGAAGAAATCAAAGCCTAATTATGTATCAAGTCATAGAAAAATTCAACTTTATAGGATCTATTGTAGGATTATGATGGTGTATGTGGGGGAGGGTTTATAGCATTCTTCAAAGCTGAATGCATAGACTCAGGCAACAGTTTATTGTTCAAACAACTCTCTTCACCTGCAATGAAGGGATGCCTTAATGATGACTTTCTGTCTGAGGAAATAACTTCTTTCTACTTTAAACAATTTAAATATAGTATATAGATAGGAGAGTCCCATTTTCATCTCTGACTCTGCATTAAACATAGCACTTTAACTGGCCACTACCACTGAAAGGAAGGTTGGGGAACATCCCATATTTAATAAAACACAAACAACAACAAATGCTGGCAAGGATGTGGAGAAGTGGGAACTCTAATACATTGTTGGCGAGATTGCAAATTAGAGCAACCACTTTGGAAAACAGTATGGAGGATCCTCAGAAGAATGGGAATGAACCTACCATCTGATCCAGCAATACCACTTCTGGGTATCTACCCAAAAGAATGAAAACGAAACTACCACACCGATGCATTCATATCTATGTTCATAGTTGCACAATTCACCATTGTCAAACAATGGAAACAGCCAAGATGTCCATCAACAGATAAATAGATTACAAAACTATGAAATATGTACACAATAGTATTTTCTCAGCCATAAAGAAAAACACACTTATGTTATTTACAGGGAAATGGATGGAAATAGAGAACATTATGTTAAGTGAGATTAGTTAGTTCCAAAAAATAAGAAATAGGCTGTTTTCCTCAATATGTGAAAACTAGGAAGAAAATGGGTCATAGGAGGAACTCTAGATGATGAAGAAGAAACCATTGATGAGCAAATAAAGCGACCTGAGAGGGATGGGAGGGGAGAAGAGGAAAATTCCCTAATGTACAGGGTGTACACTCACAAACATATCAAAGTCGATCACTAAACCAAACATGAGAAGGACGAAGTGGGGAGAGAATGGGGTGGGAACTGAGGAAGGGCTCAAAAGGGATGTGTGCATGTATGCCTCCACCATTTTATTATTATTTTTTCATTACTGGGGATGGAAGCCAGGGGCATTCTACCTCTGACATACACCCCCAGCCCTATTTTTTATTCTTTATTTTTGAAACAGGGTCCCACTGAGTTGTGGAGGGCCTCGCTAAGCAGCTGAGGCTGTCTGCAAACCATGATCCTCCTGTCTCAGCCTCTCAAATGTTGGGATTACAAGTGTGTACCACCACACCCGGCTATGTCTCTACCATATTCCATTAAGCTGTATGACTACAATGCACCAATAAAAAAAAAATAAGAATCTGGGAGGTCATCATTATTATTAACATGCCTCCATCTTCTATCCTGGATCCCTCCACACACTTAATCTTTCATTCATTCACTCATTCATTTATCTAGAGAATGTCCCTGGGGCAGAGAGAAAACAATGGATGAGTTAATATAAGTAATGAAATTGCCTTAACTCCAGGGCGGTTAAAATGGATAACCATCCCAAGAAGATGTCAGCATTAAATGGGAACTATCCCAAGTGGTTATGCTTTTATTGCTGTATTGAAACTGACACATTTGCATGTACAAGAAGATATTTCCTTGGGAAAATAAGAAATTATTTGTCTGCTTGAGATTATACAAGGCAGAGAGCCTCCTGCTTTCAATTAAGTACACATAAGAAGAGGACGGTTTCTCACAGTATTGGGAAGGAGATGATGAGATGGCAAGAGCTGCCAGCTGATGCTCCCGGGCATGTTTCCTGATGTTAGTAGAAGCCCCATCCTGATACGTGACGGAGCCTCTGTTTTGGGCTCCAATCCTGGGCCTAGTTCCCCCAGAGTCATTCCAAGCCCTTCCCATGTTCTGCCCTGTTTCAGGGAGGTAGGGATGGGGTACAATAGGTTATATTTCTTTTGTTTTGTTTGGTCTTGTTTGCACAGGTTGTTTTAAGGGCTCTGTACCACCTGGTTTTGGGCTGGGTGGAGCACAGGTAGAAATAAGTGGGGGCTGTTTCTCCTTTCCCTTTTTTGCATCCCGGTGGCCACTCTGGCAACCTCTCTCTCTCCCCTGGCTCCAGTTCCTACTCAATAAGTAGTCCAGGCTTTCAGCTTCCTTCAAGTGAGCTGGCCCTGGCTCTTGTCATACTTCTTCCTCTCTTTGTCTCTCTCACCTGTGGGCTCAAAAGTATCCTGTTTTTTTTTTTTTTTAAATCTCTAGGTGAATCCCTTTCCTATTTGGCTTCTCTAGTTTTCTTCCTTCTGAGTATCACATTCCCTGTATTAACTTCCCTTTTTTGTGACTATTATCTTGCACCATTTGAAGTTGCTGCCATTTGGCTGTTTTCAGCTTAGAAAAATGGCAATTTAATGCATAAAGGGTGTGGGTTTTGTTGTTGTTTTCATTGTTAGATTCTGATAGATATGGATCAACAAAGGCAGGGACGCAATCCACCAAAAAGAGTCTTTAGAATACTGGCGCTGGTGCAGGAGATTTTGTTGGCAGGGAGCCCGGGATATGGAGCTGAGGTGGGCAAGAAGGTAGAGAGAGGCAGATCACCTGCTAATCCAGAGCATATGAACAGGCAACCAGCATTCTCCAGGTGGGATCAGATCAGACTACAATCTTAAATAGTCTAGTTGAGTCATTAGGGAAGAGAAAATAGAAAGCTGATTTCAGAACTCTGCTTAAAAGTACATATATTTCAATGAATACATGAAAACCTTAATACATTGCTCATTAAACATAGAGGCTTAGTGATGTACAGCAAATCCTTTTGTTAGCCCCACAAATACCCCTATTGGTATTGCTTATGTTCTTATCTGGACTAGTTCACCCTATTCTTTAACTGGTGCCAAGCTGGGCAAAGCTTGGAAAGCAGGCCCACTTAGAGAAGGCAGACTTAGAAAACTCTGCTTATTTCTCTTTGTGCTGAGCCATACGGGAGCCTCAGACCAAATGGGAAGTGAGCACTCCTCTATCCACTTATCAAAATAATCTTCATATTTTAAGCCCCCAAGAAAATGTTAATAAAAAATGACTACAGTTAAAGCCCCAGGTTGCACAATCTGTGCTCATGTCAGCTCATAAACCCTCCTGAAGGGCCTTGCAGGCCAGGGGCTGGGGGCAGATGGGGAATGGCTGCTCCTGCTGGGCAATAATGTAGGGTTGCAAAACAAACAAAAGTCTATGCTTATTTAGAAATTTGATGTTTTTTCACTGATTTTGATGTTTTGAAATGTTGCATTTAAATAGTATTATCATTAGTTTTGTTACTAGGTACTGGAGATTAAACCTAGAGGCATTCTACCTCAGAGCTACACTCCCAGCCCTTTTCATTATTTTTATTTTGAAACAAAGTCTCGCTAAATTATTGAAGCTGGCCTTGAACTTGCCATTCTCCTGTCTCAGCCTCCCTAGTACTGGGATTATGGGAGTGTGCCACCACGCCAGACTTAAATATTATCTTAAGTTTTAGGCTTCCCCTTAACTTTTATACCTAAGGCTAGTGCCTTACTCCTAGCCCCCAAATCCTGGCCTTGCTTGGTTGCTTCACGTTATACATGCACAGAGGGTGTGCTGAGATTATGTGAAGGAGTATGAGGGAAAGGGTCACACAAGCTGTGTAGGAATTCAAGCCAGGAAGATTCTAAGGAGTTGAAAAAAAATCCCACTGTGGGCTGAAGGTTTTCATAGTTATTACAATATAGTTTGAATGAAAAAACCAGGTCCATCAAATCCTGGGCAAATTAGCCTTGAATTGGTGGTGAGGTCACCAAAGTCTCACATAGAGATGGGAATCTATAAAAAGATACCTTATTGCAAATGAGGAGTGTGAAAATATAGTGAGAAATTAGGAACTTGGCCTTAGAGTGGAGGAGAATGATATTTGTAATACAGCTTATCCTTATCAAACCAAGTAGTTATCCACAATGAAGACTGACAGGTACCATTATAGGGATATTGCTATAAAATGCATAAAATGTCAAATTGGATATCTTGACCGGCATCACAGGAAGCAGCAGAAAAGGTTAACAATAAGGGCAGAAAGTGAGACTCCCTAGGGAAGAAGGGAGTTGAGAAATACATTAGTGTATGTGTGAAGGTTGCAAACTGAAAACACAAACAGAAACAGAACAAGGGACAAACCAGCAGAACTTCGGAGGATTCTAATGAAACAAGAGGGTTTCAGATCTTTCAGAGACCTTAAAACAAGGGACTAAATCATTCCATAAACAAGACTATTAACATATAATTAATCTTGGGAAAGTTTCCTCAAAGTCATTTTCCTGGCAATAAAGGACACTAGTGGATGAGACTGCATAGCAGGGGCGAAGGCCTATGTATTGCTGTCGTGGTTTCTTTTCTTTAGCTATGTCTAAGCTCCTCTTTGCCTAGCGAGGAAGAGCTCTCACTGAGAGATATTAGACATTTGAGGTGAATGGATTCACCTGGGAGGAAAGACAATGTCAGCTTCAGCAAAGGCTTTCCAGATTCTTCCCCCTTCATCCCCTGGGAAGACAGGGAGGGCCTTTGGATTTCAGTTTGACACTATTTTTTTTTTTTTTTTTTTTTGTGGTACTGGGGTTCCTGGAAGCCCTTCTACCACCGGGCTACACTCCCAGACTTATTTTATACATTTTAAATTTGGAAACAGGGTCTCTTAAAGCCAGCGTGGCTGGCTTCGAACCTGCACGATCCTCCTGTCTCCGCCTCCCAAGTGTGGGGATTACAAGCATGCGCCACCATGCCCGGCAGTTTGACACTAGTTTTAACATTTAAATGCTCTCACTTTCATTTCCATGGGAGCTACTCAAGATATTTAGCCTCACCGGGCGTGGTGGCGCACGCTTGTAATCCCCGCGCTTGGGAGGCAGAGACAGGAGGATCGCGCAGGTTCGAAGCCAGCCGCTCGGAGCGCTGGCTTAGGAGACCCTGTTTCCAAATAAAAAATGTAAAAATAGGTCTGGGAGTGTAGCCTGGAGGTAGAAGGGCTTCCAGGAACCTCAGTACCACAAAAAAAAAAAAAAAAAAAAAAAAAAAGATATTTAGCCTCTTAGAGATGTGCAGGAATCAGGAATAAAGCTTTTAAGAAAGTTAGCAAATTATAGGTGCACAGCATGGTAGTGGTCTAGCTTTGTCCGGTAAAAAGATGAAGCTGTTTTCTATAATTAACTTGCTTTTCTACTTCCCCTAAGCAAGTAGATGCTCTTTTCCACCCCAGGCCCTGGATAAAATGTTATTCTTTTAAGGTGGGGTTCTCCCAGGAAAATGTCCAAGATGTGCTCCAGCTCCCCTTCCAGGAACCCCCTGCATCCCCAGCATTGACCTTCTCACCCATCTTGGATGCATCTTCCCAGTGTTGATCTTCTCATCCATCTTGGATGTCTTGCTCAGTACCACTCACTACTGATCTTCCATGGTCTCTAGCCTACTGCAACTTCTCTTCCGGGGCCCTCCACATCATATGATTGTAATGAATATTGTCTACAATTCAAAGCCCTGTTAGCTACTTCAGTTTTTTTTTTTTCTTTTTCTATTTCACTTTCCTTCCACTGGTCTTCCTACTCTCCACTGCCCAGTTCTACAAACGGAAACATTCCTTGCAAGACTTCTTGAATACAGAAAATAATCATGCACAACTACCTCGACTCCACTTTAACACACATAAAATGCTTAAAACAAACAAACAAAGTGCACATAATTTTATGAGTTCCCTTGAGATACTCTGGCTTTCAAAGTTGAAAAAATTTACTGGAAGATCATTTAGTAATGCTGCAAATATGCAACGTGTCTAAAATATTGAAAAGCTTCATATAAAAACCCTCAAATCAATGGCAAATTCACCATCCTCCAGAATGAAGATTGGTTTGAGAATCTAATCTAATGGGATAAATTTTATTAAACTCCAAATATATGCAGACCTTCTGTTCTTACCACACATATACAAAAGGTAACTCTGGAAAGAGATGTAATGTTACTTAGCCGACAGTAGTAATCAGTTTACCATATATATGTATATATTAAAATCATGCTCTATACCTTAAGTATATACAATTTGCATTAAAAACTGAAAAGACATTAAAGATGTTTATTCAAAACAAACTTTAAAATACAAATAGACGTATCCATTTACCTCTCTACAAATGCTATCACGTATTGCTTCTCTGTAAACGAAGCTTGGCGAGTTTGGGAAATGCTGACTTTGGATAATATTTAGTGAGCATTTTATTAAAATCCTGCGGATTAGTGCTTGCTTTAACATTTCAAATAGCATAAAGCTAATACACGTGCTCTGGAGAGGATTTTGCCTAACCTGACAAGGCAGAGATCCTGCCAACTAGCAATGGAGAGATATTGTTTTTCTAATGCATTCATTGCCAAGGAAGAAAAATTTAGGTAGAAGAAATTGTGAATCCTCTTATATTTGAGTTCACTTAGTGGCCAAAACATGTTGAATTCTCTCTGAGATTAATAAGATCCATTTAAGGACAAAAATCTCATTTACTGACATTTGCATTTTTAAGGTCAGATGAATGATGCAACCTATCACCAATCCCACAAATACTGATCCCACTAATATTACCACTAATGACAAGCATGCCATTTGCTATGGGCAGATGCGCATGACAATTACAGAAGGTTGCTGAGCTGCTTGTGCAGATGCCCCTACTAAGAAGTGACCACTGCATTCAACTTGTCATCTATGACACTTTTAGAAATGCAATATCACCTTCTTAAAACTTAAGAAAGAAAGGAAACTACTCATGAGAATTATTATAAAGGAATATTATAAAAAATGTGCCTCAATCCATTTATAAATGCTCATGCTATTTCTATACCAGGAGTATTAAGATGCCACTTTTCCTCACTTTAAGAGTGGCTTCTTTGACTGCAAAGCTCATCATATTGGGTACTTGTGCCAGCGGGCTTCTACATGGAACCCAAGGTGATATTCCTTCCCTGTGGTCCCATGGATGCCTTGCCAGTTCTTTGTTACTCTTTGGCTTCTAACTATTTGCCTAATGGGTACTTCCTACTCTGGGCAAAAGAGGGAAGGAATACTGACCTTCCCACCCTAATTACCATGTTACCTTCTGCGGGGCAAAATAAGGGAACACGTGGCAGAAATTCTTGTCCCTACAAAGGCATCATGTCTCAGTCACTTGATTCTATACCACCCCGACCACTCTCCTTAAGGCTTTCCTCTAGATAACTTTTTATCTCACTGTATCACTGAATGTTTATTTCCTGCCTTCTCTTTTTCTACCTCCTGCCTTCTTTATGAGCAACATCCAATCCCACAAATACTGATCCCACTAATATTACCACTAATGACAAGCATGCCATTTGCTATGATTAAGGGCCATCCACTAGGCAAACACATTTTCTCTTTGCATTAGGTAATGTAATGAATCATTGCCTGATCTTGCCCATGTTAGTCCTGGCTTTGCATCTTTTCTGTTGTTGTAATGTATAAAGCATCTTCTTTTAAAAAAGTCTACTATGCTAAGCTCATTTAAGACATACTGTGATAATTAATTTTGTGTGTCAAATTGGTTATCTAAGTACCATGTGCTAGCCAATGGTACCCAGATATTTGAAAAAATATTATTCTAGCTGCTTCTATGAAAGTAGTTTTAAGATTAGATTAACATTTAAACCAATGGACTTTGAATAAAGCAGATTATCCTCCATAATATAGGTGAATCTCATTCAATCAGTTTGAATCTCAATAGAAAAAAAGAGACTGATCTCTTTGGAATTTGGTCAGTAGATAGCTTTCAAACTTGAACTACCCTGGGTCTTCAGCCTGCCACCTGCCCCGCAGAGTTTGGACATTCCAGCCTCCACAATCTCATGAGTCAATTTGTTAAAATAAATCTTTCTTTGGAAGAGAATATGTTATTCATTGTGTTCCATTAGGTTTTCAATTCCAAGTGGGAAGAAATTTGGTGTCTTACATACAATGTAGTTGACCATGGTGTGTTCAATCTCATGGCGATCTAGACTCTGAACTCCTTTTCCCCTCCATCCCTTATCCAAAGTAGTTCTTGTTTGTTTATTTTTAATAAAATATCTTGCATCTTTTATTTCCTCTTTTTGACTTTCATCCTCATTTCAGCCTACAAAGTTTACACAAAATGCAAAACAAAACAAAACAAAGAAACTTAAAATCTCTCTGTCCTACTTTTCATCTACCAAGCTTCTGTCAGAATGACTTTCCTAAGCCCATTTACCTCCTGAAAATCTAGAACAAACATCTTTCTCCAACTTTTAAGGATCTTGATCTATATTCTCCCCTCCTCTGCACTTGTCCCTGAAACATGATCACCGTGGCCACCTGCACCCTTGCTCATGAACCTTCTTGGTCACCGCCCCTTTCTTCAGCAAGGTCCTTTTTCCACTTCTGGCCCACTTAAAGCTTCATGAGTGCCATCTTTGATACCTCTGCTTTTTAGACTTTCTCTCTCCTCTGACTTCAGATAGCTAAAGACATATGTTTAGCTCATATAAAGTTCCTTACAGTGCCTTTATATTTTATATGTAAAATCCTACATTGTTCACTATTTTTTTATGCGTAGGTCTTGAATAAAGGCAATAGGTGCAAAGCACCCTGTGTCCTGAAGTGAGCCCCATGTTTGAGCCCCCCCTCTGAGCTCCTTGAACAACTAGGCTGATGTTGTGGCATTATTGCCATGAAGAATTCTCAACCTTTTTTAAAGTATATTTTTATTGGTGCGTTGTAGTCATACATCTTAATGGAAGAAAAAGCTTGTGGAGATAAACATGCGCACAGAGGAACTCTAGATGAGGAAGGGACTCTATAGAGGAGCAATTAAGGTGAACTATCAACTTTTTTTTTTTTTTTTTTTTTTTTTTTTTAGTATTGGGAATGGAACCCCAGTGCATTCTACCTCTGAGCTACACACCCAGCCCTATTTCTTATTCTTTATTTTGAAACAAGGTAACTTTTAATATAATACCAAATCTAGGCCTTAGCCCACCTCCAAATGCCATCATATGAAAGATTTAAGGTACAAAGTATGAATTTTGGGGGCAGATGCAAATGTTTGGTCCATAGCACAACATTCTAATTCCTCCAACATTCTCTCCATGCAATGTCTATTTTTACTTCCTGAAGTCTTGCAGTAACCTTTTGTTTTTTTGAAAACTTCCTCAAACTTCTACATGTAATAACTGAGTAATATGTTTTTAAGTTATGATTTTTGTTAAATTGTCACGGTGGCTTAATTTTGAAATACATTTAAGGGCTTACTCATGCAGAGTCATTCTCCTTGCTATCAGAGCCGCTTACCACTGAGGGATGATCCAGGAATAGGGTTTATTCAAATTGTCTCAGTGCCACGAAGTGTAAAAGGAAACAGAACTGAGGCAGTTTCTGGGTAATCTGTGAGGGGGCTGCCAAGCTTGGTGATGTGGCATGGGCCTCATGCCTAGGGAGTGGGGCTAGCTGCCTGGCTGGTTTCCTGGTGCTGGGGAGGTGCTGGCATTAAGCTGGTGTTAGTAAGATGCAAATACAACTCCCGCAGTGCCTTAGAGGACACTCAAAAAAAAAAAAAAAAAAAAAAAAGAAAAAAGAAAAAAAGGAAGGCATAGACTGCAGCTGCTAAACCCCAAGTAAGAAACATGACAGATACCCCAAACTGAAATGATAAAACAAAAAACCACTGGATTGTTGAACAGAACCACTTTTTTTTTTTTCCTTTTGGTACTGAGGACTGAACTCAGGGTTGCATCTATCTCTGAATTACACCCCCAGTCCTTTTTCTTTTTCTTTTCCCTTTTAAAACAGGGTCTCACTAAGTTGCCTAGGGTCTTGCTAGGTCCCCGAAGCTGGCCTCAAACCTGTAATCATCTTGTCTCAGCCTCCCAAGTACTGGGATTACAGGTGTGTGCCATCATGCCTAGCTCTGTTGACCAGAATCACTAAATCAAGATCTATAGGAGGAGAAAGGAGCTGTACCAGCTCTATCAATTAATTGCGATCATGGTAATAGTGTCCTAAAGAAGGCTGTACAGAGAAATCCTGAGCTCCTGAGTCTTTCTGTTTACCTACTTAGTTGCCTGTATTGAGTTTACTCATAGTGGATATATATCAGTCTTTCTTTTTATGTGAATGTGAACCATCAACATTGGATGGCGATGACAAAAGTGACCATGTCAAGGGTCTGAGAACCAGTAAAGGCTGGCAACTGCTGTGTGCTCACCAGCAAATGTCTACAAAGAGCTAATCAGAGCCAGGCATGGTAGTGTATCCCTGTGACTTCCATAGTTAGGAGGCCGGGTCAAGAAGATTGAGGGTTCAAGATCAGCCTTAGCAATATAGCAAGATTTTTAGCAACCTAGTGAGACCCTGTTTCAAAATGAAAAATAAAAATAAAAAAAGGGCTGGGGTATAGCTCAGAGATAGAATGCCCCTGGGTTCCACCCCTAGTACCAAACTACTACTACTACTACTACTACTACTACTACTACCACTAATAATAATAATGAGGTAATGGGAAGGCAGTATCTAGACATAACACACAGCCCAAATCAGTTCCCTGATGTGATGTTATCTTTTCCACTAACGAGCCTATAGCATACATCATGTATCCCTCAGGCCAGCCTGTCTTGCTGAATACATCCAAAGCTTCAGAATTCTCCATATTGGTTGTATCTTGTAAATATCACTCAAACAGACCCACTTCTGTCCATCTTCCCCTCCACTGCCCAAGTCCTGGCTATGAGGTTCAAGCCTGGATCATTGCTAAGACTCTTGAAATTGACCATGTGCCTTTGGCTACCACCAGTTGATTCTCCACTGGGAAATCAGTAGGATTTATTTAAACTCAAATTTAGCATGTCTTTCCTTTGCTTAAACTCTTTTAATGATTCTTAACAGGGCTCAAAGAGCTCTACATTTGTAGAGCATTATTGTTTTTCTCTCCAACTCACATCAACTCATGGCACACACATCCCTGCAGTGTGCCATGCAGCTTTTGGCTTCAGCTAGTCTCCCTCCCACAACACGGTCCAGCGCTCCTTCTTAAGTTTTACTTTTGTTTTGTGTCATTCAAGTTAAACATTACTTCCTTCATAGAATCAATTATTTATATAGAATAGATAGGAATATCATACATTTTATTATTTATAGATTATGTGCTACTTTGTATCAGCAAATGTATTTTATTTATTTATTTTTTTGGTGGTACTGGGGTTCCTGGAAGCCCTTCTACCTTCGGGCTACACTCCCAGACCTATTTTTACATTTTTATCTGGAAACAGGGTCTCCTAAGCCAGCGCGGCTGGCTTCGAACCTGCACGATCCTCCTGTCTCTGCCTCCCAAGCGCGGGGATTACAAGCGTGCGCCACCACGCCCGGCAGCAAATGTATTTTATAATGAATATTATCTGCTACTTTTTTGCTCTTTTTTTTCATTTCGGGATAACAGACCATGCTGTTTCCTTCTCCTCTCTGCTTCACCTCTCCATTCCCTTTCTGGTTTCCTGGCGTCATCTCTGAAACAAATATATTGCCACTGAATCTTGTCTCAGGGTTTGCGTTGGGGGGACCTACACCATGACAGTTGTAGAACACATCTGCTTTTTTACTACCTTATGCTCGGTGCCTAAAAAAGTATAACATAAATATTTGTTGCATGAACAAGTGAATGGACACAGCACGCCAGAAAGACACTACAAATTAAAGGAATTCACTCAAAATATTTGTCCTCTGTGGTCTACTGACACTTGAAGAGTTTTCTCTTATCTGTGGCTGAGAGTTCCTGGAATTCACTGGGGATGAACCAGTCTCCCCATGTACACAGGACCCCTGAAGAAAATCAGTGTACACTAGAGTCACAAGAAGCGAACCCAGAGAGGATCCTACACGAAGCAAAGGAGGAGAAAGAGAATGTCTCTGGGGAGGAAGGAGGAGGAACTGGCAGCATCAGGCTGAGATGAAGCTGCCAAGAGTTCCCGAAAACTGCTTAGTACCTAGTGTCTAAATGTGTGCATGAAAGTACCTAGTGTCTAAATATGTTCATGTGAAGGAGCATCTGTGTGGAAGGAAGATGCAGCTCTAACTCCACTGCCACTAACTGCTTTGGCCCCTGCAGAAGTAACAGACTTTATCTTAAAAACATGGTCTCTGTGACTATGTGTTGCAGTGTTGTATCTATGCCCTCTTTAAGGAGCCTCAAGGTCTCTGGTCTAATTTCTAAGTCTTTGATAGGCACTGATAAAAACTTTCTCAACAAGACCCCAAAGGCACAACAAACTAAAAGGCGAATCAATATGCGGGATTGCATGAAACTGAAGAGCTTCTGTACAGCAAAGGAAACTATCAAGAACCTCAATCGAGAGCCAACAGAATGGGAGAAGATTTTTACCACCTACACCTCCGATAGAGGACTAATATCTAGAATATATAGAGAACTCAAGAAACTTAGCACTAAGAAAACAAATAACCCAATAAAAAATGGGCAAGTGAATTAAATAGACACTTCACAAAGGAAGAAATGCAAATGGCCAAAAAATGCATGAAAAAATGCTCAACATTATTGGAATCAAAGAGATGCAAATCGAAACTACACTGAGATTTCACCTAACTCCAACTAGAGTGGCAATCATCCAAAACACAAACAACAACAAATGCTGGCGAGGATGTGGAGAAGTGGGAACTCTAAAACATTGTTGGTGGGACTGCAAATTAGCGCAACCACTTTGGAAAACAGTATGGGGAATCCTCAGAAGAATGGAAATTAACCTTACCATTTTATCCAGCAATACTACTTCTGGGTATCTACCCAAAAGAATGGAAACCAAACTACCAAACTAATGCATGTGTATCTATGTTCATAGCTGCACAATTCACCATAGCCAAACTATGGAATCAACCAAGATGTCTATCAACAGATGAATGGATTACAAAACTGTGGGATATGTACACAATGGAATTTTACTCATCTATAAAGAAAAACACACTTATGTTACTTACAGGGAAATGGATGGAACTGGAGGATATTATGCTAAGTGAGATTAGTCAGTCACAAAAAATAAGGAATCAGATGCTTTTCCTAATATGAGAAAGCTAGGGAGAAATGAGTAACGGGAGGAATTCTAGATGAAGAAGGAGATTCTATAGATGAGAAAATAAGGCAACCTAACTGAGAGGATGGGGGGAAGAGGGAATCTATCTTAAGCACATGATGTAAACATATCAAAGTCAGTCACTAAGCCAAGCATGGGAAGGAGGGAAGGGGAGGGAATGGGGCAGGAACTGGGTAAGGGCTAATTGGGTGATTTGTGCCTGTATGTTTCCATCAACTTTTATCCCATTAAGATGTATGACTACAATGCACCAATAAAAATAAAAAAAAACTCATTGACCCTCCAGTTTTAATATAAGAACTTCCTTATATTTTTAGAATTTCTTTTTTATTATTTTTAACTGAAAAGTTGTAGTGGTATACATTTATAAGGTACAATGTGATGTTTTGATATTTGTAAGCAATGTAGAATTATTAAATCAAACTAACTTAAAAAATGGTCTCTGTTCAGTGAGGTGTTAAAAACACATTAAACAGACCACTACTCTGCATGCTAATTGGACCCTCTTTGGGGATGGAGTTGGGAGCAGCCTGGGAAAAGGGTCATGGGGAGAGATTGGGGGCTGTCAGAGCTTAATAGCATGACGCAGCAAGGAATGACCATGGTGGTCATCGAGGGGGGCAGTGGACTGTTCCCAGTGGCAGGCCTGACTGACACTGAAGATAGATGTGTCCCCTGTCTGACTTGAGGCAAAGATTCAGATTCAGGCAAAGAGATGGAATAGTATCAGTTCAGTAGAGGGCAGAAAGTCAGGACAAGAGTTTTCTTGAGAAATGCCAAAATTTGGGGCAGGTCATTAAATTTTCCAAACTGAAAATTTGGAGGGGCAATACTATTTCACCTCTCATCTAGGCTAAATCTAGAAGCACCAAATTTGAGAGCTGGAAGAAGTCAAACTAAATTTCATCTTTTTCTGTGTGTTTGGATGACTGTGTCTGGGGACGGAGCATAATTTCCAGTCTTTGCTGAGTGGCTATTCTTTCCTTCCCTTGCATGACTTTCCCCTCATAAACCTCTCAGAACATCTTTATTTATTTCTGCTTTTTGATTGTTTGCTTGTTTTCTAGAGCTGGGGATTGAACCCAAACTCTCTTGCAGGTAAGTACACACTCTACCACTGTACAACAGCCCAAGCTCCCCCTGCCAAAAAAAGTGCATACTCATGCTAGCAAAACTTTCTCTGGTAAGAAAAAGGAAAAATACTGACTATGGTAGGTTAAAGTTTAGGTTTTTCTATAAGCTTTTTCAAGCTTTACTATAATTCTTTGGTTCTAAAGTAGAACAATTTATTTTATTTTATTTTATTTTATTTTATTTTATTTTATTTTATTTTTGTGGGTCTGGGGATGCAACCCAGGGGCATTTCACCTCTGAGCTACACCCCCTGCCCTATTTTTCTTCTTTATTTTGAAACAGGGTCTCAGTAAGTTGCGAAGGGCCTCACTAAGTAGCTGAGGCTGTTAGGGAACCACAATCCTCTAGTCTCAGTTTCCTAAATGCTGGGATTACAGGCATGCACTACCACGCCTGGCTAAAGTAGAACCATTTAAGTAGGTTCTTTGCTGGGCCTTCCTGATTTAGAGTTAGGATATGTAAAAATTTTTTAAAAATATTTTTGGCAAGGAGAGTGGCTTATTGCAAACTTCTTTCATATCTTGCTTACATTTACATTAATTAGTGTGGTAGTTGCTATATCATAAGAGATAGAGATAATTTAAGTTCTTTAACACTTTTTTTTTTTTGCAGTACTGGAGATGGAACCCAGGAGCATTCTACCTCCGAGCTACACCCTCAGCCCCATTTTTTTATTCTTTATTTTTGAAACTGGGTCTCACTGATTTGCAAAGGACCTTACTAAGTAGCTGAGGTTGTCCACAAACCGTAATCCTCCAGTCTCAGCCTCCTGAATGCTGGGATTACAAGCGTTCACCACCATGCCCAGCAACATTTTTTTTTTTTTTTTACAAAAGTCCTTTGAAGAAAGATCCCTGCCCCACCCTCAGATGTCTGTGGAGCTGGGTGGAGTCTAACCTGGGGATGGATCATATCCTCTGGGGGTTGCTGTCTGAGATTGATAGCACTGATAGGTCCAATAGGACAAGTGATAAAGAGTTATGAAACCACAGTGACATGCCAGACAGACACTGTGCTTAGCACAGGAGTGTTTAAAAAAGAAGTAAGATGTGTCTGTTCACTCTAGGAACCCATTCTGAGAGAGATCCCACATATGCATGGCAATAATTTCAATACTGCATGGTATTGAAATGTTCTGTGGGGGTATAGATGACTGTTTGCTATGGAACCAGGGAACAGATGGTATTTATGAATCTTTTCCAGGGAGAAGCTGGAGAAACTTCCCAGAGGAGGGGCCAGAGTAACTAGAACTAAAAGTATGGTCTGCAGGCCATTGGGCTTGAAGAACGTGAGGGCTAGGGTGGAAAAGCATGATGATGGATGACATATTTTTGCAATGTGAGTGGTAGGAGCAGAACTCATAGCAGAATGCTGTTTCTAGACCACTGATTTGGCTCTGAGTGGCTCAGTAGACAGGTTAAAAAGGGAAACAGATTATTTCAATCAACTCTGACTTTCACGGAGGTATTATGACACACAGTCATTAATTTACTCCTTCAATCCTTTCAATATACATTAACTTCCTGTCTAGTGTATGCTAAGTGTTGGGCTGGACTTTGATATTATAGCAATGAATAGAGATACATCATGGTCCTTGACCTTATGGAACACAAACACAACGTTCTGGATTGAGTTCACTCAGCTTAGCTCATCTCATTACTGGGTTCTGATGAAGTCAAAGGCTAAGATAAGAATAAGAAAAGCTGGAAATGTGTACTGATTTTAACATGTTACTGAGGAAAGAAAAGATAAAAAGCTGTAGGACCAAGTTTGCTTCTTCACCTAAAATACCGTAAGTTATTAAGAGACCTAGATGACATTTTAAGCAGAGTGTCTTGTTAGTGAAAAAAAGTCTGTAATTTGGAACAGAGAACACTGAAGACCTTCTCTTGATAGATCAGATGACCATTCTAATGAGCAAATACAGAAATGTATTGCTGCCGATGCACAACCAAACCAAACCACAAAAATTTCTACTGTAATAATTTGATATTGTTTTTGAGAGAGTTGCATGCCTATCATATGGAGGACAGAATGTTGAATTTCTTCTATACATTTATAACCCTGATTTTTATGAAATAGAAGGGATTTTAACAGATAACTGACTCCCAAGAAAGAATAGCTTGGTATCAACTACTGGTCTGAAAAATATTATTTCTAGCCAAGCATAGTGGCACATGCCTGTAATCCCAGTACTTGAGAGACTGACACAGGAGATTCTTGGTTTTGAGGACAGCCTCAGTAATGTAGCAAGACTCTCAGCAACAAAACAAAAACTTTAGCAAGACTCTCTGTTTCAAAACAAAACATAAAACTGGGGGTATAACTTGAAGGTAGAATTCCCCTCGGTTCAATCTCTAATGCCCCCCCCCAAAAAAAAAAGAGAAAAAGAAAAAATATTAATTGTTAGGAGACCTAACAAAACAATTCATGTAGTGTTCTAGAGGGATATTTTCCAAGTACTTTAAGAGAATTAACTGCTAAATTAAACTGTTTAATCTAAAAGATTCTTATGAGTGCTTTATTGAAATTTTAATGGCTTGGTGGGCGTTTGGTGACACTAACTTTAAAAAAATTTCAGCCTAAAATTATCTCAGTAATATCATGGTGCAGAACTTTGGAGTGCTAATTTGTGCTTCACCTGTACATGGGAGAGACCCAAGATCATTTTCTGAGGAAAGAAAGCCTTGGACTTGTCCAGAACACTCTTCTTTTTGTTCTTTTCCATGTAAAAGTTGGATTTTTAAAAATTAGGAATGGTTCCTAGTTAGGGTCTACATTTTCATTGAAATATGCCACTTCTATTCCCAGTCATGCTGATTATGAAAACATATGGATCTCTCCTTAATTGGTCACAGAGAATGTTTTTGCTTTAGGCCCATGTCAACACATAAAACTGTTGTTGCTCAATACTAATCAAAACTCAGTTATGAGATATAATTTTTACTTATAGAGCATTGACCGAAGGTTATGTAGCACAGCCATTCCTCTAATCACTCTAAAGTCAATCTTCGAATTTGGTGGACTGACAGACCCTACCCCTCTTGGGTCCACTGCAATGAAGGGATTCCCTTTGGCATTTGCTGTACATCTCCAGCGAAGGCCCCAAAAGAAACACCTGGCTCTGGTTTTGCACAGTGGGGGCTGATGCAGACAGGACATGGTTCATCATAATTCAGACTGTCATCCTGATGAAATAATTTTTCTCCTGAGCGTCTTCCATGTTGTAAGCATGCAGATCTAAATTACACGATTATGTTTTCCTTCTTGCACAGATTGCTCAGAAGCTCAGAGCCAAATCACGAGCCACCTAAACCTTTATGGTGCTCATTTTTATATAATTTTCTCTACAGGGTCTTCTGATTCTTGAAAAGTTTATCAAGGAGAAAGTTATAATATAAAATCAACCACTTTGTTTTTATTTATTAACTTTTGTGTAGTGCTGGGAATTGGACTCAGGGTCTGGCTTATATTATACAACAGCTCTACCACTGAGCTATACTCCCAGTCCTAAAAATCAACCATTTTAAAGTGAATGATTCAGAGGAATTTATTACATTTACAATGCTGTGCAACCACCACCACTATCTAGTCCCAAATATTTCCATTTCACCCAAAGAATAATTTTAATTCTATCTTATCTTCCATTTGCCTTTTGGTTCTTTAAAATAAACCATATCAGATGGGTATGGTGGTGCACACCTGTAATCCCAGCACTTAGGAGGCTGAAACAGGAGGATCACAGGTTGGAGGTCAGTTTTAGGAATGCAATGGGAGTCTCAGAAACCTAGAAAGGCCCTGTTTCAAGATAAAAAATAACTAAGGGGGTGGTAATGTAGCTTGGAGGCAGAATGTCCTGGAGTTCAAGCCCCACTACCACAAACACACAGAAATAATAACAACAACAAAATAAAATCTTATGTTGTATTCATATCTATAAATTGCCACAAATCTTTTAAAAAATGAAGTTGGATTTTCACGTACATATAAAAATATCTAGAACAAGCCCAAGCCAAGAAGATCAAGGAGGAATAGTCAGGGAATATGAGAAGAACCAAGGAGTCATTTTGTGCAAGCCAAATGAAGAAGGAATTTTGAGAAGGAAAAGTCAACAAGAGTCACATTCCAGAAATGTCCAGCGAGGTGAAGATGGAAATGATGCTGCTAATTAATCAGATAGGAAGTCATGTGTGAATTTTGTGAAGTTGACTCCCTCTAACTTATGGTTAGAGGTGAAAATTTGTGATGGTTTGGAGATGGTAAAGACTCAGAAGCCTAGATTACTTAAAAAAAAATGAGAGTAGTGAAGTAAAGAGACCATCATTTGAAGTTGCAGGCCCTTTATTTAAAAGCCAAATATGATGGAGAAAAAAAGTAGAGAAAACTTTAACGATAGTAGTCCTGGCTCTGTGATCTTTACCGTCACTCACTTTACATCTCTAGCTTTGGTTTTCTCATCTGCAAAACACAGTGTGTTAACCAAACTATCTCTGAGATTCCTCCCGGCTTTGGTGTTCGACGGTGTGTTCACGTATAGAAGGAATGTATAAATACAATGAGAACTGTAAAGTAATTTTGAAAATACAATAATCCTATTGCCATAGATACGCTATCATTTTTATTAGCCTACTCGAAATGCCAATTGTATAGTAAGATTTTATACCATCACAGTGAAAGAAAAGAATCTAGTGAGCATTTACTATTAATTTCACCAAAAGGTGTATTTTATTGTGTCCAACCAACTCTCAAATGATTTGGAAGTCAAACTAATGGTTAATGTGGATTGTGGTGGATTATAAAGGACCAAACATTCTTTGATACTCCTTTCATTGAGAGATTCCACCTTTGAATCTAGATGGGCTCTGAGGCTGCTTAGTCATTCAAATGTGAGGAAGTGATGCTCTTTCTGGGCCCTTCAGAGACTGAGGTGCTGACTCTTTCAACCTGGCTGCCATGCTGTGAGGAAGCACAAGCAGCCCTGTGGTGAGGCCTGTGCAGAGAAGCACTGTGGCCCTATATAATAGCTTGGTTGAGCACTCACTTGCCAGCTGTGTGAGTGAGTCATGTTGAAAATGGCTTTTCAACACCAGTCAAGATATCCCAGTTGGCACACATAAAGCTTTAATCGACTCCTGCCCAAATTTCAGATTTACAGGAAAAATAAATGGCTATTTTTGAGCTACTAGCTTTAGAAATGACGTGTAATGCAATAATGGATAACTGTGTTATGTGCTATTCGCTGGTAAGCCAAATCCAATTAGATAGATGGTTCTGCTATCATGACATTAATATTCCTGAAAAACCTTGTACTTTGTAAAATAGCATGTCAATTGTATACAGGGTTTATGAGGAAAATAGGGTTGAGGTTGAATTTTTTAAAGAGAGTCCAAACTAAGCAGTAATAATTTTGTTAAAACAACAAACCTACATTGGTGTTCATACTTAGAATCTCAGAGCATCCTTACCAGCTTTGTATCCTGGGACTTGTGTTTTCTAAAAGATTTTTATTTTTATTTTATTTTATTTTATTGTTTTGGTGGTACTGAGGTAGAACCCAGAGGCTTTCTACCTCCAGGCTATACTCCCAGACCTATTTTATACTTTATTTGGAAACAGAGTCTCACTAAGTTGCTGAGAGCCTCACTAAGTAGCTGAGGCTGGCTTCGAACCTGTGTGATCCTCCTGTCTCAGCCTCCCAAGTGTGGGGATTACAAGCGTGCGCCACCATGCCTGGCCTACCTGAGTTTCACCAGAGGCCTCTATAAAGTGGAAACCATAAAGGTTCTTGAAACCATTAAATTAGCTACTTCTTGTACTGAAAAAGTCTCCTCTGCTGATTTTTAGTCTCTTTCCCTATTCATATATTGCTGAAGATTTCTCTTTAACTACAAAAAAGTTTGATTCTATTGCCTCAAAAATTAAATTGCTTGGAAATATAAAAGTAAATCAAGGGCTTGTGTGTATTTACTTCCTTTTTTTCTCAGAATACATCAACATCCAGTTTGTATGTGGCATATAGAACAACATACTGAGAGTAAGGGCCCAGTTCTCTATTCCCATAGTCCCGGGGCCATGGACCTGGGCCTCATAACCAATATTGTTGATGGACTCAATTTCAAAACCAGAAAACACTGCTGTTCTGGGTAGGTAGTAGTTGGAGCTGCTTTGATCTCAGCTTCCCTCACCAGATCTACCAGGAAAGGGCTATCAGTACTCTCTGTGGGGCTGGGAATTAGGGCCGAGGAAAGGACATAGGGGCGTCCTATTCCACAGAAAGAGCTCTTCAATAGATAACTCTTCTATGGAAATGCTAGGGGAGAGCAAACCTGGTCCTGGTTGAAGGATGACTTTGTTGCTGGTCTCTGAGGTAGAGTCATGGACAGATTTCTCAAAGAGAATGCCGTGATCTAACATTGACTTTGTGGGAACAAACTCACCAGGTAGGCCAGATCCTTCTCTGCCCACTGTGTCAAGGCCAGGTTCCTGAAGAGGAGGCTCTGGACTCAAAGCAGTATCCTGAAGCATTAATATAGAAAGATAGCTGCTAAGAAGGGACATGTCTCTGTGTATTAGAAGGGCATAATCATATTTAATTTTTTTTTCATCAAAATTTAAGCAAATCATTTTATAGTTAGGGTAAATGTACTGTGGAGAAAAATTCTGACAAAATGCACTGATATTGTGATCTATTAAATGATATATTATACCATGGATAACTGATTTGCCTGAAAGGGTTAAAAATTAAAATACTTTGAATTGTGTCAGTTTTGTTTCACTGGATGAATTCTTTCATTTTAGGTGTAACAGAATTTAGTAAGCACTTCCATTTGTGAATACCCCAGTGACAAATTCTGGCACAAAGCATATGAACATGGCTTTAAATTAAATACAAAAATTGCCACTGAATTTATTACTTACTTTTCAAGAAATTAGTTTATCGTCTCCCATAAATAAATATGCAGATAGATCTTAAGAATTAAAAATAAATTTATAAGGCATGTTTATATTTGTTCCTGAAAGCAAAAGTTACATAACATATTCTTCTCTTTAGTTCACTTAAATGAGTTATCAAAAATGGCATAACTTCACTTTCACTGAAACAAAGACCCATATATATATATATTTTATTTGGAAACAGGGTCTCTTAAGCCAGAGAGGCTGGCTTCAAACCAGAGCGATCCTCCTGTCTCTGCCTCCCAAGTGCAGGAATTACAAGCCTGTGCCACCACGCCCGGCAGGCTAATGCTTTTGATGGGAGGTTTTAAGGCTTTGTTCCCATTAGAACAGGAGAATGAAACAAGCTCCCTTACCTTTATGACATCAGCAAAGGGTGGAGGCAGCTCAGATTTGATGTCAGGTTTGGAGACTGGAAATGACCCGACAACTTCTGTGGGTGAAAAATCACAAGGGTTAGCAATGTCTTTTTCTTTTATGATTGGGGCAATAAAACAGCGTTGAAAAATGTGTTAACAACCAATTCTTTAAGGTACAGCAGAAAAAATCATTAAGAAATCAGAGTCATAGAGATAATCATTAATCTGAATGACCCATTGAAGAACAGATACAAGGGAAACATAGTTTATGTGATAAGAATTGTTATGAAGGAGAGAGGATAGTGGAGAGAGTTTAGTCAAGGGGTACGAAGTTATAAATAGAATAAGTGCTAGTGTTGTATTGCTCAGGAGGGTGACTACAGTTTATAATGTGTTATATATTCTAAAATCTTTAGAAGAGAAAGCTTTGAATGCTCTTATCACAAAGAAATGGTAAATATGTAAAATGATGCATATTCAAATGATCCTGATTTGGTCATTATGTAATGTATACATACATCAGATCATCACACTGTACTCCATGAATATGTGTAATTATTGTGTGTCAATTAAAAGTAATAAAAATAAGAATAGTTATTAAGGTAGAGTGTTAGGATGTTCAGTTCTATTCTATAGATTTGGGACAAACAGTGAGATAGATTGGCTAAGCCAATGAGGATGAAAATATGACTATCTGATTGAGGAAATGGCTAGTATAAATAGTAGAATAAAGACCCTATGTGAACTCTTACTTCCTCCCTCCAGCCTGATTCTCAGAATGCTCCAGATGGCTCAACAAGGAGAAAAACTCCAACCTTCAGATGGTGTAGCTGTCACAGTAAAGACCTAACCTATTTTCCTGATAGACTCTTCATGTTTTCCCAGAGATTTTTTGTGATTTTTTTTTCTTGTTAAGAGTTTGATGATCTAAACCAGTGAAATAGAACTGGTGACAAATGAGAGTTTTGTGCCATATCAAACTAAAATGGCATCTCCACCATTCACCTATCATATTGTTGATGGGCTGTTGAAGAGTCCCGAGCTCCTCGGTCCTCCAGGCACCATGGAGGATCCTGGGTGTATTTGATCATCTTTTGACCTTTTTAGACCATTTTGTTTTCTTGTCCCTGTTACTGTCTACTCTGCAGGTGGACTTATATGGATGATATCAATGGTCCCTTGCCTTCTGTCTTTAAGATGGCTTAGATTACTAGGCAGGCTTTGAAACCTGGAGGTGATAATGAGGGCTTGCTGCTTCTAGCTCCAGGAAATGGCAATATTCCTTTGGGTACAGGCTGATTCTCATATAGTCCTTTTATCAAACTCTCCTCAAATTAACCTAATTTGAATGTGCCATCTTCTTCCTGTGAGGACATAGCCAATTTACTAGATAAGGAACTAGTTTAGGCTATGCCAAGTGTCTGGATTGTGGCTGAAAATGGTGGATCTAGACTGATATAGAAAAGTTGGATTCTCCTAGAGGTAGCCTGGGTACAAAGTGGTCTACAAAGTCTCATTAAGTGAGACATAGGAGGGAGTGAGGCTAGAGGAAGGTGGTACCATACCCAGTGTGTCTGTTACAGTACTGACTGTCTTGACAGTGAGTTCTGGGGAGACACTCCCGCTTCCTAGCCTCTCTGTCAGAATGAGGATAAACTTAGAACCATGAAATCACCAACTAACCGCCAGTGAACTGAACTGTCCCCACATCCAGGGACTGGTCTTCCTCTAGTGCTCTGCTTATCAGTTTTTTGAGGTCTGTAGCTGTGAGATGGATTTCTGGTTGCTTGTCCTCTTCCGTGGTTCCACGATGGAATCCTTCACTTTCAATTTTGTTGGAATCAAATGATAGGAGGTCACTTTGAGGGTCTTTTGCTTCCGCACCATCTATCTTGAAGACAGCTGTAAGTCGCATCTCTGTGGAGCTTGAACTGTGGATAGCAGAAGACACATCCCACCCAAAGTCATTTTTATATCCCTCCTGAAGAGAGTCACTATATATTGCTACAAATCTTCAGGATAGCTTCAACTTCTTCCTCTTTTTTTTTTTTTTTTTTTGGTGGTACTGGGGTTCCTGGAAACCCTTTTACCTCCGGGCTAAACGCCCAGACCTATTTTATATTTTTTATTTGGAAACAGGGTCTCTTAAGCCAGCGAGCCTGGCTTCGAACCTGCGTGATCCTCCTGTCTCCGCCTGGCTTCAACCTCTTTTCTGATGGGCTCTTAAGGAACATCCTGCTAAAAACATTTCTGTGTTTACCAGAAATTTGAAATGTGAAAAAAGAATTGACATATTTTAGTTTTAAAATAGAATGTCAACTTGGGGGTTACTAAATTCAACATGAAAAAGGATTATAGACTGAATCCATAGATTCAGTCTATAGAATAATTTTAGATTAATTATTTTAGATTAATCATAGATTAATTTTTTTGTACTTTAGGTCTTTTTACAAAAGTGTGACTTGTCCAATGTTAATGCAGTGCCAATCAGGAAGAGGGTTAATCAGCCTTTTTTTCTCCTCCAAATAGCCTTCTTGAAACGTCAATATAGGGTAGGATATAGTATTAAGACGGCAGGCTATGCATGCTGTAACCAAGTCAAAGCTTCAGTTCTTAAGAACAATGATCTACTTTTTTCATGAAATATTTTTCTTCTTTTTAACCAAAAAAATAGAACTCTGAATGGAATTAACAGAAGAAAGACAAAATAACAGAAGTGTGAGAAAAGAGGAAGGGAAGTAATATACCATACATGATTAAGTATTTATTGTCATATTTATTAAGTCAATGTCTTTTTGCATTTAGAAATTAAACAAGATTCTCTAGAGCTCTGTCCTTGAGAATCAAGTCTTACCTTGTGGCTCATGTCATAAATCTCCACGGGGGGATGCAGAAGTGTTTTTAAAGGCCACGGGAACTGATAATGTATATTCTTGGTGGTTCTTTAGATAACACAATCAGTCAGAGTGTACAGTTCATTATTTCACTAGTCAATTATAGGAGCCAACACTAGATTCTTATTATCAAGCTCTCCCATGTATGGTGGGTCCTCTTTCCAGTTCAAACTGACCTCGGAACCAAAGAGCTAATTAGCTTCTCTGCTTTATTTCCAGACTTAGATTGGTTGACTTTATGTGTGTGCAACCAGATTTCTCATAACAAATAACATTTAAGAGATAGATAAAATGTGCTTGCATCTGGGATATGTGTTTTCACATTTTCCTAATTAGACCTTGAATTTTATGGAATCCTTTTTAGTTGGTCAAGTCAGTGTTTCCAAGTTTATCTCACATTATGATTTTGACAAGGGAGTATATTATTACTAGTTGATCTAATTACTTTCATGTAAATAAGAAACCACTGAAAACTTATTTGCTTATCTCAGACAGTATGCATAAAATTATTTATACCAAGTCAGGACATAAATTTGTGGATGAAAATATGCTATATTTAAAAAATAAAAAAGTAAAATTTACCCATCTCTTTCTTTCTTTGGTCTTCATTTCATCGTGCCCAATGGAAACATGGAAGGGAGAAAAAAAATTTATGCATTTATTGTGACATTAAATGGATTATTTCACATACAAATTATCCTTGCATTGTTTCTGACATTTTCCCAAAGCTTTGAAGAACACATATAAACTTCCATCGGAACTTGAATGGAAATGTTGAGAGTTAAATGAAACTCAGAATGTAAATATAAACATCATTAGGACTTGAGTCTTAGTTCATAGATCTATACATATTCGTGGTCTTTCTTCTAAACCTGTTTATTTCCTCATTTTACTCCTTAAAAGAGGCTGCAAGCTGGGCATTGTGGCACATACCTGTAATCCCAGTACTTGGGAAGCTGAGACAGAAGGATCACAGGTTCAAGATCTGCCTCAGCAACTTAGTTGCCCTTGGCAACTTAGAGAGACCCTGTTTAAAAAAAGTGGGGGGGGGCTGAAGGGTTTAACTCCACCTTTAGTACCACAATGGGAGAGAGGAGGAAAAGAGGCTGCAAGTATATCCTATACATCTTACATTTTAGGTGGCACTGTTGCCAGGAATTAAAAAAATATTTTGCAAGTATATTTCTTACTTCCTGAGTGGCATTAAAGTATTAGTTAATTAGCTGATCCCTAAACATAGTTTATCTAATGTTGGCCCTTAGAACTAGTGTTTTGTTGTTGAATGAATGAATACATACATATCTATCATCTATCATCTATCTATCTATCTATCTATCTATCTATCTAATCTATCTAATTATTGGTACAGGGGATTGAACCCAGGGAATTTCTACCTCCAAGCTATACCCTCAGCCATATTTTACTGGGATTACAGGTATGCACCACCACACCCAGCTGTTGACTATGTTTTTGAATTGCTTTAATCACCAAACTTTGAGTGATTGGTTCAATTCACCATGGGGCAGATTGCAAGGGAAGCAACCACCTGTTTACTGAGTGGGTGGTCTGCACCAAGTGGTCGCATGCATTCTCATTAAATCTTTTCAACAACACAATCTCTACTTCAAAGATGTGAAAACATGGACAGAGAAGGAAAGTATTAGCCTGAGGCCACACCACCACCTGCTTCTGCTTGAAAAAGGGCCCTTTGGTCTCCAAACGGATGATACATTTTAGAGTTTTCTGGGCATGTATATAAATTGACTTTAGGGGCTATATTCAGTTTTCTCTCTTTACATTTCAAATAATAATTGATCACAAAGCCACATGTGATAGGATTAGTGGGGCTGGTTTTTCTGCCTGAACTCTGAATTTATCTATATTTTATCCTCTGATGGAACATGACTGAAAACAGACAGACTTGCTACCACTTTGCTTCCGTGGAGGCAAGGAGAATCCGTGACACTCTAACCAGCGCTGTTCCGTAGGGACTGTTTGCTTCTGTACCAACCAGATGTTCACCCAGGACCGGCCTCCTGCTTGTTTTCAGCAATATTTTGCAATCCATAAAACTCAGCAGGGAGGCGGGGCTTCCTGGGCCAAGACCTTATCAACCATCTCAAAAAGTCAATGGTTGAATGTTTTCTCTCATATGTAAACAATAGAGAGAAACCAGGAAAGAAAAGGGCCTTCATGATGATAAGGGATAGTAAGGAATAAGTATAATAATGGAAAGGGTTTGGGGGGAGAGGAGGGAAGAGGAAAAAGAGGCTTGAGGAAGGAAACAGACCAAATAATATAATATCCACATTTGAAGGTGTCACTAACACCTTTGCTCGCATGTACAGGGAGGGAGGAGGGGTGTGGTGGAATGGTATTAGGAGGAAACCACACTAAGAGATGTTTTGTGCATATAAAAATGTATTTTGTTGACAATCACTATGGTGCATAAGTATATTGCACCAATAAAATTCTAAAACAAGCTGGGCATAGTGGTGCAAGTCTGTAATTCTAGTACTTGGCAGGCTGAGATGGAAGGACCGAAGGTTTACAACTAGCCTCAGCAACTCAGAGGTAGAATCTCCTCGGTTCAATCCTTGGTACCACATATACACACACACACACAAAAAAATTCTAAAACAAAATGTTTTATTGATATATCATTGCATAAGTAAACCAAACATATGATTTGATGAGTTTGATGCTATATACCTATAAACCACTACTACAATTAAGACAGGGTGCTTATTCTTCACCCCAGAGCTTTATCATGCTCCTTGTAATCCTTCCTTCCCTCCTCCTCTTCTTGGGCTCCAAACGATGTGTGTGTGTGTGTGTGTGTGTGTGTGTGTGTGTTACTGGGGTTTGAACTTAGGGGAGATCTACCTCCAATCAACACCCCCATCCTTATTTTATTTTTTATTTGCAAACAGAGTCTCACTAAACTACTGAGTACCTCTCTAAGTTGCTGAGGTTGGCCTGGAACCTGTGATCCTCCTGTCTCAGCTTCTTAAGTACTGGGATTACAGGTAGGTACCAGTATGCCTGACTCCTTCCAAGTAACTTCTGATCTAGTTTCTGACATTATAAATTAGTTTGCATTTTCCAGAATTTATGTTAAATTAGAAGGTTAAATACAACATAGATTTTAAAAAATCTACATTAGTTTGGTTTCTTTCACTCAGCATGTTTTTTTTGAGATATACACGTTTTTGTGTATTGCAATTCATTTCTTTGTTGAGAAGTCTCTAGCAAGAATATGCTACAATTGTTTGTCTATTGCTCTATTGATGGACATTTTGGTTGTTTCTGGTTCTTGGCTATTACAAAGTTTACTCTCCAAATACAATGAATGATTGTTGATAGTTTCCCACATTTGCTATGAGGGGCAAAGTAATATTTAATCTCTTCTTGGTCATTTTAACAATATGCTAATAGCAAATGTCCTAACTACTTTCCAGTTGCGTTAGAGAACTGAATGAGAAATACATGTGAAACTATAAATCATCTTCTATAGAAATGAACGGAAGAAATGACAGAAGCAGAAAACTCATGGGATTTCAAATCTTCTATTGGGATCTGGACTCATAAGAACCCAATTTCCTTTATAATAAGCTCAATTTGCAATATCCTGAGTGTTGTGATTAAGGACCAAAGGTTTGTCCTCCTCACCATCATATCATTCTTGTGTTCGAGGGCCACATACTTCATGGGAGACTAAGATCCTCATGACTGATGGAGGACATGAAAGAAGCCTGAGGAACGAAAGGTTCCAAAAGAGTTAAGGCAGTTTGGCGAAAGGTCAAGCTTTCTGAGACTCTGGGTGACTTCTGGTCTTTCCAGAATTTCTTACCCCCAACCCACCGGTGAGAGCGGGAATTGGCTGTAATCATGCTTTTAATAATCTTTAACTGGGCCTCTTTGTTTCTTCTTGTTTTTTAATTTCCCCTCCATGATTGTATTCTGCAAGCACATGACGTATGTTTTATATCAATCATTCTGTATTGTGTTTGAGATTGTACTTTGATGTTTTTCTTTCTTTTGAAGTTGTGGTTTTGGTGCAGGGGAAAAAAGGTATAAAAACTTAGTTCTAGAGAATAAAGTTGTCAGTTGTCCAAGAGACAATTGTCCATGCCTTCATTTCAGGTCTCTCCCTCCCAAGTCCTGGAGAGGAATCTCCACAATGACACAATGAAAAGGTCATTGGGAAAATGGGATCAAACAACTGTATAAGTATCTTTGGCAGCAGGGTGTGGTTGTGCATGCCTGAAATCTCAGCACTTGGGAAGTTGAGACAGGAGGATCATAGGTTTGAGGCCAGTTTCAGCAATTTAGCAAGTCTCTCAGCAACTCAGCAAGACCTTGTTTCAAAATAAAAAAAATAATAAGGGCTAGAGTTGTAGCTCAGAAGTAGAATGCCCTTGGGTTTAATTTCCAGTACCACACACATGAAACAGATGAACAAATGAAAAACACAACAAAAACTTCATAAGCATCTTGGATAAAAATAAGAATAAACTGTTATTGAGATAAACACTTGGGAAGATTAAACTTCCAGGGACATATGTTTACTTTGGAAACATCTTGAACATATCTTTACCTTGGAAAATGTCATTACCTAACATTTCTTTTTTTTTTTTCGGAAATGAATTTTTTAAATTAGTTTTTTACTTATTGAAAGGAGGGTAAAATGAGCATTTGGTCATTCACCAAGGGGACTAGTCCCATCATTTCTGGTGGCTTTAGATTAGAAATGTGTTCTTTAACTGCAGTCATTTATTCAAAAGGCCTTACCAACTATGCAAACTATTTTCCTATCACCTTTTATTTTTTTCTAATCAATCTGATTTCACATGGAACACTGCTGAGCAGCATCTTGAAATAAAGAAAAATGAGTTTGCTTTGGAAAACAGGAGTTTCATTGTTTATAACTTTCACTTTTCAATATTTCCTTCCTCTGGAGTTATGCAAATCAGAAGGCCCAATAGCTGGAGGAAATCACCAGGCGGTGCTCCCCGGAAGCTCTTTGCACGCTGGCACAGCCCGCGCCTCTTCCTGCTCTGAGACATGGACTGTGGAGAGCTGGAGGAGCTTCTGCGGAGGCCTGCTCTCCCCAGTTCTCACAGCCCTGCTAGGCATACAATCTCATTCTGCTCTCAACAGGGCCAATATTTGCCCTGTGGCACTTTGCTAAAAAAAAAAGTACCATTTTATGACCCTGTCTGTGGATGTTTAGAACAATAAGAACTTCAAGAAAAGATGTAAAAGTTCTCGCCCAAACCCACAAACCTGTACTAGAGCATTGGGATGGTCATGGCTATGGGTCTTTATACCAAAGCTGCAGGAACATGATTGAATCCTCTTTTGGTATGGCACTATTTTATGATTTTGGCTCTTTAGTTAAAAATCTAATAATTTTGCGTGTAATACATTAATAAGGTCCAGATATTAATGTAAAAGATACATTTCAGGGATGTCTTGCTCCTACTTCTATCCCTGTCCATTTCATTTTTCAGCTCCTTGACCCTGCCAGGGACCAGTTTTTATGAGGTTCACCTCTCTTGGGTAACATGCTTTGTTAAAATGGTGATGCTATCTAGTCTTTGATAGGAAAAGAGGCAAATCAACAGGAAGGCAATTACTTGATACTTTTTGTTTTTTAATCTGGTTCTATTGAGGTTATTTCCCGAAGAGGTTCATTAATAACATTGCCAAGGACAGCAGATGAGTTTTCTGTAGAGGGCAGTATTTCTGACTCCCAGAAGGAGACT